>NC_133794.1:5217708-5225443 GCF_003597395.2 Chelonoidis abingdonii
CCATCTAGCCACTAGCCTCCACTCCCCTCCCAGAGCTGGGAACAGACCCCCCACGCCCCCCCATCCAATCACGATTCCCAGTGTTCCCCTAGACCCAGCCAGTCCCTCCAGCACCAGAAACTCCCCGCCTGCCTGCTCGCACGCCACGCCATGCTCTGCCATTTAAAGCCAGGCATGCAGGACGTCCTGTTCGAGCTGTTGGCGACGATGCCGAGCGCGACTTACCACAATCCCGCTCGTCTGAGCCGTTCTCGCAGTCCGCCTTGGTGTCGCACCTCCAGGAGGCCGGGATGCACCGGTTAACGCGGCCCCCGCAGCTGAACTCCTCCGACTTGCACGTCACCGACTCTGGAGGAGACAACGAAGAGACACTGGGTGCAGGGGACACAGGGCTGGACGAGACCGCGATGCTAGCACGAGCTGCCCTGTCATCTCACCCCGGCTGACCAGACCCTCCCTCCCATGGTTCAAAGCCTCCCTCTCCTTTCCGGACGGTGTCGATCCCTGGCCAGTTTCCATTTCTTCTTGGGCCAACTTTGGCCTTTAACAGCTTTTCACCCTCCCCCAGGGGTGCCCCCTCTCGCTCGGCAGAGCCAGCCAAGCTCTGCATCTCCTCCTGCGAGATCGGCCCTCAATTCCCCGCTCGGCCACCCGGAGTGGCCACTTACTGCAGGTCTCCTGCCACTCGTCGGACTCGTCCTTGCATTCCGGGCTGCCGTCGCACACCCACTTGGAGGGGATGCACTCGCCATCCTGGCACTGGAACTCTGTCTTGCCACATTTCTCCTCTGCTGCCAGGGAAACAAGAGGCCCTGGGTTAGCTGCGGAGAGGACAGCGAGACTGGCTCCCATGGGAACATTCATCAGGAACCAGCGGCATTGCCGGAGATGGACCAGACCCTACAGGCCAAGTTCCCTAAGCCCGTCGGATCCCCCATCTGCCTGTCTGATGCAGCAGGAGAGAGAATGGGCCAGAGCTGGTGTAAATCAGCATGGACCCACTGATGCCAAGGGAGCCATCCTGATTCACACCAGCTGAGCATCTGGCCCCTAAACCCATCTGAGAGTGGGAGGGGCAAACCAAGGTCTCAGTATCTGTGGACACAAGCTGTTATCCCAGCTCTAGCTGGATCCCCACTTTCCATGGGGATGGGGTCCCCGACTTGGGCGCATCCACATTTTAAAGATCTTCATGGCAGATGCAGGGAGTGAATTTGTGGCTTTAGTGGGCCCAGACTTCACTGGCGTCTATTTACAGGCGTTCTGCAAAGCACCGGGTCCCCGTGTGGTGCTACAGAACCCACCCGGGCATTGCGCGTGGCCATGAAGCATAACCCAGCAATTCCCAGTCTCCCTACACCAGCTGAGCATTAGAGAATCGCTCCTCGAGCCTCGATCCCTTTTGCCAACGCAAGCAGATGCCTCGGGAAAAGCATCGGTGGAGAGGAAAGGAAGTTAACCCTCCCCGCCATCCACAGGAGAGAGGGAACCGGTGTTCAGCCAGTGCTAAGAAATACCCTCACAGACTAGAGACCCCCACTTCTTCCTGTGTCTGCCAACTGGTTTATGAACCACCCACAAAAATTTTTTCTAGGCAGAAGTGTGTGTTGGGTCAGGGACAACAGCATCCATGAAGGGTCCGAGCCAGACTAAGGTGGGTCAGATGCGCTACTGCAGGAGATGAAAAGGATCCAGGGGCCGGAGGGGGAGTGACAGAATTTCAGCAGATTGTTTAAATGTTCTCTGCTTGGCTGTGAAAGCTACCAGAGGAGCCGGGAGTCTTTGGTAGGAAAGCAGGGTACCTTTTCGGCTACAAAGTTCCCACGTCTTGGCTAGCGGCTACAAAGCACGCCACGTGCACCAGTCTAAAAGGGATCCAATGGGGCCCATGTTCTGTGGTGCTGCAGGGGAACTGCAGCACGTGGAGAACACGGGATTTAGGAGACAGAAGGCGCCTTGCTCCGGTGGGACAGAAGCAGGACTCGAGAACAGAACGGCTCAGCCCTGCCAATGCTTGCTATGTCTTGGAATATTTGACAGCCTTTGTGAAGACCCAGCTTCTGGGGTCTGGTGATTTATATTTCTACCCCTTCCCCCCAAAATCAGCTTTAAAAGAGAAGCCGTCTCACCCCCTGGCTGCTGGGGAAATCTCAAACATGTCAGCCATACCCAAGGTCCTTCTCTGGCCCCCAGCACCAGAACAGCGGAGCACCTGACAGTGTTTAGCGTCTTATCCTCACAAACACCCTGAGAGGTAGGGCAGGGCCATTATCCAGGTGGGAACAGAGGCCTAGAGACTGGGACAAGGTCACACAGGGAGTCTGTGGCAGAGCCAGGATTTGAACCCAGAGCTGGACCATCCAGGTAGTACACCACGAGACTCCACTTTTGAGATCTCATGATTTCATGGGGCCCAACTCAACTCAAGATTGTGGGATCATAGAATCTCAGGGTCAGAAGGGACCTCAGATGATCACCTAGTCCAACCCCCTGCTAAAAGTAGGGTCAATCCCCAGATCTCTAAGTGGCCCCCTCAAGGACTGAGTTCCCACCCCTGGGTTTGGCAGGCAAGGGACAGTCCCGCTGCAGGCCACAGAAAGTTACACTGAACTGCAATGATTCGAAGAGACCAGGGCTAGCTGGGCACTAGGCTGTTTTGCCCTGGCAGGCTCCCGCACCCCACGGACCAGCCTTGGCGACGCACCTGACTGGCATCTGACACACCCTGTGAAACACACTCACGCACATCTCAGGCATGAGCTGACTCACGGCGCCCTGGGTTTTCCTCCCACAGCCGCTTGTCCTGTTACTACAGCTTCCGCTCTGCTGCAAGCCACCGAGATTCAGCTGATTCACAAGCCCTCACTTCCCACACGCCCTTAGAACACGGGAGTTGCCCCGGCTGTGTCACGGTCGTCCCAGCGAGGAGGAGCCAGGATCACGCCACCAGTGCCCAGGGCTCGGCCCAGCAATTCATCTTCCGAGATAAGCTCTCAAAGGGCAAATTACTTCTCTTGCCTGGCTCCACTGGTGCTTCTGTGTTTGCCGGCCGTAGCCTTACGCAAACAAGACACCATCAGGCCACCGAGCCACGGAGACATCTCTGGCACAAGACGGAAATTTATCCCCTTCCTTCGCACGCATCCCCGGGCGTGTCACCGGAGTTTAAATCCGGTGATCAGACAGCCTGAAGTAAAAACCTCCCCACACCCCCAGCTGGACTTTGCAGCTGTTGGTCCATTTCTAGTAGACCCCTTGTTACGGCTTTTATTGGACTGCACCAATAATGAGGGATAATGGCAGACTGGAGCCTTTCTAGAAGTGAGTATTTTCTAGCCAGCCCTGACCACAGCACCCTTCCCAGGATCTGGAATTGTTACTGATTTGCAAATCATGTGGCACTGAAACGGACGTGAGTTGGGCATCCATCGCAGCCTAGATGGCTTATTTCACCTCAGAACAAGAGCAATCAGGTAGCAAGGCACCCCGAGAGGCCAAGAGTTGGCTGCTCGGTAACGTTCTTCCTGTGAAGGAAGAAACACAAAATGGCAGCTGCGGCTCCAGCAGGAAGGCACTGAAAAGTGCAACCCACACACCACCTCTCCTCTCAGGCACCACACGCCATCTGGGACTTTCCTTCGGTTTTTAACAGGGCTTTCTGGATTGGACTTCACCCTGGGGAAGGTCACTGACACCTAGCTCCAAAACCCTGCGTCTTTTGAGGGGAGCTGGAAAAACAGACACCACAAAGGCCTGGGCTACGCCAAACAATGAGGTCGGTTTAACTACGTCCATCAGGGTGGGAAAAATCCACCCCACTGAGCACACAGTTACACTGACCCAAGTCCCCATGGAGACAGTGCCAGGTCGATGGACGAATTCTTCCGTCCATCTAGCTACCGCCTCTTGGAGGGGGATCGCTGGCACTGAGGGGAGACTCTCTACTCTGCACAAGTGTTTTAAGGGTCAGACGCAGTTGTTGCTACACAGACGTCAGCTGATGGGCAGAAGGATCTGCATCCAGGGAAGCCAGTTCTCAGCAACGTGACGGTCACCTAATGTGGTCCAAAGTCTTGGACATCAACTTCTAGAGCTGTCCACTTTAACCCCACGCAGCCATGCCAAATGCTAGACCCTTGAGGGATCAGAGGCCAGGCTTCTGTCCTACAACTGCCCAGCAGGAGCTCGCAGCTCTGTCTGTTACTAAGTCAGACACATCAAATCGGCACTTAAAAGATATCCTTTGGTTTCACTTCACTTTGGAGACACCGCAGTTTCCCTATTCAATGCTGCCTGGGAACATCCATGCACTTCCTTAGCTTTGGGGCTGCTCCCACAGCAGAGCTAAGGCCACCAGAGTCAGGGCTCGTACTCGCCTGGGGGGGCGAGGGGAGAGCTTTTAGGGGCGCATCGCCAAGTGGAGCGTCACTTGCAGATTTCAACGTTTTCCGCCCCTCACATGCTTTAATTGTGAGAACCGTACAGCGCTGCCACACCATGATAATGCTGAGCCGACACAGAGCTTTGATGTGGGAAACTGGCAGGGCACAACCAAGGTTATTCTTTAACCCATTAGCATGACCCCAGCAAGAGACGGAGGCTGCTCAAAAGAATACTTTAGCCAACGCACTGCCAGAGAAAGCCACTCATTCTGCTTTGCCCAGTGAGGCCCCGTCCGTTGACGCTTCCACCTCTTTGTGCTTCCACCTCTTTGTACGGCTGGTTGTACAGCGAGGTGCAGCCTGATAGAAAGCACGGTGCTGGCTATTTATGTTCTACACGACTGAACCATGGCGCACCATTTTATTGCTGTGCCAACAGAAAACTGGAAAGCACTGAGGCAACTTTTTGACCACTGAGCCCCAGGAGAGGAGAGAGTCAGATGACAAGCCTCTCTGAACTGATTTTCTGAACCCAGCCTCGGGGCACCCAGCATCCCATCGGACCATGGTCAACTAACCCTGGGAGTGGGTGGTTTGCAGATGGGGTATTTTGCGCTTTAAATGGAAGAGACGCTCCCATATTGGCCAGAACAGACACACATCTGGGAAACCCTTTGAAATATACATTAAAAAGTTTAAGCAACTCAAACCCCCTGCCCCTCAAAAAAACCCACTTCCTTTTCAAATCAACATCCTCAATTATCTTCCCTAAAAATCAAATAAAAAAAGAAATTTCTTGTTTCTAGGACCAGGTGAGAAAAATATATATGTTGCCACTAGGCAATAATTCCTTTTGCTCTCCATGGTCTGTGCAGACAGCAGATGTGTGTGGTATGACAATAATCTAGGCAAATTTTAAACGCTTTTCACTGCAGAACTGTGATGTTCTGTTTGCTTCAGCTGTAGATTTAGGGCTGGATTTTTTTTGGCAGCTCAAGTCACCCTTTCACATGACAGCCGATTTCTAACCCACTTCCACGGCAGGTTCCACTTTGCTACAGACTGTTAGCAAGTCCTGGTTAGAGAAAGCTGTAGCTACTCTCCATTTCAGCTGTCTCACGTCACAAGCTCAGGATAAAACATCACTCCAGCCCCTGCCTAGTTTGTAAGAATGCCTGGAATACAGTCAAATTCCTCAAATCGCTGGCAAAGCCAACTGCAAACCCCCTTTGCCTGGCACGGGAGTCTGGAGCATCACCCCCATGTAGCAACAGCATCATGCCCTTGACAGCGCCTGGACAGATGAATGAGTAACACTCACTCCAGAGCCTGTACTCGATCCAAAAAGCCATGTGCATTCATTCGTGGCATTTTGCTGTGCTGTGAGTCGCACTGGAGCAGGAGCAATTGAAACCCAGCATGTTGCCATTCAGCCTTCAAAAGGAAGCTGAGAAGCAAGGGAACGGATCCAGAGGGCCTGGAATCCTTTCCTGGAATCACACTCCAGAAGACCAAGCGCACTAGGCAGTTAGCCCAACTGGTAGGAGTCCAGGGTGGGGGAAGAGGGAAATCAGGAACAGCTCATAAGGTACAAGGTAACTATGTAATGACTCTACAGACTTTGTACCAGATTTACAGAGGCACCCGAGTTTGCGT
Source organism: Chelonoidis abingdonii (assembly GCF_003597395.2). Classification (NCBI taxonomy): domain Eukaryota; kingdom Metazoa; phylum Chordata; order Testudines; family Testudinidae; genus Chelonoidis; species Chelonoidis abingdonii. The sequence continues at coordinate 5,223,747 of NC_133794.1, forward strand.
GACAGTCAATGGGAGACAGACGCCTAGAGGAATTTACAGGAGAACCTATCAGCATCTCTAGGTGCATCAGTTTAGCCCTTTGTCTAGCCTTATGCCCGCACAGTTTGGCTCAGGCCCTGATTCGACAGGCAGCCTTTTGTGGAAACTCTCTCTACACAACAGGCAGGGAAATCCCAGATGAGCCAGATTTGGAGGATGAGCAATGAGTTTCCTTTCCTGCTGAATGAAACACCCTACACTCATTACAGCTTATCCAAGACACTCCCAATTTACAGCAATGTTCGCTATCCAGATCCAGTGTTTGCACCCAGGGGAGGCTGTGGATTTTTGGCTACAGAGATAACTGGGAGTGCACGGCCATGCTACAGCGACACCTGGGGTTGCTGAACATACAGGTAGATGTTTCCTTGCAGAGGCATAACAACTATCTACAAATTCACACACAATCGGGTTGCTCTGCTTTTTTGGACAGAGCACAAGTGCCCATTCCCTGGCTGCAAGGAGCAGCACCTGAGGAGAGGGCTGTGTAAAAACATCCCATGCAGGAGTGAACTCGTGGGGTGGCGAGAGATCCTGAACCAAACCCATGCAAATCTCAGGCCAGGAGCATTTAGAGACCTAGCAAACGCTTCTAAAGTGCCAACATGCAAACTACACTGCTAGACACTCAAGAATGCTGAATGTGAAATTTTGCCAGGCACCCGATTTTGCACAAAAATGGGGTGGGGGGGGTGTCATAAAAAGACTGCAGCGAAACACCACTGACACTCTAAGCAACAGGCATTTGGGTGCAGACAAAGCCCTTCGGAACACTGAGGTGCAGGATGCTGCCAAGTCAGAAAGGTTTAGCCCCTTACACTGGTGTAAGCGAGGACACAAGAGGCAAAGCGACGCAGGATCCTGGTTCATGGAGCGCTGAGGACTCTGGGGATGATGGAAACGTGCCTGTGTACCAGGACCAGGCCTGGAGGGGTCACATTGGTAACAGCCCTGGGCATTTCCAAGCAGGGCCCCTTGGACACACACTGCAGGCTGCCTGACAAGGGGCTTTGCACTCAGGGCCATGACCCTGAAGCTCGTTTATGGATTTTAAGAATCTGTGACTAAGGACAACTCCAGGCTCCAGCTCCCCAGGGGCCTGCCGCAGTCAGGGCAACCATCCCCCTGCCATCCCCCTGGACATGATATCGGGATCAGCCACAACCCCAAGTCAGCAAAGGAGTCGGGCCCCAGGTCCTGCTCCCCCTGGCTGGAGGGGGAAGACACCTGCATCATGGGGCTCTTGGGGGAGGCAGCCCTGGGTTTTGGGGGGGAGAGAATGGGATGGGGGGGGTAAATACACACTGGGGGGCTCGCTCATGGGGAGGGGGGGTTGATGGCAGACACTGGAGCGGGGCTGGTATGGGGGTCACAGAAGAGACCCTTGGGGGTCAGTGGTATTGGGGAGGGTGGCTGACCATGGGGGGTGTCCTAGCTGGGCTCCGCCCACCTCAGCTGCCATTGCCAAAGGGGAGGTGCACCCGGGTGGCCAGTTGCAGCCACAGCCCAATGAGCGAGAGAGCCAGTTGCGGCGCAGGCTCGGGTGGAGCGGGCCCCCCCCCTTCCCGCCATACTGGTAGCCCCGCCCACCCAGATGCCATGTTCTCCAATATCCCCCTCCCCCCAGCTGTGTGAACCTGTTCCCCCGCCCGGAGCCA
>NC_133794.1:5226554-5305653 GCF_003597395.2 Chelonoidis abingdonii
CAGACCCTCCCCGCGCCACGGCCACCCCCTCCCCCTGAGACCAGCCAGGGGTCATCAGCTGTTCATCCCCCTCCCCGCTGGGTCCTGCAACCCTTCCCTTCGGGCCCAGCTCCCCGGCGGGCTTCGGGCTCCTAACCCCCCTCGACGGCACTTCGGGCTGCGGCGGGCGCGCCCCAACCCCAGCCCCCCAGTTCAACCCACAGGCGCGTCCGCGCTGCATCCAACCACAGCTGCTCAGTAACTCACTGGAGGGGGGGCTGACCCCTCCTTTTCAGAGAGCCCCCCCGGCGTTTGACGGCGCTCGGGTGTCAATCCGGAGTAAGTCACTCGGTTCGAGTCCAGCCGGGGGGAGCCATGGGTGTAAACGGGACGAGAACACAAGCAACAGGCGGAGACAGATGGGCTCGGGGGGTTTCCACCTGGGTTAAGAGGTGGCTGGGGGGGGAATCCAGCTGCACCCCCACGCAGAGGGGCGGAGCCCCCGACTCCCCAGCCCCGCCCTAGCCAGGGGCCCCCACCCTCCACACCAGGGAGGAAGCGGTTTCACAGGACCCCCCCGAGCAATGGGGGGTAAGGCCCCCCACCCTGAGAAAAGCGGCGCCCCCCATCCCGCTGCAGCGACGCAGAGAGGGGAGTCCCAGCCGGGGCTCCAAGCCAGTTACGCTGTGGAACCGCCCAGGCGCCCCACGTGCACCCCCAGAGCTGCAGCCGAACCGGGCACTTCGGAGCCCCCCGCCCCGGCGGCTCTTACCGGAGCTCGCCGCGAGCCCACGCAGGGCGAGGAACCCCAGAGCCAGCAGCGAAGCGGCGACCCCTGCCCGTCCCATGCTCGCGTGGGGCTGGGGCGTCCCTGGGCGCGTTAATCCAGAGCCGGGCGGACGGGAGCCCTGGCCGCTTGCGAGCGCATGTGGGGCCGGGGAGTCGCCTTTCAATGGGCTGCGGAGGGAGGGGTTTAGAGTGGGGTGATTTTCAAACCGCTCCACATCACGGGCAGGGGCGGAGCCGGGAACGCACGATGTGACATCGGCCATTTGAGCCTTTCCACCCGCCCCTCACCCTGCCCTTAGGGCGGGAGCTGAGCGCCGCCGGACCGCCAGAAACGAGGGGGGGGCCATGTTTTCCCCTGCGCGGGGCATTTCCTACCAGAAGGGATGGGGATGGCCTGCCCCGTTCTCCCCCCGCCGCAAAGCAAGGAGTTAATCTGTGATGTTTGTGTCTCACTCCTGCCAGCAAAGTGCTTTGGGTTCCCCAGCTGCCCGGTGCTGCAGGAATGAGCCTGGCCCTTGGATGGCACAAGCCAACCTGGCTACGCAATAAAAGAGCCTTTAGCAATTCGGAAGGTCCCACTAGGTAATCCCAGCCCAGCCCCCTCCCCCCCCCCCCAGTGAGAAGGTGTTTGAGGGGCCAGGCAGGAACCCCAATGGGGTTGCATTCCCTACACTGTTTGTAATCCAGGGCTGCTGTTGCTTGCTCCTGGGGGAGAGGTGGATGTGCTAAGAGCCTGAAGCAAAGCTGAGTAATTCTCCTGTCTCTGCTGAAATCAAGATAATGCCATGCTAGAAATCCAGGGCCTGGCCTGGTCCCTTGACACTTGGTCTTCTACAGGGAGGCAGCTGGCACCGAAATATTCCCAAAGAAACACCAGGCCTCATTCTCTCGTCGCTTCCAGCCACGCAGATCAGTAATAACTCCAAAATCAGCGGCCTTACACTGATGTAAAAACTAGAGTAAGAGAGACAGGACCCAGCCCAGTGATCCTGTGTGGGACACTGCGCAGGCACATACGTCTCGGCTTTTCAGAGCCATTCCCAACCCACTGCGGCGAAGCTGAGATCTGGAGCTTTTTCTGGCTGTGCAGGAACCTGGGTTGCACCAGTCCCCTCAGTTCTCATCATTTTATCTTGGCTTAAACATACCCTGAGCTGCCTCAGTCTGTAAACTTCCAGTGGTGGGTTCTAGGAGTTACAGTTTTCAGCAAAGGTGAGGCTGGGCAAGAATCTCAGGCAAAGAGGCAGAGACAGTGGGGAGGAGAAACCCGACCTTGTAAAACAGCCAAGCACTAGATCTGACTTCCTAAAAAGCCCGTTAACCCAGGTCTCCAAATCCAGCTAGAAAATTGAACCAGAGAGGAAATGGCTGAAGCAAAAGCTACAACTGTGTCTCAAAAACACCAGCCCTCCATTCCTCTTTCACAAGGCCATGCCTACGTCAAGCTCACGGGGGGGAGGGGAGCCTCGTGCAGTGCGGGGATGAAGATCAAGGACTACAGGCTGAAATGGCAGCTCAGCACTTTGTAGCGCAGGTTGCAGGAAATGCAGGGTGATGGAGACACACATTACGAGCCAAGACGGAAGCCAGTGCAAAACACAGAAGGAAAGTTGCTTTTAGCAGCACTCAAAGGGCTCCACCAAAGGAGGCAGCATTATCCCCATTTTACAGATGGGGAAACTGAGGCATATGGCAGTGACATGACTTGCCCAAGGTCATCCAGCAGGCCAGAGGCAGAGCCAGGACTAGAAGCCAGGTCTCCAGAGTCCCAGCCCAGTGCTCTAGCCCCTAGGTAACACTGCTTCCCGGGATCCCCCACCATCAAAGCTGCAGCAACCCTCTTGCGAAGGCTAGGGTAGGGCTAGGAGAGACGCAGCCTGGGAACACCGCAGCAGTTCCCTCCAGCAGCCACAATTTCCCAGCTGCAGGAGATTTAAAACATACTTTCCATCCTCGAGGCCTCATCCTGAGAGGCACTGAGCGCCCAGAACATCACCAGGGACTCCTAGCCCCAGGCAACGGGAGGGTCATGGATTTAGCACCTCGTAGGGTCCAGCGTGGCCCTGCCCACCTCCGATGCATCACTTAAGTCCCACTTAAGCCTTCAAAGTAATTCACGGGTCGCAAATTCTCCCAGTGCCGCCCGGCGTGATGGTTGACGTTCGGGCCACCACCCTCTCTCCTGTGCGGCTGGCAGATCCCATTGACTGATCCCTGTTTACCTCCCTGGGGGCCGTTCCCGACCTGCGCGTGGTGGGAGGGGTCACACTACGGCCAAACCGCTGCTGTAGGGAGCATGCACCGATTGGCATGTTCGTCCCATTTCCTTGTGAACCAGATGTTTCATGGTGAACGCTGACTTCGCTAGACTGCCCCACCTGTGAAATGGGGATAATGATTCTCCCTGACCTCGCTGGGGGGTGCATGGCCGAGCGACCGGCTGGGGTGCTACCTGAGTGTCAAGCAGTGGAGCTCTGGGGCATGTGGAGGCACGTACACTGAGATGTGACAACCACCGAGTTGGTCGACACGCTAAGGAGTGAACTGGGGACTTCCCTAGCAGGGACTGCAACAGACAGTGCTGTGTCTTGGGCAGAGAGCAGGTCCTGGAAAGAGACATAGACAGGGGCCTGCCCCCCACTCCAGAAACCCAGCTGGGGCTCCCAGCGTCCCTCCCCTCCCTTGTCCCCTGGTCTCGTTCCTACAGCTAGCAGGGAACCTAGTCAGGCCTAGGCTGGAAAGCGAGAACCAGGAGCTGATCTGAGCCGGGAGGATGGCTGGTAGCGGAGGGGAGATCTTAGGACTGGGGGCCTTGTTCCAATATGGGGGCCAGGAAGGCAATTGAAGGGTGAGATAAATAACTCAAAATGGGTCTGATTTGTCTTTATTTCCTCATCGTGCACTGCCAGGGCGTTTTTTGCAAGAGTCTGAAATATTAACCTAGGACTCCTCTCTTACGCTTTGTCCCGATTTCCCCTTCCCCGTCTCCAAGTTTCAGTTTGGTGCAGTATCTTTTCTTTCTTCGTCAAATTCAGGCAGAAAACAGCTGGCTGCATGGAGTCCAGAGTGAGAATTAGCTCCTCACTGGATTATTTGAATTGTTTTAAAAGGACCTTGTCTCATTTGCAGGATTCTGAGGGCCACTACCATGGGAACAAATGCAGCCAGGAGTAAGCAGCGGTTTGCAGGAGAGCTGCTAACTAGGACTGGATGAAATTATTTACACCAACCTTGTATTTGGCAAAAAATGCAGGTTCAGTGACACCAAAATGTTTTCCAACTATGCGTCAGTTTTGCTGAAATTTTTGTTTTGGAACAAAAGTTTTAACATTTCAGAAAACTCGAAATGCTGGGATGGCTATTTTCATAATGAAACAGCCTGACCTTTCAGGCTGAAATGAGTCTTACTTTCAATGTGTCCTTTACTGATGTTTAGTTTTTAATCCAAAAACATTTTAAAATGCTCAGAATCAAAACATGTTGATTTTTTGTCCAAAACGAAATGTTGTTTGGCCCAAAACAGTTTCTCTTTTGACTTCTCCAGGCTGCTAAAACACCGAGAAATCCAGTTTTCACTCACTTCTACTAATGAAATTCTTTTGGCTGCCACCTAAGAGCCGTGAGGGCCTAGGAGCAGAGAACTAAGACAGTGCCAGACAGTGCACAGGAAATGAAATAATACAAGAGGGGATTAACAAACCCACTGGGCTGGTGGCTAGGGAGATGGTTAGACTCAGAAGGCCTAAATTCCAGTCCGTCCTCTGCTACAGATATTCTGAGTGAGCTTGAGCCAGTTGCTTAATCGCTCTGTGCCTCAATTCTACTGGGGTGACTGCATCCATGCAAAGGGCGATGCAGGTATAATGAGTAGGGGCCGTTGTCTTGTTTTCCGGGTTTGTACAGAACCCAGCACATTTGGGTCCTGCTCCATGACTGGGGCTATTTGGGGCAACCATAATACACCCAATAAATCAATGCAACTCTGCTAGGGGAGTCAAAAGGAAAATCCCACTGCTGGTGCACTAATTCTACTGGTATAAACTCGTGTGCAGAGGAGGCCTCGAGATCAGTGAGGCAGAAAGAGGCACAGCGAGATTCCTGCAACAGCAGGGACAAAGCCCCGGGAAGTGGAGAAAGCCTGAGGATGCACGCGGGTAGGGAAGCAGAGCGACACTGGCCAGATTCTCCGTTGCCCTGCAGCTTCTCCAGTCATATAGGCCGTAGTTCAGCAAAGCACTTCAGCACCCGCTAAGCCGAAGAAGGGTGCCCCCGCCCGCCCAGTGCACAGCGAGCGTAGAGCGCTGTCTCCTTCTGTCAGCCTCCGGGAGATTTGGTGGGGGTGGCTGGTGAGACGAGACCAAATCTGCCTGCGTGTTATCCTATCACCAATGTCCAGCACCTGGCACCAAGGTGCAGCTGGCTCTGCTGTGCCAGCCGCTGTAGTTCCACAATATTGTTGGTGCTAGTGTGTCCCCTTTGCCCAAGCGGTTAAGCACTGCCAGGCTTGTTTCCATGTGGAGGAAAACTTGATGCCACGAATCAGGTTGTTCTTTGGTGCAATCCTCTTTATTTACACAGAATGCACAAAGTCCTGACTCCTTATGCACACAACGTCCTGTTTGTTTGTTTCTACTGTGATCAAGGAAATAACAGCAGGCAGGTTCCTGGCTCGCTATTTCCAAGCCTGCCTCTTGCCAGTCCTGTGCCCCAAGGAGCTCTGTCCCTCCGCCCTGTCTCAGGAACATGCTTTTCTCAGTGCCTGCTGGCTTTCTCCCTCCGGCACACAGCTTGCCATGCAAATTCCCCTTTCCCCTACCCCCGCTGTTTGCAATCAGTCCCCAGGGAAGCCCCTCAGACCACATCGTTTAATTCCACTCAGGCTTTGGCATGCAACTAATTGCCTTGGGCGATGGCTTCTATTGGGTCCAGCTATCACTACAGAAAGGGGCTTAACTGCTCCTCCACTTTAGCCTTAGAGAAGGGTGGCTAGCTCTGTAATTGACCCATGCTTGAGGACAGCCATTTACCCTTCCCCTATTCTAGTGCTGATGAAAGTGAGAATCACCTGGCACTGACGTCAGGTATTTCTCCCAGATACGCCTTTCCAAGATACCACGGCCCTTGGCTGTTGCAACCTCGCAACTAGTCATGGCTTCCACTCCTCCTCAGCTGTGCCTACCAACTGAGCTGTACTCCTAGCCTGCAGTGGGAGCCAAAACCCAGAGAAACTGGTTCAAGAGGGATCACACCATACAGGGCCCGGCCAGTGAAAGCAGTCAGTCACCTCACCCCACAGCAAGAGACTGAGTGAGGGAACATGGCAGATCTTACCCCCACAGGAAGAAAGATCAGCACTGCAGGTTGTGATCCCTTCCTGTGGGCCCGTCTCCAGCAAGTGAATGCTGCAGATTTCCACAGTCCTGTGCAAAGGACTCAGGCCTGATTTCATGTTAAGTGCTGCGTTCGCAGGGCCACGGATAACTGGACACAGGGCAGGGTGGGATGTGGAGGGGAAGCAGCAGTGGCTACTGCCTAAACTCTAGCTGTCAAATCCAGCTAATGAAAGATGGACTAAAATTCTCAGCCTTGTCTTTTAAATCAGAACCTGGATTCTAGGAGCTAAACGATACTGAAAGTTCGAGTGTGCTTGGCTCTGGGTGAAAGTAGAGGCCAAAGTTAGCTCTATATTTTTGCCATCGATCTGTCCCAGAAATTCTCCCTTGCAGTTTTCCAGTGATAGTGTGAAAATACTTGATCTGGACAGAAATTGACCAGTGTGTGACAGACACCATCACCACCTAGCACAATCTTGAAAGGAAAAGAACGTTATTTGAAGACAACTCCTTTGATCAGGCCTCTTGGGAACAGCACATGGCAACACATGACATGGGTGCAACATTGCAGCCGCCTCCTATCCCGTTTCTTCACTGCCAGTGAACTGGAACCACGGCACCACCAGGACCAAGAAATTGCCCAGAGGAAAACTGCCCATTTGGGATCTGGCGGTTCAGTACTAACAGCCCTGCTGGCAGGTGGGAAGATGAGTGTTATTTACTGTTTGGCACATTAGCGCATACAGGTGCCAACCAACCTCATCAGATGTAAACAGACCAAGAATTTTGTTACCCCAGCTGGAAAGCCGGGGCCCTTAATCTAAACTTGAGAACCTCATCTACACACAGAAGTGAGGTTGACATTGTAAATTCACCCCTGAGCACTGGAGCTACCCCGACAATGGTGTAGATGCTGTTAGGTTGACGGAAAACCCCCTTCCATTGCTAGAGGAAGAAGCTACAATACGATGCTACAGCAGCATTGTGCCAGAGCTTAGATGGGGCCTCGATGTTCTAAGAAACCTAAAATCCTCTTGGGGTTGAATGATCTTCAATAAATCAATTTTAGGATGTCAGCTAGTAACAGCACCGAAGACTTGGCTTAGCCTTAGGGGCCTTGCACTCTGGCTGGTCATTAAGGGAGCTGGTAGGCTAGGAAGGCACTGGTCCATATTAATAAAAAGTCTCACTTTTTATCTAGCACTTTTCATCAGTAGATTTCAAAAGGCCCAGCTCTGAAAAGGTATTTTGGCACCTAAATCCCATTTGGCACCTAAAACCCTTTGCCAATCAGGGCCAAAGTGCTTTACTGAGGTCAATATTATTATCCCTATTTTATAAATGGGGAAACTGAGGCACAGCAATGCAGAGCCAGCCTCCCACCCCAAAGAGGTTCACCATAAGCCACTGTGATTTAGTGACTCCATCTGAGGCGAGTGAAACTGGTGATTCTGAGTCAAATGTTAAGACACGGCCTTTGCAAGTTTAATGGGGATTTCTTTTTCAGTTGCATTACAGCAACCACCAGAAGGCCCAATCATGCAACAGGGCCTCATTGGGCCAGGCGTTGTGCAAACAGAATGACAATCCCTGTCCCGAACCGTTTGCTATCCTGACTAACATCCCAAACACAAGAGGTAGGAAACACAGACAAGCTGGAGGAGGAGGCACGCATCATACAACCATGGCTGCGGGGTTTAATAGCCTCGTTGGGGGCGTGTTTCACGGTACATACAGAGAAATTAGAACCAAACATCAAACACTCTTGCTGAGAGGTTGTAACGTAACATGCCTTGATCGCTTAGACTCCAGCCCAAGCATGCACAGTAACCAGAGAAAGAGAAAGCAGGCTGCTCCCTACGGCACTGAAGCCCGCCTGGTCTACTCTACGAAGTTAGGTCAACGTAAGCCACTTTGTGTCGACCGAGCCGGGCTCGCGTCTGCACTTAGATTTGTTTGTCACCAGTGCAAGCGTCCCGTTCCGGCAACGCAGGAACACAACCTCCCCAAGCGGCAGTGGGCTGTGGCCAACATACTGAGATTGACGCCCTACAAGCATAAACACTGTGTGACCAATGGCAACCTTAACAGTCCTCCAGCAGCTGTCCCACAATGCCTGATGCTGACCGCTCTGGCCACAGTTGTGAACTCCACTGCCCAGGAGTCACAGAGCATGGGAGCAAGTGGGGACTGTGCACTGCAGCAGATCAGCTGAGCGGCAGGAAAAGGAGAGCAGAGGGAGTTGCACCAGGACATAATGGGGCGCCTCCGGCAGCAAACACAGACGCTGCAGACTCTTGTGGACAATCTACATGGCATCAGTGGCTGCATCCCTGCCCCTCTGGCCCCGGGGAAGGTCAGGACACCCCCGGCTTCGCGCACACAACCGCAGGTGTTGCCGAAACAGAGTGAAATGGACAGGAATGCTCTTTCCCTGGTGAAGTGTTGTTCTGTTCGTTGATTTCAGAGTTTTTATGGGAGTGGTTTTTCTTTGCACATCCTCACTGTGTTGGGTTGTGGTTTGCAAAACAAATCTATTTTGGGGAGCATCATATATCTTTGTTATTTCACAACATAGATTGCAGAATTCTGAGGGCTCTCGAAAGCACCCACTGCTTGTATACAGAGCAACAGAACTCACGGGATCGGTGACAAACTCAGTAATAATTATAAAGGTGCAGCAACCACCACAAAATTAATATGTGCATTAATAGTGTTATCATCAAATATCATAATGCCTCTCTGTAAATCCCTGGTACGCCCACATCTTGGATGTTGCATGCAGATCTGGTTGCTCCCTCACAAAAGAGATATTAGAATTGGAAAAAAGTACAGAGAAGGGCAACAAAAGTAATTAGGGGGATAGAACCGCTTCTGAGTGAGGAGAAATTAAAGAGCAGCAATTATCCCCAATCCTTATCTTAGGGTCTCCTTAGCTGGCAGCTTTCTTGAGGACTTGGGGCTGGATTTTACCCTCTTTAAAATGGATGTAGGTCGGGAGTCACTCTTCTTTGGTCCCGGAGTTACCCCAGGGTAAACCGATGTGTGAGGAGACACAAGCACTCAGGATTTTGGAAACACTGTGTTTGCAGAATTGCGCTGTGAACTGAGAGCTGGATTTTGAGTGGGTGAGGAGGCAAACAGGGAGGAATGCAAGCAGCACAGAGGTCATTTTAGAGAACGTCGAAGATTATCAATAGGGTAGCAGCTCAGGAACCCTTGTGCGAGGCACCGGACGAGCACAGGACAATACAGTATCAGAGGGGTAGCCGTGTTAGTCTGGATCTGTAAAAGCAGCAGAGAATCCTGTGGCACCTTATAGACTAACAGACGTTTTGGAGCATGAGCTTTCGTGGGTGAATACCCACTTCGTCAGATGCTCCAAAACGTCTGTTAGTCTATAAGGTGCCACAGGATTCTCTGCTGCTAGGACAATACAGGTGGCCCCTGCCTTGATGCTCCTCCAGTCTAAGATCTGTGCTCATGCAACCAGGAAGTGATTCAGAGCAGCCCCACGCGCAACGCAGGTCAGACGAGATGATCCCACCAACTCGAGGACGATACCGGCGAGACTTTCACCGAAGCGATGCTAAACGTGCATAGCAACCTAAGAACCATTCCCAGGACTCTCACCTTTGCTTGGCGTCTGGTATTCTGTAACCACAGCGACCGGCTCAAGGACTGACAACGGAGATGCAATTGCCCTCCAAGGTTCGCCCTGCTGCTCCGATTAATCAGCTGAACTTAACCCGCCAGCTGCGTTGGGCCTCACTGAAAGGCCACCTGCCATGTGATTGCTGACGTGAGCAGCAGGCTGTGAGGAGGAGTGGGGGGGGAGAGCTGCAGCCACCAAGAGCTCTACCATATGCGCCCTTGGGCACGTCACGGCCGCTGCTGTGCTTCAGTTTCCTCATGTGTTAAATGAGGACTAGTAATAGCCTCACAGGGCTGGCTTAAGGGTAAATGCAGTCATGTTTTGCGATCTCAGGTGGACGTTCCTATAGACCAGTGGTTCTCAACCACATCCACACAGTGTACATACTGCCTGTATGGCCCAGAGGGTATCACAGGGGCGGCAGCTGTGAGCTGATTGGGCTGCAAGCAGCCCGCAGGCTGAGAGCCACGGTACAGATCAGAAAACTCTTCTGCGTTTCACATGGGCGTCAAAGCCAACGCACCGTGCGGCAGGTTTGGCTCCGCTGGTGCCGTTGGGCGCGGGGGCTGCACATCTCTAGGAAAGAGGAGCTGGCGGCAAGAAGTCCCAGTTGTAAGGCAGGTCCGGCCTTTCAGCTGCTGGCCCATGGCAGTGTGGGGCACAGCGCTGAGCAAACCCTGCCCAACGGGCATTAGAGGTGCCACTTAGACTCTGCACGCTCCGTCGTGGGCCAGACCCTCCACTGGTGTCTCAGCAGCGCCCTGGGGAAGAGAATGAGCCTAGAACCACTGAGATATTTCGTGTTGTGTGAGGAGGACTCAAGCCGCTGCACTCATCAGCCTGCAGGATCATGCAGTTTACAGGGAGGCAGAAGCGTGGACCCCACCAGGTCCAGGAGACCTTGACAGCTCCGGCTGCACCATGCGTCACAGCTGAGAGCCTGGCCCTGAATTTCACTGCCTCTCTCTTCAAGGCCAGGGGTGTCAAATTGTCTGCCTGTAACACACGTTATGTACGTGGGTATCTCCGTAAAAGCGCGTCAGGGACATCCAGCTAGCTCCAGGTGGTCTGGCCACACGTGCGTACCCCATGCGGGTGAGTCCCCCTCTCTCAGTCCACAGAGCCTACAGATTGTTACAGGCCCCAGCAGCTGCAAATCCCAGGTTCAATTCCTGATGCATGAGCCAGAAGGGCAGCCCCCGGGAACAAGGCAAAAGGAGTTATGTAGAAAACCTGGGCTTTACTGGTGCAGACAGAATAGAATAAAGTGGGGTCTTTAGAGGCCAGGGGGATCTGCATTAAACATTTAGCAAAGGAAATTGTCTCTTGCCTCTTTTTGGACCCAGAGTTTCTCGCTGCTTCCCTTTGCGTGACAAGCCCCAGATGGGTGTAACAGTCCCCTGCCTTGGGCCGTGACATCCCCCAAATCCTTCCACACTGCCACGGCAATCATTCACTCTAACAGCAGCACTGCCAGGCTCACAAAACTCACAAATCCGGCCTCAAAAAACCTCAGGCGAATGGCTAGAAAAATCCTGAGATCTTCCCAAAACATTATTTGGTTTCTTCCCATTTGCCGGGTGGGTTCTGAGCCATGAGGGGGTCACGTTCGCAAGTTTTTCTCTGAAACCATGGAGAGCAGGATATTTTTTAAACGAAAGCTGCAAATCTCAGGCAAAAAAAAATCACCTGACTCCAGGAGCTGGGGCTTTTCAGGAAAACACCAAATATCACAAGACTAACAATGAAAATATGGAAGCTGGCATCCCAGAAAAATAGCAGCGTAACCGTGCACTGATTGCTCAACTCCTGGAGAAGCAGAGGCAAGGAGCAGGAATCTTCATCTGTTCCCTGCTCTTTATTCCTCGTTCCTTCTGTTAGAAGATTCGTGGCCATAACTGCTTCCAAAGTGCTCTCTGAAATGGCTGAGGCGGGACAGGGCCAGATTATGGTACAGGCACCGTAGCGTTGTGCCCAAGGCCCCAACAATTTGAGTGAGGAACAGCTTTGATTTTTTAAAATGAAAGTTGGGCTTTGTCTACATACCTGCACTTGGAGGGAACAAATCCAAATTCACTGCTGGTGTGAATGTTAAGAGTTAAATCACATCAACTCCAGTGTGGAGACTCATTCAGGACTTGTCTACATGGACAGTGAGTTCGTGGCAAGCAGGCTGTGCCCCTACCCCAATCTAGTCTGCTCGCAGTCAGCGTCTGCCTGGACGCTGTGTCCGTGTGCTAACAGCTCCCAAGGGCGCTTTGAGGTACTCCCATTTCAAAGTGGCTCAGTTCAAAGCCCATCACAGAATCCTTTACACAGCAGCCAGGGCCAGCTGCTAAGCTGTAGCCAGGCAACCAGTTGAGCGGTGCGTGAGCCAAGCGCTGCAGGGCCGGCGGAGGAAACGCTTGCCAACACCTCAAAGCGGCATTGGGCAGGACCATCTGGCCACTGGGGCAGCCTGGTGGACTTTACCTCGCGGAATCCAGGGCCGGCATGGTGTTTAATGAGAGCCAGCCGCGTGTTTGCCATTCTGTTTGTAAATACGAGCTGTACTCTGGCCGCAAATAGATGTCCCGGGCAGGCGGATCTGGGGGCACCGTGAGGCGCTCCGCCTAGCCAATCGCATGCCTGGGAGAAATGCAAGACAACACAGTCCACTCTGGCAGGGCTCGTCTACACTGGGAAATCGACCAGCAGCACAACAGACCTCTTGGCCCAGGACGCGGCAAGTGAGGGACGCTGACAAACCCACTGCCACCGACTCCTTTGAGCTCTGGTCAGTTAGCCCAGTTACCAAGAGATGCCACTGGCCACAATGACCTAAATGCTGCCAGGCGTCCTGGGGAACGGCTGCCGGCTCCACATGCTCTGAGGCGGGAAGTTTACGCTGCCCCCCTCTAGCCCAGGACTTGCGAGGGGCCCTGGGAAGCGAATCCTCCCCTGCGTGGATATGGGGGTCACGCCGCTCCTGGCCCATCGGCCCAGAGGGTGACAGTCTCACCCCCAGAGTTTACGATGAGACAGGACCGTTGTGATCATCTCAAGGCAGAGAACCTCGCTCAGCTGAGCCCAGGGACCCCCGGAAACTGCTGGGTCAGTAACAGAGCTAGCGGAGCTGCCCGTGTTCACAACCCCAGCAGCGAAGCGAGGCCCCTGCCTGTGTGCTGGCTCGGCCCAGCTGGCTGCACTTGAGGAATCTGGCAGCTGCTAACATGCAGCCAGGTCTGTCTGGCGAGGAGTCAGATTTACCTTAAAAAGAAATCAGGCCACTCTGTGACTCCTCCCTGCTTCTTCGCTGGTTGGCTGCAGAGCCGCAGGGGAAAAGGGAGGGAGGAGACGGGCTGACGGACTCCTCCCCAGAGCCAGCCGCTGGCAATGGGAAAGGGGCAACCTGGAGGCAGCAATCCCTAGTGGGTGAAAGGCATCCCAGAGGGCAGGGGCTGGGAGGGGCTTTCTGGAATGTGGCTCTAGGAAGGGGCAGCTTGCTTCTTGGGGAACTGGCCTCCGTCCGGGCTAGGTGCAGCCTCCTCTTCCTCTGCGGCCCTGCCCTGCATTTCTAGGAGTGCGCCGATGGCACGTCTGTCCGTGGGGTGGATTTGCCCCAGCTCTGGAGGGCTGTGTACATACCACAGTGGCCTTAAGCCACCTTTGGGTGAGGCCCCAACCCTGGGGCAGCCCACGGATGCTTGGAATGGTCCCAGCTGGTGGTAGCCCCCAGGGGACCCCCTAGCCACAGTGATATTGGAGGTGGCGGGGGCAAGCTAAGGCAGTTGGAGGCCAACATTGCATTGCAACGCTGCCCTAATGCAGCCGGTGCAGAATTGCAGAACTAGGGCAGCGTCTTCAAAACACGGCAGGCTCAGCGTTCAGTGCCGTTAATTCCAGCCTGAGCCTCCATGGAAAGCAAGGGATGTAGCCCCCTTGGAGAACACAGAGTGCTGCAGCTGGCTACGGGGAATTCTGCAAAAGGCCTCGGGGCAGGAGGGTGGAGCTAGGCAGCTGGGTCCGGTAGGGGTCAGTTTATCAGAGTGGGTGCATGTGCGGAGCAGCACCAGTTTAAAACCTGTGCTACTGGCTGTGTGGATGCTCGGATTTCCGTTCAAACCAGGCTTACTCTGGTTCAGCCTAAGCAGCTGAAGTGAAGTCACCCTTAAACCAAAACCAGTTTCACAGGAGGGTTTAAACCAGGGTGCATGGGTGCAGACAGGCCCTGCAGCACAGCAGAGGGTAGGAGCAACAAAGGACACAGCGGCCCTGCAGCAGTTCTACACCGTACTGCAGCCACACCAACCACCCAGCGGCATCCCCACGAGCCGGGCTGGCCCAGCCCAGCTCCACCCGCCAACGGGATTCATTTGCCCTCTGCCACGCTGGCAGCCAGCTCAGAGACGAAGCCATGGACAGCTATCCTGGCAATGAGGGCAACTTAATCTTCCTTCAGGTTTGGGTAAAGAACCAGCAGAACTTGCTGGGAACAGCCGGGCGGCACTGGAAAGACGGGCTGGGCTCAGCTCATGCTGGGTCCTTTTGCCTCTTTCCATGATATACCAGCCCGAGCTCTGCTGAGCTGGGAGGTGCCAGGCTGGACATAAACAGGTTCTCTCCAGCTCCTGCCCTCCTCTCCCCAGCCCCCAAAACAGCTGGCTGGGGCTATGCAAAAATCTCCTACAAAAGAACTAAACGTCAAATAAGCGAGAGCCCTTGTACAAAGCCCAAGGGCAGATTTTAGGAGCACAGAGGAGGCGGCCCCCGGTGCTAAATCAAGGCTACCAAGGTGGTTCCCCGGGGAGAGAGACCCCCAGGCCCTCGACACTGGCTTCCTCAGGGCTGCTGGCAAACAGAGGTCAGGCAGTGTGGTGGAAACCTGTGTTGCTAAGGCACAGGACCGACGCAGCCGCGAGGTGTGGACGATGCTGTTACAAACCACACTGCTGCCTTAGTGACAAAGGTCCACACTGTATCACTGAGCTCTCCAGGGTCTGAACAGCGCACGTGGCAACACTGGAAAAGTCACTATTAGCTCACACCTGCTGCCCAGAAACCCCCCTGGCTGCTGTCCTTCCACAGAGGATTTATTCTCCAACAGGGGCATTCCCAGTCAAAAGCCCATGGCAACTCCCGCAGAGCAGGCCTGGGAAGAACGGCAGCTGTGGTTAACTCAACCCCAGTGAGCATCACGGTTTAAGCATCTAGCTAGAACCCATCACCATGATATCAGGCGCCTCCCAATCCTTACTGCGTTTATTCTCCCAGCCACTCAGGAGACAGGGCAGGGCTATTAAACCCATTGTACAGGTGGGAAACAAGCACAACAACAAAATCACTTGCCCAAGGTCGCGCAGAGAGTTAGTGGCAGAGCAGAACCTGGAAGATGACAAATCAGGGAGACTGAAGCAAAAGGGCTAATGTGATCCTGAGATGCACGAAGGGAGGAATTCTGAGTAGGAGCAGAGGTTATTCTACCGCTGGAAGTCACTGCTGGTACCCTGTGTCCAGTTCAGGAGGGATGAAGGGGTCGGAAAAGAGCCATGAGAATGACTGAAGGGTTAGGCACCATGGTTAGTCCCTTTGGAGAACGGGATTAGGTTCCTAAGTGACTGGGGTGCTTTGGAAAATGTCCCCCCTTATCTCTTCTTCTTTTCTGAAAAGCATCTTCCCACAGCACTGGACAAACCAAGGGAGCAGCCCCCAAAGCTGGAGTTTCACAGCCTGCAGGTAGCCATTCAACTGCGCTACCGTGGGACAAAGCACCTTCTGCTTGGGCTGCCTTCCCTTTGGGGAAGGGAAACAGCCCGAGAACAGCGGTGTGGGAAAGGCAGGCCCAGGAACCCCTCCCCCATCTCCTACGGAATGACACAGGCCTGCCTCTCTACCGGGACCTATTCTGTCAAACAGGAAGGAAGGCAGAACACAGTGCCTAGCACAGAGCAAATGAGTCACTGCTAGTGCAAGGGCAGTGGGTGCAAGGAAGGGGGTGAGCTGGATTCCGGCTCTGACGTAGATGGGCAGATGGCATCACCAAAAATCAGGCGAGGGAAGTTTGCATCCACGTGGCCAGTGTTATCGCGAGCGCCGCAGAATGCAAGATGCAGCTGTCATCCTTCCCCAGACCGTCCCTGCTTTCCAACAGCTGGGCAGGAGAGAGGACGAGGGTGGCTAGAGCCTGTGATGTTTGGGGATGAAGACAGACTTTAGTCTAGTCATCAGATTCTTCAGCCAGGCTCATCGATCACAGGAGACCACAGGGCTGCCCCAGATGCTGCCCTCCAGTGGCAACAACTCCAGGGAAAGATCTTTTGAGTCAAGCCACCGAGAACAACAGATCCCAGGAAGGAGCAACTTAAGCCCAGCTTGGGTTCCACAGTCAAACTGGCCCCGCCTCCAGCCAGCTTCCAACTTCCTAATGTGGCGGTGCAGATTAAATACAGCTCGGCTGCTCCCGAGCGCAGCCTGGTTCTAGGAGGGGAGGCACTGCCAGGGCCCCAGCTGGCTACAGCTCCTATGGGAAACCCCTCGCTTCTTCGAGAGCTCTTGTCCGTGTGGATCCGCTCCCATGCACGCTACATGTGGGCGTAAGTGGGGTCCACACGGCCAAGAGGCCTTGAAGAACCAGCTCCCACCAGGCAAGGAACCGTCCTTCCCACTCATCTTCCCAGGCTGCCCTCAACGTTCATTGGCAAAATATTGAAGGTTGTTAGGTGAAAAAGGCTGAGGTGCCAGCGAGCACAGAGGAAAGACCCGCATGGAACCTGGGGGAGGACAGAGAACCTCTGGGACTTCACAGACATAAGTAAATAATTCCCTGGTATCCAAAAGAGGTGGATTATTTACCTGTCTCTCTCAGCCCAGCCCATAAATCGTTAAAAGAAACCCTTGTGAACAATTAGGTTCAAAATACATTAAACAAAAAGCTTCCCCCTGCAGGCTGAAGCACAGGCATTGCAGGGGGGTGCAGTCCCTGGGGAGACCCTCTGCTGTATTTGACTGCACAGCCCCACCTAGTCGATCTTGCTGGGAAGACAGGAACTTGGCCTCTTTGCAGGTCACTGCAGCAGCGTTCCCCCTGCTGGCTCTGGGCATGTCCTCCAGCTGGAAACGAGTCTGTCAATTCTTAAACTGTCTCCACAGTCTGCACGTTCATTAATACACTAATTCAACTGCCAGCCCTCGGGGGTGCAAAGACTCCCTTCCACTGCTGACAAATCCAGTGGAGTCTGCCAGCAAGGCTAACTCAGGAGCGTGAGCTGGCCTCTTTCATCCCAAAGAGAGGTCAGCACTGACGGCGGATGACAAATTCCAATATCCACTGTCCTGCTGACTGGTTTATCCAGGTGTCACTTGTGGATATTGGGGTGGGTGCAACAGGACAGCTAGATGCAGCAGAGGCAGCGCTGCTTAATTCTAGGCCTGATACGACTCACAGGCCAAAAGGTCTTGACTGTACCGACCCTTACAAAGCAGGTAAGGGTAACCTATGGGCGGGTAACAACCCAGTCGGTTGTGGGGGGTTGCTATGCTGGGTGATCTAACGTGTGCGGTTACTATAGCGAGTAGAGAGGCAGAAGCTCTTGATGCAGCCCTGCTGCTACAACTGCCGAGCCAAGAACCAGCGGCGGGTCAGCCTCAGAGCATTTCTTGGGGGGTGGGGAAGGGAGGGAACCTGCTGAAGGCCAGATCAGGGGGCAGTAGGAAGGGGGTTGTGGGGCCTAATTAACCGAACACACGTTCAGACAGCCAGAAGAACGACCCAGCCAAAAAAAAGTAACGTTCTGTTTAATTTATTACTGTTTGAAATCCAGTGACATTGACACACACAGTCACTGCCGGCACCCTTGTCAACTGGGCAGCTGGCGGTTTGACTGCTTTAATAAAATACAGTACTAGGAGTGGACTGCTACACACATGCATCCACAGTTTAAAACTACAGTGATTCAATACTGCAACTGAAACAGTACTGCCATAAAAAGAAAAAAGAGAGATCAAATGTTCCCCGATTCATAATTCTCTTGGACAGTTAATGCTGTAACAAACGCTACCAATGTCAGGACAAGGCAAGACACAAACAGTCCTCCATCCTCGCTGCAGTATAAATATGGAAGAGTTTTATACAGCTGACTGAAGTCTGATCCTACATTTGTTGCGACCCGTTCGAGCTAAAGGGATACAGCGCGTCCGCTTTGGAAAGACCGGCTCTGGGGGGCTGGACCATGGAATGAATGTTGCTTAATCATCTTCGGTGCCACTTCCTGAGCGATCCTGGGAGATGAGCGGAAATGGACAGGGGGAGAGATTAGAGTGGAAACATTCCCATGGGAGGGCTGAGTGCTTAGAGACGTTTATCCCATCAGCTTCCCTGAGTCCTCCCTTTAAAGGGGCTTGTTCCCCTCCTGCTACAGCCCCGCGTCAGGTACGCTGCAAACACCAAGCTAAACACATCACTGCACAGAAGGCTAAGTGCCCGCTGTGGCTCCGTTACAGACTAGCTACAGGTGAGCACCACAGAAGGTTACACGGGCAGCAACTGGGGGTGGAGAACTGAGCTCTTGCACTTACCTCCTCCTGCTCCTCTTCACTATCGTCATCACTAACCACTGGCTTGGCCCGGGAGCCGCGGCTGGTGCGCCTGCGACCCTTCAGCCGGTCCTGTGCTTTCTCCTTTCTGCCTAGCTTGATCTTCACCTTGACGGAGCGAGCTGCAGGGAAGTACAAGGAGACGCAGAGAGTCTGAACGCTTGTACAGCTTAAGGCTCAGCACTGCCACACAGCAACAAAGCTTCCGCTGCAAATTAGACCCGTCCTATTATAACACAGACATAGTAAGTACGTGGCACTTCTAGAACGCCTTCCATCTCAGGGCGAGAGCAGCGCCTTCTGCTTACCTTCCAACAGCTGCCACCTAAAACAAACACACACTGTACCTCCAGAGCATCTGCTCTTGCATCAAACTTCCCCCCCCTTGCTGCATCCCTGGTATGTTTCATGTTGTCCTTTAACTCAGCTGCCGCTGGAGATCTCCTGACCTACCTGGCTGAGCAGCTATGGCCTAGAAAGCAAATGGGAGGAGTTATGTTCCCCATGCAGAGAACCAACATGCATTTCCCTCCCTTTCCTCCAAGACAGCCCTGGCGCCTGCAGTCCTCTCCCTGCCCCAGAACAGAGAGAACACAGGCAGGGCAGTGTGAGCTTCCCCCAGCCACAGTGCCCCTGCCAACGTGCCTCAGTCCTGTCCTGGAGAAGAGAGGAGAGGGCAGGGGCCACGGCCTTAGTTAGCTTTCGAGCTGGTCCCCACCCTTTCACAGAGACCGTCTCCAGTGAGCACACGAGAGCTGAATATGGCAGGCACCTGCATGCACACACTCCTGCTTAGCGGAGGCAGCAGCAGAAGAGTACTCACACTCTGATTCAGATCCTTCCTCTTCTCCTTCCTCCTCCTCCTCACTCTCCTCACCTTCACTGTCTTCCTCTTTCTCAATTTTCTGCCTCACGCTGGTGAAGACGGATTGCAGCACTATCGAGTCTTCGTAGATCTAGAGGAAGAAGCCACAGCAGCCTGGATGAGTCAGGGCAGGTTACCTTCTGGAGAGAGCTGTGGCTCCCCACAGTCATTCCCTGCTCGAGGCACCAGAGTCTTGGCGCTCTGTCACACGACACGACGCCTGCTTAATCTAACTGATGCCCGCTCACACCAAAGTCTGGGTATTAAGCGTTTGCCATGCTTAGGAATAATCCAGCTTTAACCAGATCAGCTTTTATTAGGAAGAAAGGGCTGGCCATCTTGGAATCTAATTGGCTGGCCAGATTTAATGGGATTCTCTAAAAAAGAGGTGTTTAGTCCCAATCACTCCATGGGTCGAGAGAGGGAGGGTCACTGCCCCCGCCTGAGCCCTGGCAGCGGGGAAGGAGGTACCTTACC
This sequence comes from Chelonoidis abingdonii, assembly GCF_003597395.2. Taxonomy (NCBI): domain Eukaryota; kingdom Metazoa; phylum Chordata; order Testudines; family Testudinidae; genus Chelonoidis; species Chelonoidis abingdonii. The sequence goes on from NC_133794.1 coordinate 5,246,224, forward strand.
AGAGAGCCTTCCAGATTAAAGGTTTGTGCATTCTGACACAGCAGCATGACGTCCTTCTCCAGATCATTCAGGCTGCGGTACTTGTGGTTGCGGATGCGTTCCTGAGAAAGAGGCAAAGGTCAGTCACCTCGCACATGGCCAGCGATTCGACGCCTGGTGCTGCTCCCCTCCTTAACTGCTCCCTTGCTGGCTACCCAATGCTGCCTTCTACGTCACCTGGAACAGCCTCACAATTAGCACCTGCCAACCGCACGGCTCCAGCATGACCACACACCCCAGTAGGCTGCCTGCCCCTTGGGGCTTTTTTCCCCAGACCCCCCCAATGCACCTGCACAGCCTGTGCCATGTAAATACGTGCAGCTTCTGGCAGGGTGTTAGGAACCCTCAATCGACAGTGCTGTTCCCAGCCCAGCTGCAGCCCCTTTCAGCCAGCTGCAGTGGCTGGAGAATTGGGATCATGAAGGAAATCTCCCCCCACACACTGGTATTCAGCACACAGAATTGCACCACCAAGAGGTCCGCACCCTACACGTGCCACAAGTCACCGATGCAACCAGGTGGGGCCCCGTGGGACAGGCTTTGTGAGAACAGGTGTGGCCAGCAGAGAGAAGGTGCTTGGCCAGTGTGGATCTGCAGGGGTGGAGGTATGAGCAGGGGAAGGAGACGCAGGGAGCAGCTGGGACAAGCTTGGGTGGAGCCCAGAGACAGGAGGGAGGAGGAGGAAAGATCAGAGGTGGGTGGGAGCAGCATTGGGTACACAGTTTTGGAGGTAGGAACAAGGGCAGAGTGCCAAGAATCATGGGACTGGAAGGGACCTCGAGAGGAATCTAGTCCAGTCTCCTGCACTCGTGGCAGGACTAAGTATTATCTAGACCATCCCTGACAGGTGTTTGTCTAACCTGCTTTTAGGAGGAGGGTGTTTGCACTTTCTCCTTGGGCTGTTTTTTTTAAATTGCCTAGAATCCTGCTCCCAGACTCAGGCCCCAGTTCTGTGCATGCCTGTTGGCCTCCATTTTCATTTATTCCTCTGCACCGGTCAATGCTGGGGGAGAGCGAAGCACCTCGCTTAACACGCGACTGGCCGGGGCTCAGGCATAACAGTGATGAGGCCACGATATGAACTGACAGAGAACAGAAGGCCGAACGCTTCCATTAGCTCCCCTGCCCACCAAGGGTTAACTGATGCTAGCCCCCCAGGACTCCAGTTCGGTGCATATAAGCCGCGAGCTGCAAAATGGGCCAGCAGTTTTCCTGGGGGGACAAGTTTGGCTGGAGGGAGGAGGCTCTCCAGTGAGAGGGGATTGCTGGGCAGCATGAGGAGTGGCTGGAAGCCCAGCTCCTGGAACACTCCAGTAAGTGCAGGGACAGAGTTAGCGGGTCCCAGCAGGCCAGCCCATTGAGTCACTTCTCTCGAGGGGGCTGGCCCAAAGCACTTGGCAGCACGGCTGTCCAGCTATAAGACCTGACTAGAGCTAAAAGCAGGAGGGGGCTCGAGGCAGAGCTTCACGACACAGCGGGGTGCGGCTGTATAGCTCTCCAAACGTTTTAAATGGTGGAGAATGACAGCACTTGGTAAGGGTGATTTTGCTGATCCCAGCTTAAGGGTTGGCCCAGGAACGAGCAAAGATGGAGAAGTTTGAGTGCAGACAGGGAACAGCTGGGTGTGCAGGGAGTGACCAGGGTAGAGATGCAGGGAGGGAGTTGGGCTGGGCCTGGAGGGGAGAACGGCAGTGGCAGGACAGCAATGGTAGTGCCACAGGACAGGAGGAGCGCTGGGCTGGACTGTTTCGGATGCACTGAGCTGCATTAAACCACGGTGAAGACGCAAATCAAGGATGTGAAGTAAGAGTGCTGCATGGTGCCACAAGCACCCACTGAGGGCGGGCAGGGTTACCTTTATTTTTTTGAAATCCACTGGCTTGCGGATGAGCTCGTAGTACTCTGGGAGCTCTTTGCGAGAAGGCAACTGGATGAAGACTTCGCTAAGCTGGCGTCCACTACTACTACAAAACAAGGAAGAAATACAGGATCAAAGACAGAGCCAATCCCCTACCCCTCTCGCCTGAGCAGCAGCTCCCAGCCTGCCATGCAGAACTGCCACGCAATACACTTCCACCATGCAGGAGCAGGAGAACATGCTTCCTTTAGCATGGAGGCCTGCTCAGTGCCGAAGGACGGACAATTGAATAGGCCAGCCAAGAAGCTGGCAGGGTTACTGTGTTGCCTAATGGTCACTACAGCAGGAGCCTGTCAGTACTTTCATTACAACTCTCTGAAAACTGGCCCATGTTACCTGACCTCTTTCTAAGCATCAAAAAAATTGAGTGGTTCATTAAAGTACGGTGAGGAAAAGCAGCAATCTGTTTGGAATCAGGCAGGGAAAAACCTGGATGTTTCTTAAAAGGCTCCTAAGACATGGGACGGGGAAGGCAGACTGCACCAGAGCTTCTAAGCAAAGCAGGCATCAACTCCACTATGCTTCTTCCAGGATGTGCTCTAATGCGCTGGCCAGTCATGATGGTTCAAAATTCACTTAGCATGTTGAGCTGAGACATTGAATACTTCCCTCGATCCAGGGAACTTTTCCAGGCTCTGAGTCAATCAATCAATCAGAAGTAGAGGACAGAAAAACTATTTGTTCACTGGCCAAATAAAAGAGCCTAGAAAATCCCAAAGGAAATAGTTTCATCTTTTCAAACTGATTCACACAGACCACGAGTGTAACTTCTGCTCTGTACTGCTGATGCCTGAATCGTAACCCTCCATTAGAAAACAGCAATACTGGCAACTCCCTACTGCGCCAGCTAGAAGAGCATCGCAGGGCCACAAGTGCTCTCCAGCTGTGCCCCAACCGTCACGTGATCAGCAGCGCACACCACACAACAGCAGGGCTGTCGCTGTGCTTGACCGGATGCTTCCAACAGCATGCCGCATCGCAGACATTTCAAGCCTAGAGGGAAGAGCCTAAGAAGGACCTAGCAGATCATCTGATCACTGGAGAGAAATGGGAGAGGAGCTGGATTTGTCAGTTGCTGCAGTTTGCCTGCAAGGCAGGGCACAAACTGGGTGGAATGAGGCAATTACAGCCTGACTCCCAAAGTTTACACAACATGCATCCTGGTCCACCCTCCTTTCATTGCCTTAACTGCAGAACGCAATCTCTGCTGCTTTTACACAGCAGCCCAGAGAAAACCCTCTGGCCGATGAATTAGAATCTGCCAGTACTCTGTGAACTTGTCTTCAGAGCGCTTTGCAAACATCAGCCACTCCTTAGGAGGCAAGGAGGAACGATTCCCGTTGTAGAGATAGGGAATAAGACAGAAGTGCCGTGGGTTTACACCATGCCTGCCCAGGCAGGGACTAGGATTTGGGTGTTCCTCCCCCCACGTTTGTGTGCACTGGTGGTTAAAAGACAGAAAAGCAGCCCCTATGCAGGAGTACTGAGGAGAGTGCCCATCCCTTGCTTCTCTTACCTGTCCTTGTATTTAATCACGGCATCCACTATCTTCTTCATTTTTTTGGTGAGGTTGGGGGGGTTTGGGGAGAGCTTTTCGGCGGGAGGCCTGCCGCGCTTTTTCTGCTTTTTGCTATCATCGTCTTTGTCCCGGCTGCGGGTGCTGGTAGTCGGGGTGGCAGAACCGACGTCAACATCTCGCTTGCGTTTGCGGGAAGATTTCTTCTGACGAACCTCCTCCTCGATCTCCTCCAGCGTGCCCTCCTCTATAGCCTACGGAGGGGAGCAACAGAGCAGCCGCTAGCGCTGAGACTGCTGGGCAAAGGTGCGCAGAAAGGGCGAAGGAGCTGCCTGTGAAATGCTAAGCACCCCCATTTATACGAGGCTTTTAATTTGCTGCACTACTGACCAGAGCGGTCTGCCCAGTGGGGCTGGGGTTGGATAGGCTGCCCCTTGCCTGCGGACAGACCTCCTCCCAACCTGACACCTTAGTTCAGGCTGTTACAGAAAAGGAGTTCTCAGACTTGTTCATACGGTGATCCCCTTCTCCATATTGGGACCCCTTCCAATTTACCTATGTGGGAAAGGCCACTGGGTTGGCTACACATGCTAATGCTCTAGTATTTTTTGGAAGTGGCTGCTCCTTGGTAATGGGCTGAAGCATCTCTGCTCTGCTGAGTGCATCTGAACCACGCATGTGGTTTGCGGCTTTTCCTCCCAAGAACAGAAGGCCTCTACAGACCTGCCTTCCACTCATTCCACCCAGCTGATCAGACTGTCTCTAACTGCCCTACATTTAAATTCAAAGCTGGAAAATGCCCCAGATGTAGGGGAGATTTTTAGGTGAACACGGAGGTATTTTAAGATGAAGAATGTATTTGCTGGAAGGCTATTGGAGGAAAGCAGAGGGTGCCTCAAGGGTTAACCTCCACAGAAGGAAGAAGGGTATTTCTGTTCTCTACAGCTAAATCATCTCCTCTAGCTTCCTGCCCAAGAAAAGCTCTTAAGATCCCATTAATGTTAATTCTTGAGCTGCTGCAGCCTCCCTCTCCCTGCTGCTCAAACATCCCCTTCAGCAGAATCAACCTTGTGGCACTCAGCTGCCCATCAAGTGCATTCTGCCTGAGAGGCTCGATAGCTGTTAAAGTAGCAGTCAGCTATGGCATGGCTTCAATTGGTTAAACCCCTCTAGAGCCCTGTGATGGGGTGAGGTGAGTTTTTCAAATACCCAGTACCAGCATCAGATGGTGAAAGAGAAATTGACCCTAAGGCAACAAATGTTTGGTAATAAGCAAATGGGTCGATAGCATTTCATGAATCAATAGGACCGATTCATGCTGCTCAAAACCCTTAGGGGAGATTTGGGTAAGAGGCAATTTTCCTTGAGTTGGTAATGAAGCATGCCGGGGGATTCAGCCACACATCCAAAGCAGGCTGATTTTAAGCTATGCACCATCAGAGTCTCTGGTACTGGGTATTTTCTTTAGCACATAGACAAAAACACAGTAGAAGCATAGATTTGAGAAGGCCATTGGAGAACGATGCTGTACCATGTATACCTTGAGCCACTGCTTCTCGGTAAGCGAGTCACTGTAGTCCACCTCCTTACGGTGACGTGACCCTCGCCCAAACATCTTCTCCTCCTCCTCCTCACACGTGAGTCTCTCCACTTCAGCATCATCCTTAATAATCCAGGATGGCAGCTCGTCCTCTTCCATTAGACGTGGCTTTCGCTTTGGATTGCGTGCTTCCTCTCGCCTGCGGTCCAGGTCCATGCGCTAAAATAAGAGGTTTTGCTGGGGGGACCGCTGGCCCAGCAACAGAGGGGTCTGCGGCCATTGCCCGAATGCATCTATTGGGGGGTTAGTTGGCCCATTTAGGCGCTGGTTGGTCGAGGAAGGTCATCTCTACAGCAGACGTTGTGGGTCATGCAGCTGACCCCAGATGGACCAGGATGTGACTGATCTTGGCTTTGGAAATATCGAACTGGCCCAGGCATCCAGCAGGTACCAAGGAGCAAGGAATGCTGCAGTGCAGTGTGTGCAGCCTCCGGGAAGGGGTGCTCTCTGGTGACTCTCGGTCACGCAGTAGCCATGCCAGTTGGCTCCAGAGGAGTGCTGTTCTGCCATCTTTGAGTGCAAGGCCCCTGGGAAGCTTTGCAGGGGGAGGGATACAGCAGGGAATGCAGTGTTTGTGTGGAACCCAAGGGGTTTGTTTAACAATTAAATACCTACGGATTCATTACAACTCAACAAATACATCAGGTTAAGCGCTGCGTGAGCATATTAGCTGGCGTGAGACTAACCACTCTGAAGGACAATGTACTAGAAGAGATCAGTGAAACTGGAGACAGACGAGCTATTACTGGGGGTCATCTCCGCCAACTGTCTTCGCTAAAGCTGGGTTGTCCCTACAGTGCATTGTTAGTGTGTGGTTATCATCGACTTATCCAGGCTCACAAGATCCTAGAGCGTCTAACGTGGGGCAGACATGGGGAAGCCCCCTCCTCCACACGCATGTATCGGCATTAAGAGTACTGCTGAAGGAGTGCCATTTTCTAAAGGGGTCTTTTGTGCTCTCTGAGTCACATGGAACAGTCTATAGATCTCCTAGCCTGTCCTACTGCCTTTCATCCAAAGATCTCAATGCACTTCACCAACATACTTCAGTAGCACGTTATGGTAAGTATTTTTCCCCATTACATCTAGGGTAAGCCGAGGACAACAAAGGCAGGGGGAAGAACCTACTCAAACTTTTAGACCCTGCTCCCCATCCAGAGCCAGGAATAGACCCCAGGAGCCCTGACTCAGGCCCCACTGCTCTAACCACTAGACCCCTAGTCCTTACTCAAGTCAATGTTTGTTCAAACATAATGAGCTCAACTCTACCAGAAATGCCATTGCCTCTGTTACCCGGAAGAGAGAGAGGGCTCAGTTCTCTTCCATGGCCTCTGCCATGCTCACCATAAAAAGGTCAAATTCCTCTTCATGACGGGCAATCATCTGGTTGACCGTTTCATCGTCAGGAACTTCATCTTCTTCCTGCAAGATTTCAAACGCCTGGCTTAATGGCGAGAGAAGCCGCCGCGGCAGTTCGTATGCTGGGAACTGAACACCGAACATTGCTACCATCTGACGCCTGTTCGGCTGCCCGTGTGAAATGAGTTTTGGTGGTCTCAGTCCAGTGTCTAGTGGACAGGTATCCACATTGCAAGAGACCACCACCAGAGTTGGCATCTTTGTTGGCAGTCTCAGCAGTGAGGCCAAGGATTGAATGGGCATGGAGACTGAACTACCCCTCTCACCTTTAGAGGTGGTTCCTCCAAGTCAGGGTTCAGGCACAGGGTTGAGGCAGTGTGGGGGAAGCTTGCACTGCCACTGCCGCTGCCCGTGCTGTATCTGTTCTGTGGATAAATAGAGGACTTCAGTCTCCAGGGCTGTCAATCCGGCACCTTTCACCGACACTAAAATTCACTTCAAAAGAGAAACAAGTGTTCATGCTCTTTCCTTCCAGCCCACATGCCCTTGGCCTCGGGGACACAGAGCAACGGAGCAAAAGCAAGCCACGCATTCACCATTCATGCTCTGGAGTACCAGGGAGGGTGACCTGCACCGCCCCTTACCTCATCCTGCTCCTCGTGCTCTAGGATAGCCTGGAGGAAAGCTCTCCGCTCGTGGCTGGAGGATTTCTGGTCAAACATGCCAGCCTGGATGACCTTCTGATCAACATTCAGTTTGTACTTGGCTGCAGCCAGGATCTTCTCCTCCACGCTGTTCACAGTGCAGAGGCGGAGCACACGCACCTCGTTCTGTTGCCCAATACGGTGCGCTCGGTCCTGGGCCTGCAAATCCTGAAGGGGGGAGCATGTTGTTTGGAGAGTAATTTAAACTTCTCTCCTTCCCAGGTAAATATTTGAGCCTTTAAATACATCACCGGAAAAGCATACATGCCTCTCAGAGCTACCTGGAGGACCTCAATGACTCCAGAGGATTCCATTACATCCGCTGGGGAAGTTTAACTAACTGAAGCAGTTCATTTTGCTGACTGCTCTTGTACTTCGTGATTCAATGCATGTTAGAAAAATAGGCCACTGTGCCTAGCTATTACAGCAAACTCTTGCGACAGTGCCCTTCACTCAGCCACTTATACCTCACCCTCTGATGGAGCTGAGTGTCTACACATGGATTCTTACTAGCACTGGCGAACCACAGGGTAACGTGGAATAAGAGGATAGCAGTGGGCTTCAGTGTCTTTATATTACATTTGGTGTGGGTGGGATGGAGGGATCTTTAACCTCAGTCACTACCAGTGTTAACCATTAATCATGTTAATTAGCATTGTTAGCAATGATAATTATGCATCAACCACAAGAGGATCTCCTGCTGTATGTCAGCCCACCCTGCCTGTCGGAGAGGAGACAACTGGGAGACAGGCAAAAGAGAGAGAAAAAAAAAAAAGTGTTCTCGACTCTGCTTAGCTAACGAATAGCAGAGAAAACATGGCAACCTTGCTAAGACTAGCATCTTGCATGAAAGCCTTTAAGACAGTCTGAGGATGAATTCCAGCTGCTAACCAGTTAAAAGCCAGCTTGCTGCATCCTCACTGCTATTTTAACCAAAGTTAAGAACAGACCCTACAGTGCAGACAGATTCTTAGATCCTTATGAGGTTAAACCAGCATTACAGGCACACAGTTCATCCAAGCCCTATGAAAGGGACACACTAGTCCTTTCTCTTGCTATCTGAAGAACACAAGACTCGTGTCTCATGTACACATAGAGAGACAACCACGCCCAACCCCGTATTGGGATCCCCATGAATTCAGTAGCGGTTTTTACCTGGTGCGGATTCCAGTCACTGTCAAAAATAATCACAGTATCTGCAGACTGTAAGTTCAGTCCCAGCCCTCCGGCTCGAGTGCTCAGCAGGAAAATGAAATATTCAGAGCCGGGCTCGTTGAAGGTCTTCAGCAACATGCCGCGGTCTTCAGCTTTAGTAGTTCCTAGAAGCCCAGGGAGAAGAGAGATGTCACCATTTTCCTCCCCTGAAAAAAGTTTTCCATTTAACATGGACTCGGGACTCCACAGAGCAAAAAGGGGTTCCAGCTTGCTCAGAAAGTGTTGAGCACCTGCACTCCTGAAAACCAAGTCCACTGGCGGTGGCTCAAGTCGGGCACCCCTAATCCTGTCGCATCCAAAATCAGTAGTCATGATGGCAAATTGAGGTCTGTGCGTGCAGTGTGTGTCAAGTAGGAAAGCCCTTTGGGATCCTCCAGGACAAAGTGTAATGTAAGGTGACCAATGTATCAAAGATAGCAGGTTACAAACATCCAAGAGGAAGTTGTTGATGCTGGATGAAATTCCAAGAGACAACACAAGGCCTATGTGCCATGTCAGCCTACAGAACAGGGCTCTTCCTGGAGGTGACTTTCACCAACTTAAAAGGAGGTGAAAAGCAGTAAATGGATTAGCAGTGAACCACCTCCCTAAACTAACCTTACAAGAAAAAAAGTGTAAAGTATGTGCAACCCCGTTAATCCTTTTTCCCCAATCTTAGGTTAACGGAGAAACATGTCCAGGAGCAAGTGTGCAATGATGAACCAGCTTCACCAAGAGTTAGTACACGATGTGATTGGTTACGATAGTTCCATGATTTAATTTTTATGAATGGCATTGTTAGTTTCATGCATGTTTCCCACGTGTGCTGCTAAGCACACTGCATGGCAATGAGCATTGAAAGGAGGTTTGTTATTTGATCATTCGTTATCTACACATGCAGGGTTTAACCTACTGAGATCGCCAAAGCAGAGCATTCAGGAAGGGATTGCAGGTCTCTCTGTTACCAGCTGAACTCACCATCCAGCCTGAGGTATTTGAAGCCACGGTATGCAAAGTAGTCTTCCATGATGGTCATGAGCGAGGTCATCTGACAGAACAGCAGCACCTTGTGGTTGGTGGCTCGTAGTTTGGGAAGAATCCGGTCTAGGAGCTCAAATTTGCCAGATGCTCGGTACAGGTCTAGTCTAGTTCACAAGAGAGGATTGGAAATAGGTGAGAATCTGATGCTAAAAGATGGCATCATCCTCACATGCAAATGGCAACTACCAGTGCTTCTAACATTAATACACTGACCTAATCCAAGTAATTCTTCACTGATAAACCACACCACACTTAAACTACAAATATACTCCTTTGTAAAGCTCAAAAGCATTCAACTTACCCCTGTACAATACCTCCAGTGAAACCTAAGTGCTCTGAAAAGGATTCCTGCAAACAAAAACAGAAACACTGTCACACTGATTGCACCAAACTCTTCTATACAAACTGTCCAATAAATCCACCAAACTCTTGGAATTGCCCTAATAGAAAACTGATCCTCAGGTCAAATCAGTCTAATCTTCTGCTTTCGTATGGCTTGGGTGGATAGCAACAAGTGTATATCTAGGTTTGACAGCCAGCACATTGCCGCAGCAGTGAGCTGGCGAATGTCCTTCAGGCCTCTGACAAAGGAACAAAGGGGACACTCAGATACAATGTGCTCTATCATGATGACCACAGTTGCATGCAGGTGTCTGCCTCACTTTCCATTTAAAGAGGGTTTGCCCAAGTCTCCCATGAGATATCCTGATGAGATTCAATCTGCACCAGTCTTTCCGAGATAAAAATCAAAACCCGATGGTTCCTTGGCAGGGTCAACAACGAGCTGCTTGTTTAGAGTGGTCGAAACGCTCCATGTGACTCTCCATTGAGCCTCAGCGTCACAGTTGGTGTAAGGGTCTTGATGCGGTTCCGTAGAGGGTTGTGGGATTTTAATCTTGTCTTTAGCAAGTTCTGCAGGTCATCATGCAGCAGGATCCCTGCGTTTGCACTGACATGATTGAGAAAGCGAGATGTCTGAGGACTTCTTCTAAACTGCTGAGACTGGATGTGTGACAGGACCGGGAGCCGGTGGCGTGAAGTAAATTTGAGCGTCCCGACAAGATGCGCATGGCGTTAAGTTGAATGTCAAGGAGTTTAGCATGATGGCTGTCAGACCACACTGGTGCACAGCATTTAGCTGCATAATATACCAAAGCAGTTGCTGCAGTTTGTTGGTCCGTGGCCTGGAGCCCCATGATGTTCTGGCCAATTTTCTGGTCAGTGTGAAAAAGACCTGATGTTCTCGAGGTGTTGTTGAAAGGTCTAACTCTGCTTCAGTGTAACACCAACATGCTTGGGTTAGCCCTGTGACTGACGCTCTCACTGCAGAATTGTGCATCAAGTTTGGTATTAGCCATTTTATTGTTCGGCTGGAAAGCGGTTTAATTATAAATGGCAATAGGTTAATTCACAAGATACCCAATTGCTGTATGAAGGCCTGGAAAGAATGTGTAGTAATAAAGTAATTTCAAAGCATCTGTCTGGGGTCACTTGAGGTGAGAAGATGATCCCAAGGAGCGAGTTGGAGCACCGATTCACTAGTGGAACGCTTGTTTCGTTGTCTCTGAGGAGAGACTGCATCCAAAGGCATCAGCTTGACAATGAGCCTTGATTTTGCCATTTTTAATTGATATCACTTCAGTGAACACTCCATGTCTGAACAGCTTAAACCAACTTTGGATGCTACAGGGGAACCTTTAAAGATGAGACACAGGAACGCTACACAGTGCTGCCCTGAAAATTTACCCTGCAGCGTCCAAGAACAGCTTAGTTCATACGTTACCCACTTTACAGAAAGGCTGATCTGTACACTATGGCCCCTAGATCCTCAGAGGAGCCTCTAAGCCAGGGATCTCCAAACTTTTTTGATGGCGCACCCATATCAGTAACAAATTTTTGAGCATGCACCCCCTGCCATGCCAGCGCTACCATTTTTTGCAGAAGCAAAAAAAAGGGGGGGGGGGGCTCCTCCTGCCATGCACCCCCAAGGAGCCTCTTGTGCACCCCACTTTGGAGACCACTGCTGTAGGCAACACTGATACAAAAAATACTACAACATTACCTCTATGTGTTGAAACATGTACGGATGGTTACAGATCTTTCTCAGCTGCATGATGGTGTTCATCAGGGTTTTTGTACCACCTTTGCCCTGTGTGAAGAAGACACAAAATTACAAATACGTCTAAGCAGACACAAGTTGTGAAAAGGAACGTGGAGGATCTGCTCCACCCCCACTGCAGTCATGGCATCCTATACTCTTGGCAAAAATCTAAAATCTCACATAAGAGAAAGCAGATGGGTGCAGCTGAGGACAAAGGCGAAATTATTCAGAGGCCGATCACGTTAGCTTTAGTAGCTAACTACGCGTGCAGAACACTGAAGACAGTAAACAGCTGTTCTGGCATGCATGGGACACGGGATGCACCTTCCCTCAGTCTTCAAAAGTGAATGTCACACAGATCTAGTAACAGAGCTGCCACTTTAGGAGAGGGATCCAACCTCCTCCATATACTAGCAAGGCTAATTCCCCCAGCCCCATTGCTGTGAAAGCTCCCCAGAACAGCGAGACAACAGTACAGCAATGTAACACATTGCTCAGAAAGGTGAACTTCAAAGTGTTAAGGAGAAACCTTAAAACCCTCTTCCGCAATCCAAGGAATAAAGGAATTTTTAAAATGTTGCATACTGGAGAAGTGCACACTTCACCTTCAGTTCATTTTAAAGCTGGCCCAACCAGCTGCTGCCATCTGACAGCTGTTGAGTGGCTTGTGTGAAACAAGCTGGTGCTCTCCAAGAAATTCTAATAGTTCTCCACAGCACAGGATCCTTTTAGGCAGTCTTAGGAGAGGCATGCAGAGGTTTAGGTCCTGGCTACGTGGAGGAAGCTTGCCCTGCCACTGCTCCTGCTGTATCCATTCTGCGCAGTGGGGCTTTAAGGCCATGTCTGCACTACAGGTGCTATGATGGCATAACAATACTGCTTTAACCCCATAGTGTACACAGACAGTGATCGAAGGGCTTTTTCTGTTGCTGTAGGAACTCCACCTCCCCGAGCAATGGTAGCTAAGCTGACTGTAGCTTTCTTCCGCTGACTGAGCTGTGTCTACACCAGGGGTTAGGGTAGCACAGCGACGGTGCTCCGAGGTGTGGATTTTTCACATCCCTGAGCAGCGCACCTATATCTAGATCAGGCCTCAGTTTCCAGAGAGCCAGCGCCAAATGCATTAAGGGGATTTCCCAAAGCACAAAGAGCAGCTAGGCACCTATGAAAGCAAAGGGGATTTGGATGCTTAACTCCACAAAAATGTCCCCCTCAAACTGTAGCAGCAACATGACTGGCAGACAGCGTGGAAAAAAAAAAGCAGTTGGGAAACAGGCCCCTGTATGTGAAATGCTCTTCGGCCCTGCTGCACGTAAATGCAGGGATAGTAAGTAACAAATCAGGGCTCTAGTGCCACACCTTTTTATCCTTCTCCGAGCCATCGGTGAGCAGCACTCCCTTGGCCTGCATGTGCCTGTACAGCACCCTCTGTAATGCCGACATGTCACACTTGATCACATACTCCACCTGGAAAGCAGAGGAGAGTTTAGTAACCAACCCACTGTCATTCTCTGCATGCTCCCAAAACATCTCAATCCTACACCCCCATCACTGGCTTGTTGCCCTGCACTACCCCCTCTTTGCTGTACTGCTCCAAGCTCTCTGCCAACCACTGGACTGTGACTTATTTCGCAGTCAACTAGCACTGTTCTCAAGCTGGCCAGAGTGCTGGCGAGACACTAACCACAGGGCATGGTATGGTGTCTTTATGATGCTGCTGGCCCCAGGAGCGGCAGACTGGGCATACAAGTCACTCCTGTGGAACTGTGGTGCACGCACAGCCATCACTATTCTCCCATCTTCCCCACTTTGAGCCCCACCGCCTCAGCGCTAGAGAGTTAAGCCATCAATCCGGCTTGTTCTCATCAGGCTAGCATAGCCCGTTGGGATGAGCACAGTAAGCTGAAAAGCTGCAAATACCATCTCATTGCAGCAGTTCCTAGGAAGGAAACTAATTTGGAGTCCACAGGAGTTGGAAAGGTTTTTTCCCTTAGCCCTGGAGTGAGGAAAGGGAAATCACACAAAGCAAAAGCCTCCAGTGAGGACAGCATGGAACCAGCTGTCAAATGCTGGAGCAAACAGCAGGCAGCTTAACTGACAACTATATGCAAGTTGAAAAAGAACAAACTGGTTAGCTCATCCCCCACTCATGGGCCAGGGCAGGACCGCTGTCTCTAGCATTTTCCACTACTTCCTCCTATCCAACCGTAAATGCTCAAATCCTGGGGCTTTCCCCACTTTTCTCAGGAGAAGATGTCACAGCTTCTCTTATAGTCTTCAGCTACATGATGACTTACAGCAAGGATGCAACATAAAACAATGACTAAACTTACAAACAAAACACTATTTAAGTGCAGCATAGTTCATAGATTTTAGGATTTTAGAATCATAGAATCATTTAGGCCAGAAGGAACCATTAGATCTAGTCTGATCTCCTGTATAACAGCACAGGCCAGGAATTTCACTCCACTAGCCCTGCACTGAGCACAATAACTTGTGTTTGACTAAAGAATGTGTTCCAAAAATGCATCCAGAAAGCCTGGTGGGTGTGGGGGTTTGTGTCTTCCTTACAAGCTTTACCTTTTCAGGCAGCTGTGCTTCTACCTCCTTCTTTAACCGTCTCAGCAGGAAGGGACGCAGCACTTTGTGCAAACGACGAATAATCAGAATAGTTTCTTCTTCATTCAAATCCACCTATTTTTTCCACCCAGGAAATAAAAATAGGTTAAAATAACTTGAGTCTCTCTCCCCTCAATGTTTTTCACTAAAGACTGCAAGATCCCAATAACAACCACCCCTAGCTCTTGTCTAGCACATTCCAGCAGATTTCAAAGCGCTCTGCAAAGGTCACGATTATGCCCATTCGACAGATGGGGAAACTGGGACTCAAAGAGGGTAAGTGACTTGCCCAAGGTCACCAAGCAGGCCAATGGCAGAGCTGGGAATAGAAATAAGGCCTAAAGATTCCCTCATAAACTGTAAAAGCAGCGAAGAGTCCTGTGGCACTTTATAGACTAACAGACATATTGGAGCATGAGCTTTCACCCACGAAAGTTCATGCTCCAATATGTCTGTTAGTCTATAAGGTGCCACAGGACTCTCTGCTGCTTTTACAGATCCAGACTAACACGGCTACCCCTCTGATACTTGACCTCATAAACTGTGCAACTGCTGACTTAACAGTTTTGTCCAGCCACACCCCTCTCAAAACTGCAAACTCTCTTATGCCGCTGTCCAAGTCTGGGGTTTTACTGAAAACTAACAGTTAAAACCCTGTGCTGTTCTATTACTTGGTATTCAAGTCCCAAGACGCTGCACTTTAAGGGAGGAGTTTTGAATGAATATAACCAGTTCACTTCAAAGCCTTGAGGATTCTGTGCAATCTGCGAATCCATTTTGACAAGAACCAAACAGCACCTTGCTGGCATGGCTGGAGTCTAACAGAAAGACACCTTACATTTATTCCAGCATTTGCTTATTACCACTCTCTGGTTTATCCCTACAGCTCAAACTCACTTTCTCAGGTGTCCAATCCCAGAAATTAAACTCTGATTGAAGACAATACCCCTCCTCTAATAGCAAAATTAAGATTGAGACTGCTGAGCCAGCACACCAGTTAATAGCTGGAAACTAATTACAACCAAATACCGTGAATATCTACTGATTTAGTACCTTATATTAGCACAAAAGTGTCCAAACTCAACTGCTGTCAGACTGCTAATTCCACACCTACCTTCTCACCAGTCATGGCAAATGGAGCATTAAACCACTGCTCAAATGTGCTACAGCTCTTGAAGATGGTGGGAAGGAGGAAATTGAGTAGAGCCCACAGCTCTGGCAGCTTATTCTGTAGTGGAGTTCCTGTCAGCAGCAAACGACGCGGAGCTACGTAGTGTGTGTTGAGGACTTGGGTTAGCTTACAGTGGTGATTCTTCATTCTGTGACCTTCATCAACAATCATGTACTTCCAGCGAATCTGCAGAGACGGAATCACAATGGAAACTGTGGGAATCCCACCTTTCATAAGCGGAGCAGCTACAGTCACCCCTTCCAACAGAGGAGAATCACACCATCTTAACCATCCACACAGCTATGCCTGGCCAGCGGGGGCCACCACCAGAGACAGCTCAGAACTGACTAGGACTGTAAAACCCTAGTCAAGTTTCATTCAGGCTGCTGCTGGGGAAGTGCTCCCATTCAAGAGCCTTTTCTTTGCCTGTGGCACAGAGAACTGAGACAGCCGATGGAATAAGGCAAGGGGCAGTAACGTCGAGAAATGATTAAGGAAGAGAGATGTTACCCAATTAGTTATTTCTAGCATCTCACACACCCTGTACCATCACCAGTAATCCCTTAGCTGCCTGGCCATAGCCAAATATATTTCCCTCACTACCCCAGTTCCTGAGTAACTGAAGAGAACACCCTACTAAGGCCATGTCTAGGTGAGAAAAGATGCATCAGTTATAGTTAAACCGGCACAAACCCCTAATCAGTGCATCTTAATTTAGTAGTTTACTGACACAAAATACAGATAAAGATCACAAGATAAGAGATTTCTGGAAGGTAACTAATGCAAATCCCTGCTGTTGAAATAATCCAGATAACTAGTCTTGTGAAGTTGCACACTTCCCGGGAGTGCTTTGACTTGAGCAGGAGGTCTAAGAGGACAAAAGACTTGAAACTATCCAATGACAGCCTGACCTCAGAAGAGGGTAACTCACAAGTGCAAACCGCCATGAGAGGATCTGAGGTACTTTAGATCTGCCAGGGTTTCCAAGTGAAAGGTGGGTGAGCGCCTGCTAAGCTAGGTACGTGTATCTAAGCTGTTTACTGCTAAGATAGGTTTTCTCTGTAATGCTTTTGTTCTGAATGAAGAACACTTTGCTTTATGAGAGATGGCTGATCACTCCTCAACCCTGTTCTTACCCCTGAGAACACAAAACTGCAGAGCCTGAGAAAGGGAATGGCTGGGGGCTGAGCCCTAAGTGAGGTGGCCCTTAAGGCAGCCATGCAGGTGTCAGAGGTGCAGTTAGCCATGGGAAACACAACACTCACCTTGGCAAGAATGTGCTTATCTTTGATGATGTACTCGTAGGTTGTGAGCAAGACATTAAACTTCCCACTTCGAAGCTGAGGTACAAATGCCCGTCTTGCTGCTGGAGAGCCCTGGGAAAGGAGGAATGGGAGAAAAAAATCAAATCAATGTAACTTCCAGCAGGGGGTGTTACTGAGGGATTGTCTACAGGGTGCATCAATGCTCCACTAGAGGGGTACAAATTTTAAAGCGCACCAACATGATGGGCTTTAACTGGCCCGTGCAGGCTCTGCTGGCATGCTCTAAAAAATTCCCTATTGCACATTTTTAGTGTGTGCCAGCAGCGTCTACACAGGCTGGTTAGTCTGCAGCACGCAGTGCACTGCAAAATTCACGCCCCTCTAGCACACATTGCCGCACTGAGTAGACAAGCTCTGATTATTAGCAACAGAGTGGAAAGTCTCATGTTCTTGATTGGCAGGGGGAAGCAAATCTAGCTTGAATGTTTATACAGGCCATGGTAGTTAGATTCATTCTCTTGTTCAAGTATTCATATCAAACACAGAGAAGAATAATCACTAAGCAGCTGATTTTTTTTTTTTTTGGATAAAGGGAACACTGCATTTCTACCGGGGTTGGTTATACAGGTACTAAAAGCTGCTTACAAAGTATGCAACCAAAAAGTTTTACAGTGAGACATACCGGACCGAATTCCAGTACTTGCCTTGTATGAGACCTTCACCACAGAAGGAGCCCATTTATCAAATTCATATGCCCAGTTTGACAACGTTCTAGAAGAGAGGGAGCGAGAAAGAACAGTAAAACCCACCCTTGTATAATGGACTCCAAACCTCCTATAGCCCAAACCAGCCCCCATTGGCTGTAAAGCCATAAAAGGCTCCAGCAGCTCTTGAGAAAATCAATACCCTTTATTCCTAGCTAGTAATTCTTCCTGCAAAATCCATTATCCAAGACACTCAACCACAATCCCAACAATTCCCTGTGACAGTCATGAGCTGTGGCCATAGTACTTTCTTCTCTGCCAGAAACAGTTATGTACCCTACGGTAAATGTGGTTCTTGGCAATGCATTGCCCATACAGATTCCGCTCTTGGTGCATGTGCTCCATGCATAAGAGATCAGATTATTTTGTCCAACAGTGTCTGTTGGGGCCATGCCTGCATCATAAGTAACCTCACTTCCCCCTCACCTGAGGGCACAAAGGGTAGCGTGGGCCCAACCTGCTCCTCAGTTCTTTCACCAGTACAGAACTCCGAGGTAACTGAGAAAGAGAGCAGGTTGTGAAAACTGAGTGGATAAGACATTTCGAAGAACCAATTGCCGCAAGGCAAGTAAGTGTCCTTTCTTCTTCAAGTGGTTGTCAACACAGATTGCACGCCTGGTGACAAGGATGGCGTGGACTACACCCTCAGCACATTTGCAGATGACACTAAACTAGGAGGACTGGTAGATACACTGGAGGGCAGGGATAGGATACAGAGGGACCTAGACAAATTAGAGGATTGGGCCAAAAAAAAAATCTGTTGGAGGTTCAACAAGGACACGTGCAGAGTCCTGCACTTAGGACGGAAGAATCCCATGCACTGCTACAGACTAGGGACCAAGTGGCTAGGCAGCAGTTCTGCAGAAAAGTACGAGAAGCTGTATATGAGTTGACAGTGTGCCCTTGTTGCCAAGAAGGCTGATGGCATTTTGGGCTGTATAAGTAGGGGTACTGCCAGCAGATCGAGGGACGTGATCATTCCCCTCTATTCAACATTGGTGGGGCCTCATCTGGAGTACTGTGTCCAGTTTTGGGCCCCACACTACAAGAAGGATGTGGAAAAATTGGAGTCCAGCGGAGGGCAACAAAAATGATTAGGGGGCTAGAGCACATGACTTACGAGGAGAGGCTGAGGGAACTGGGATTGTTTAGTCTGCAGAAGAGAAGAACAAGGAGGGATTTGATAGCTGCTTTCAACTACCTGAAAGGGGGTTCCAAAGAGGATGGNGCTGCACAGGGCAGCACATTACCTGAAAAGGGGTTCCAAAGAGGATGGATCTAGACTGTTCTCAGTGGTAACAGATGACAGAACAAGGAGTAATGGTCTCAAATTGCAGTGCGGGAACCGGGAAGTTTAGGTTGGATATTAGGAAAAACTTTTTCACTAGGAGGGTGGTGAAGCAGTGGAATGGGTTACCTAGGGAGATGGTGGAATCTCCTTCCTTAGAGGTTTTTAAGGTCAGGCTTGACAAAGCCCTGGCTGGGATGATTTAGTTGGGGATTGGTCCTGCTTTGAGCAGGGGGTTGGACTAGATACCTCCTGAGGTCCCCCGGTCCAACCCTGATATTCTATGATTCTATCGGCAAGCAACTCTCTATTGCCTGGAGGTGGATAACCGGAGTTTTACTTAAATAGCAACTGCAGGACAGTCCCACCAAAACTGGTATCCAATCTGGAAGCCTCTACTAAGGAACAGTGTCTTGTAAATGTGTGGCTCAAGCTCCCGTAGCTACTCCACAAGTTTCTCTGTTTGTCTAGGTTAACTAAAAACTTACCTATATTACATTGCCAAAGACGATATGTGATGGGGTGTCCACCCCACACAGGGCCTGGAAGGGTTAAGATGGCAACATGGGACAATTACCTGCCCAGGCTGCACTGGAGAAGAAGCCAGGGAGCAGGGGTTGATTAAATAAAGCTCAGCTGGTCAGGAACAGGAGACATCTGAATAAAGCCCAGGAGGTGACAGCAGCAGTGGGCTGCATGGAAGGAGTCTGCAGTCTCTCCCTGGGTGAAGGGAGGTGTGTTGGGCCTATACAGTACAACCTGAGAGTTACGAACTGACCGGACAGCCACACACCTCATTTGGAAGTATTCAGGGGGGCAGGATGCAAATATGGTACAGAGCTGTGTTAACATGAAGAACTAAAAAAATTTAAGCAGTTTCACAAGGTAAGGAAACGGTTTCTGTGCTTGTTTCATTTAAAATTAAGATGGTTAAACGTAGCACTTTTCTGCATAGTAAAGTTTCAAAGCTGTACTGAGTCAATGTTCAGTTGTAAACTTTTGAAAGAACCATAAGGTTTAGTTCAGAGTTACAAACAATCTTCACTCCTGAGGTGTTCCTGACTCTGAGGTTCTACCGTAGAGGACAGTCGGGAGGCTGACAAACCCAGAGAAGGGGGAAGCCAGGAAGGTAGAAGGATCAGGGGAAAAGCAGCATGGTAGGACAGTGCAGGCCATGGCTGCTAACTGGAGGGCCCCTGAGCCAGAACCCAGAGTAGAGGGCAAGCTCAGGTTCCCTACCAGCCACTAGGGATGCAGCACCGACCAGGTAGAAGACAGTGGACTGCCTGATTTGTTCCAAAAAGACTGTTACATACCCTGGAAGGGGGAACCACGGAGTGACCTGGTAAGAGCAAAAGGGGTCTGGAGGCTGACAGGATGATGGGAGAGACACCACCAGAGGAGGGCGCAATGCCTGGCCAGAGCTAATCCCCAGGATGGCCAGTAGGGGTGAGTGAACCCCGTGACACCATAAAAAAAGAACTACATTAACACCGTACTATTATATACCAGGCTACGTCAGTCACACAGTGCGTGGAGGAAGCAGACGGTGCAGGGGTTCTGCACTGCGCCCACAGGCAGTAAGAATTGACGGAGGGATGCTTGGGCCATTCAGCTTTTCCGCCCTGGAGTGGGAGGGCTGTGAGGACACTCAGGGCACAGACACAGCCCCATCAGACGGTACTGGACAAAATAATCTGATGTGGCATTTACTGAGTGCACATGTCTCAAGAGTGGAATCAGTGTGAGCAATCGCTCGAAGAACCCTTCCATGCACTAGGGACTGAACTGAAAATATAACAACCCAGTCACGTGCGCATACAGGGGAGTGCTGTCTTATTTTATTGGCGAAGATCTGTATTTCAGTATAAGAGATAAAGAGAGGAACAGTTCTGCTACAAACAGGAATCCCTGAATTCTGATTCTTCACACCGGCTCATTTATTTATTTTTTAAGCTGACCTACTGAGTTGGGAAGGTGACCTTAAACTTTTTCTGATTATTCAGATTAGTATGATGAGAAATTATGTCAGAGCATAATTTAGTCCATTGTAACAATACTTAAGAGGTTATGAGCCAAAAGTCTATGACCAGGGGGGAGAAATAACAGCAGCTTCCCTTAGGGCAACTGCAGCGTTATTTGGGTTTCTAAAGGTGCTTTTATCCAAGGATCTCAAAGCACTTTACAAAAGTTCCCCAACTCCCCTGTCAGGTAAGTATCACTACGCTGATTTGGCAGACTGGTAAACTGAGGCAAGGCAGCTGAATGAATTCCAAGGTCAGAGAGTGAGTCCGTGGCAGAGTAAGGAACAGAACCTATAATTCCTGACTCCCTCTTCCTCCCTGCTCCAACCATCACCCCCCGCTACCTTCCACAGCACAGCTAGAATTAATGTTGCTCACTAAAAACTTCTCCTAAACTTGCCATTGCCGTAAGCCCCCATTAGTTTGAGCCCCACACTTACGAGAGAGGTACGATAATGAGGAAGGGTCCATTGATACGCTTGTGCTCCATGAGGTATGTGATTAAAGCAATGGTCTGGATCGTTTTGCCCAGACCCATCTCATCTGCTAGGATACCATTCAGGTTATTATTGTACAAAGAGACGAGCCACTCTAAGCCTTTAATCTGAACAAAAAGAGAATGGAGAATGATTCAAAGAACGTAAACTAAACAGGATCTAAGAGGAAAAAAGCCACACTTCCTTGTGAATGATTTGCAGTCTCTCACCTTACATAACACTGTAGATGAATTATTTATAGTTATTAAACCTCTTCTTTTAGAGTTAATTATCTCAAAGAGCACTTTGGCATCGATCCATTCCTTTCCCTTCTGGATCATCCATACCACACATAATGCTCTTTGCTTTAAGTTACAGAGACCAAGTCTGGCTAGCCAGTTATTTATAATAGACCCTCGCGTGCACACATCCCCAGAAGCCTGGATCATTTTATTCTCAGCTGCGTCTCTCGGAACCTTAACAAGTTTCTGGTTGTTTGCATGGACTGAAGGGAAAAATCCTCCATTCCTGCAGTGTGGGAGAGATACAAGGTGTGAGTCAACAGACTCCTATCTTTAGTCCCCAGGATTTCACTGACAAGTGCAATATACAATATTATAAGTAAGGTCTTACACCAGAGCCTACTGATAAGCACAAAAAGTTAGTCCTTCCATACAGCTTTGTATCTTCAAAGTACTGCACAATTATCAAATGACAACTAAAAATGCCAGATAACATCTGTCGTGTCACACTTTGTTCCCCAGAGAGACTACAAATGATTCGAGTATTATCCAGTCACCTTCAGCCTTTTTGGTGCAATTTAAGGGTGTGCATGTGTATGTATATGCGTGCCAATGTTTAAAACTTGCTTGTCAGCTATATTACATAGTGGATTTGCTTATGGAGGCACTAGCAATTCTTGGAATTAATTTTGCTCAGCAAGTTCGAAAGGTAAGAAATAATGACCTAGTAACCCAAAATGGATTTGAATAAATCAGCTTACAGATACAGCTGAAATTTCTAGACAGACAGAAATAACTGAGCACAGTAAAGGAGCACCACCTGATTAGAACCGTAAGGGAAGCAGGACAGGAGCCCAACACCAAGCAGAGTGAAACCAGTTGCCTGGAACAATCTCAGGAGGGTTTTATGTTCAAATACATGTCACAGTTCCTTATCTTGGCTGTAAGGCAGAGCAAGGTGTGCAGTTTACTTCTAATAAGTAATGATAACATTTCGGAAGGGCCATTACGTCTCAGGCATCAGGGTTGAAGCCAATCTCTGACTATGTGAGGTCAGGATGAGACCTAATATGGGGGGCCGATTATCCTACATCTGTTATTGCAGAGTTCTAGAAAACCTTCCTTTGGGCTGCTGGTCAGAGACAGGATACTGAACCAGATGGGCCTCGGGTCTCATCCAGTCTGGTAATTCTTAGGTTCTCCCCCCAGTGCTGAGCGTACCTGTGGCTGATCAGACATGCTGTGTGTGTGCATAAGCTATTTCAGTCACCATCACCCTGAATCAGGGCATTTCCTCTCTCAGTGTCTCACCTGGTATTGTTTGAGGACGCCATTGACCATGAGCGTGGACTGTTTGTCCACTCGTTCAGTGACTGCGTGGGCCACAGCGTAGTAAGACTGTAATCCCCTCGCCAGAGCTTGGGAGACCCCATACTCATCATCAACATCTTGCTTAGCATTTCTAAAAAATAAATAAATAAGTAAATAATGGGTTTTGAATGGATATGGAGAGAATCCTTCTCACTCCTCTGAGAGGCAGGCTTCCCCACGGCCCAAAGACCTTCTGGGGGACCCCACGAATCCTTGGATTTCATGAGCTCGTCTCCCCAAGTGCAATCAATCAACTTCTTTGCTTTTGAAAGAATATTTTAGCCTCTTTTCATCCCAGTTTACTTTTCCCTTTGCCTCATGCTCTCTAAAATCAGGGAGCAAAAAATGATGCCTGCACATTTAACTCCTTGGAAACTAACCAAGTCGGATGGGATTTACAGCAGTGCTTAAGTGGCTTGGGAGGGAGGTTTGAGCATTGGCCTGCTAAACCTACGGTTGTGAGTTCAATCCCTGAGGGGGCCATTTAGGAATCTGGGACAAAAATCTGTCAGGGACAGTACTTGGTCCTGCTGTGAAGGCAGAGGACTGGACTCAATGAGATAGGTATAGCTCCATATTGTCTTTAATTATGATTTTTAAAGATCCAAACCACAGTGCACTTTTGAGACAGCAAGAAACTTGACCTGAACAGTAAGGAAATGCTTATTACCATATCATCCAGCAGCTTATATTTGTTTTAAAGGAATTACTGTTTCAAAAAAACCCAACAATTTTAAACACACTTCACCTATATCCTCACACAGTTCCAGGTCTGTCGCATCTTACGTGCATTTAATGTGCGCGATTTCAGCTTTACGCTGCCGGCAAAAACCAAAACAAAAAAAAACGAGAAAAATAATTTAAATACTACATGCATCCGACGAAGTGGGTATTCATCCACGAAAGCTCATGCTCCAAAATGTCTGTTAGTCTATAAGGTGCCACAGGATTCTCTGCCGCTTTTACAGATCCAGACTAACACAGTTACCCCTATGATACTTGAAATTTAAATACTGTTTCTGCAGTGTGGGCGATTCTGCCTGCCATTCAACTCAATGTAATTTTGACTATACACCGTTTTTGGTTTACGTGCTAACCACGGAATGGAACCCTCACGTAAGATGGGACAGACCTGTACAGTTTCTTCTGCAAACCACTTATTAGAATTTCCTGGTGTGATGAGAACCTCTTCCAGCTGATGCACCAGAAATTGTACAAAACATAGGCTTAGCACGACAACGAAATGATACTTTCTAAGTCCAATTTAAGGAGCCCACACCTTTATTATTATTTTTTTTGGACTTCTCAGAAAGGAAACTAGGATGCTGCAGTTTGAACAAGACAAAGGGCAGGCAAGGCAGAGCTGTTCTGCTGACATCTTACCTGTGTTTGCATGCAAGCAAGCATGAAAGAGGGAGAAGATTTGCAAGTATGGCATGTCTCGGTCCTTATAAATATTAAAAGCAAAAAACTAGGTTACTTCCACAGTAAGGTTCAGTTTTTGCACACACAGAAGTATCCAGAATTTTAAGTTATAGTTGCTGAGGGAAGCGTAACCTGGACCTATTTTGGAATATTCAGCATTTTCCATATATGGCGATAACTTATCTTTATTCGGGCAATGTTTGCCACCATGGGAACCATAAACTCTGTAATCCCTGACTTTTTGTCTTGTAAAATGTCAACACTGCAGCATTACCCTCTTTTCTTCCATTTCTTTAGTTTAAAATAACTAACAGCTCACATAGGTGCATTTATGCCAATACAGCTATATCCATACCCACAGGTGGTTTATAAAAACAGCACATGGTATACTTAGCATGAAAAAGGATGGACATTATTCCATTGTAATACATTGGCTTAATGCAGGTGACGGTCTCTCTAGACTGGCTGGTGACCACAAAATGTAACAGTCTGCTGCTTATTGACAGCTGGAAGATTTTTCTTTAGCAAAGGAAGCTGTCATTGGATAAGAGGGAAGGTCCTGTCAGGGATCAGTAACTGATTAAAAGAAACAAAGGATCGGAATAAATGGTCAGTTTTCAGAATGGAGAGAGGTAAATAGTGGTGTCCCCCAGGGGTCTGTACTGGGCCCAGTCCTAGTCAACATATTCATAAATGATCTGGAAAAAGGGGTAAACACTGAGGTGGCAAAATTTGCAGATGATATAAAACTACTCAAGATAGTTAAGTCCCAGGCAGACTGTGAAGAGCTACAAAGGGATCTCACAAATCTGGGTGACTGGACAACAAAATGGCAGACAAAATTCAATATTGATAAATGCAAAGTAATGCACCTTGGAAAACATCATCCCAACTATACATGTAAAATGATGGGGTCTAAATTAGCTGTTATCACTTGAGAGAGATCTTGGCATCCTTGTGGATAGTTCTCTGAAAACATCCACTCAATGTGCAGCAGCAGTCAAAAAAGCAAACAGAATGTTGAGAATCATTAAGAAAGGGAGAGATAAGACAGAAAATATCATATCGTCTCTATATAAATCCATGGAATGTCTACATCTTGAATACTGTGCGCAGATGCGGTCTCCCCATCTCAAAAAACATATATTGGAATTGGAAAAGATTCAGAAAAGGGCAACAGAAATTATTAGAGGTATGGAACAACTTCCATATGAGAAGAGTAATAATATTGGGACTTATCAGTTTGGAAAAGAGACAACTAAAGAAGGATATGCTAGAGGTCTATAAAATCATGACTGGTGTGGAGAAAGTAAATAAAGACGTGTTATTTACTCCTTCTCATAACACAATAACTCGGGATCACCGAATGAAATTAATTGGCAGCAGGTTTAAAACAAACAAAAGGAAGTATTTCTTCATACAATGCAGTCAACCTGTGGAACTCCTTGCCAGAGGATGTTGTGAAGGCCCAGACACTATCAGGGTTCAAAAAAGAAGTAGGTATGTTCCTGGAGGACAGGTCCATCAATGGCTATTAGCCAGGATGGGCAGGGATCGTGTCCCTAGCTTCAGTTTGCCAGAAGCTGGGAATGGGCAACAGGGGATGGATAACTTAATGATTACCTGTTCAGGTCATTCCCTCTGGGGCATCTGGCATTGGCCACTGTCGGAAGACAGGGTACTGGGCTAGATGGACCTTTGGTATGGCCCAGTCTGGCCGTTCTTATGTAGCTTGAGTGATAGGGGCTCATAATTATGGAGCTAGAGGGTAAAGGTTCAAGCCTCACTGATTTTTTAAGAGATCTGCTCTAGTTCAAACAGGACACAATTCAGGACAGTCCTTTGACCAGCATTATGCAGGAGGTCAGACTAGATGGGGCCCCTGCTGGCTTTATAATCTATGACTGATGTCTGTAGGCCGTGTTTGTCCCCGGATACTGGAGAGATTAAGGGTGGTGGGGTGTTGAGATCTCTTTTACTGGACCGACTTCTGCTGGTGAAAGAGACAAGCTTGTGAACTTACACAGAGCTCTTCTTCAGGACCTCTAAAGCTCCTCTCTTTCACAAACCACAGAATATATCACCTCATCCTCTTGCGTCTCTACTGATGTTTGTAGGTATGCAACCATGGTTTGTCACGCTATTTTCATCTGCATACCCTTTCCCTTCTCCAAATGTAGCTAATGCAGCATTCCCCTCTGAGGAAGAGGAGACCGAAGCATGAAACTAAATTAAAAAACAGTGCCCAATTTCCCCTGCACTTCAGTAACCAACACGTTAATTTCGCTTCTGTTTTCAAAAAACCTGGATCAATATATTCAAAGCTCCCTAGGAGAATCAGACATAATTCTCATTAAAATTAACAGGCATTGCATCTAAATCTATTAAGTGAATTTGAATCTTTCAGCCTTAATCTCTGGGTAAAGACCAAGCGTAACAAATCAGAGCCCCTCCAATATCATTTTTAGTGAGCACTGTGAGGGAGTTACAAGAGACCGACAATAGGGATTAAAATTAAAACTACTCTAGCAGCATGCAAAATGCAAAAAAAACTTTCACAGTGAAGTATAATGTTTGTCACGTGCCAGCCAGGCGAAAGAGGGAGTTCACAATATAACGCTGCCCTTCGTGCTGGGACAAGAGAAACAGCCGTTTGCAAGTCTTCTCTTGCCAGTTATTACTGCCTGTCAATTATGCCTCCAACAAAGTGATCCAGAACAATGGAAATCAATCCAGGCTAATCCTCGTTGGTTTTGCCCCCCAAAAGGGGAAACAAAGGGCAACAGGATTTAAAATACTAATGCAACAAGTGACTAGGCAGGGCTTACTCAATAATGTGCCTGGCATCGACTTCTGACACATCGTCACTGTCTGGATCTGGGATCTTCTTCTTTTCTTCCACAGGCAGGGCAGGCTGAGCAGGTTGCGGCTGCTCTTCTTCCTCCTCCTGCCAGAAATTGAAGGCTACATCACTGGGACTATCAAGTTACATACACTCATCCTCACTTCCAAGGGAGAGGGAAGTGTTCTGTATCCTCACAGTAAGGCGGAGCTGACCACGTCTGCATAAGCCACTTAACATGCAGCAAACTCTTTAAATACATGCTGCAGACTTTGCAAAAAAAATCACCACTCTGGAGACACCTCTTTCCTTCCGTCCTGTTGCTGAGATGCTATAAAGTATACAGTTTTGTTCACCAGCTGGTGATGCAGGAGACTTCAGCACACAGGAAATGAAGGGCTATATACATTCCAGTTGATTGGTTGGCATGCATCCGAGATGTATATTTGCACTGACTCTCCATGAGCAGGAACCACCAGAAAATGCACATATAAAGCTATAGAATCTCTTTGCATCTCCCTGTAGATCTAGATACCACAATTGTACTTTGTGATCATATCTGTGGCCCTTTTGTGCCATTTTCTTTTAGAAAATGGCAAAACACAAAACAAAACAAACCACACCTGATCAGTTGGGTAGAAATAAACCGCTTAGGCCAAAATTTCCAAACATAAGGCTCCTACACCCATATTTAGACACCTAAATTAAAGCACCCCTTTTCAAAAAATGGTGACCACTTGTGTTTCCTATTGACTTCAGTGGGATTTGCAGATGTGTGGCACCTTTGAAAAAAAAATCACGCCATTTATATAGGTACTGTGGCAAATTGCCGGCACTATTTTGATGGGTCTCGCGCTTTCTCTTCTTTGGAGAGGGTTCAGGGCACCATTTCTTGCCCCTGAAGTGGAATGTTAACTGCCCCACTAGTGTCCTAGAGGAGGGGAGTGGAGAGGGAGGGACCTGGGCCCGCCCTCTACTCCAGGTCCCAGCCCAGGGATCCTGAGGATAGTGGTAAACCACTTGAACTGACACTTCCTTCCCCTGGGCTACTTCCCCTCCTGCCCTTCAGCTTGTGGGGGGCTTCCTGCCCTCCCTCTGTACAAGCCAGGTGCCCCTTTACCTAGGGTCTTGGACTTCTTAGCTCATCACAGGACTTCTTCAAACTGTTCTCTGCTCCAACTCCCACACTGTCTGATTGAAGCAGGGGTTTTTATCATGTGACTGGCTTCAGGTGCTCTAATTAATCTATAGTAAACTTTCTTCCCCTTACAGGGAAT
Organism: Chelonoidis abingdonii; assembly: GCF_003597395.2. NCBI lineage: Eukaryota > Metazoa > Chordata > Testudines > Testudinidae > Chelonoidis > Chelonoidis abingdonii. The sequence continues at coordinate 5,274,460 of NC_133794.1, forward strand.
AAGGCTCCCTTCTAACCCGGTCCTGCTGCCCTCTGGCCATGCTGTATCACAGTACCTACATAAATATGGATGTAGAGCCCAACCTTAAGCACCCCAGTTTGAACATTTTTCTTGTAAGCTCTAGAATACTGATCATTCAAAGCTGACATACAGATGCACCCGACCTCCTGCCATACACATTCTAACAACCCAACCTTGTTTCCCAAAGTGATTTAAAAATAAATTCTTGAGGGGAGTGGGAACTTCCATTATGTGGGCAAATCATGTCCTGCTCCTAAGCTGTCAGTGCAGAATATCAGTCTAGCACACGACAAGCGGCAGAGCAGTAAGGGGCAGGGAGATTGACAGTAATTAGTGGCTCAACCTCATTAAAAAAAAATAAATAAAAATTATATACCCCAAATATTACCTCTGCTCCACCCAAATTGTAGAGCACTCAAAGATTCTTGGTGCATTCTGGACCTACTACTTTTTTAAATGTACATAGCTTCAGACTGTTTATGAACCTTTAAGAACTCATAAGAAACCGTCACTGCCTTACAGATCAGGGACAGGATCCTGCAAGACAGGGGAAGATGGGGTGGATCTCTGCAAAACTGCCCTGTTCTGTACACTCCCCTTGAAGCTCTTGTACTGACCATGATTGGAGATAGGATACCAGGCCAGATGGACCATTGGTCTGACCCACTATAGCAGTTCTTATGTACTTAAATCCTTATTGATGTATGATGGCAATGTCAGGCTACTATCAGAAGCAAAGGCTTGCACGGTTGTGTCCTTGTTAAGACAAGACACAACAGAGAAGAGATGCCAAGTGGAAAGAGGGTGGAAATATGACAGCACGAGGTTATTTGTTTTCACACTGCACACATCAGTTGTTTCAAGATTTATTTGTTCTAAATGAACTCATTTTAGCTAAATCAATATTGATCTATATTTGAAAAATAAATACTGGATTAAGTTTAATGACTTTATATCTACTGGTTATTTCCTATTTTAAAATACAAAAACACCCAGAAAATATGACTTAAGGCACATCCACTTACCTCTTCCTCCTCCTCTGACCCACTTTCTTCACTGTCAGATCTGGGAGCTACTTCATATCTAATTAAATACAAATATTAATATTTAATATCAGTTCTGATTCTGACAGAGCAATGCACAAACATGCAACTAGCTTGGACTCTAAAAGCCTTTGAACTCAAACTAGAGTGAGATTACTGCTACTTTTAACACAGGAATTTGACAATTCTTTCCCCCCCCTTTCTAATCCCATATTTTAGGACCAGTGCTTAGAAAATTTATTGGGTCTGGGAGCATAAGTAGAGGTCCACCAATTAAGTACCTTTTGCAACAGTATTTCCCACACAATTTTAGCAGCTCCCTGACCGCTGAAGTAAGGTTAAAGGAATCGGAATTTTCTAATGATTAACATACTTCTTCCTGCCCTCTGGGACTCTCAAGGTGTTAGGCTGGGCCTATGCTGATATTTTGGGCTTTTCTTGCCTGAGCTAAACACAGGACCCAGTCCTGTAATGATCTCTGTGAGGGAGGAACCTTGGAGACACACAATCACTGCAGGATTGGGGTCAGAATCCCAGATAGGAACTGGTGTAATTTTTGACCCATTTCAGTTAGAGCATGGAACAGGATTTATAAGCAAAGCCACAGAATGCATTACAGCAAATGTGAGGCTGTCGGCCTTCTGGCACAACACCAGATGGCAATCTGGGAACTGGTGGTGGCTTACCCTGGGTTCATTTCCAACCAGGTGTCCAGTTGTCCAGCCTTTGGAGCATCTGTGCCAGTAAGGATTTTACCGCTTTCCACGTGGATCACTTTCACAGGGAGATCACTCATTTGGCTGGTCTCATCCAGAGGCTGAGAAAGCACAATGTATGTACATTTCAGTATTCCATCTTGAATTAAGGCGTCTCTGTTCTCTATTAGCCAACGCTTTAATTAAAACCAGTTAAGTGCTATTGCAGAAATATTTATGGGACACTCACTAAAGTTTTAAAACATCACTTTATCCAAAGAATAAGTAGATCAAAGCTTTTTTATTTTTAAAATTTTTGGTTTGCACTAATTCAAAAAACAAGAAACAGGAAACCACTGTCTTGACCTAGCTGTGACAAAAGTGCTGCTTGGCATTTGAAGGCATGAATAAAAGAACTTTCTTAGTGTGAAATATCTCCAGTTTCTCTTATAAATTCATTGCCACTCAGTACTTCCTTTGTCACAAGTGATCTTTCAACTTCATAGGTATATGTGTAACTTTCAGCACTTTTGTCCCTCTAGTTCACTGGGCCTTCTCACATGCCTAAAGTTATGGGCAGCTCTCCCTTAGGTTCTTTATGACCTTGATCCCAATAGTATCTGATCACCTCACAATCTTTAAAATATTGATCCTCACAGCACTGCTGTAGGTAGGAAAACACTGTCACCCCTCTTTTACAGGCGAATTTGCCCAAGGTCACACAGGAAAACTGTGGCAGAGCTGGGAAATAACTCCAGCCTCCCAATCCCAGGCTTGTTTACTCTCTACATCCTTCCTCTCCTATGTGACATATCTAAAGGTTTGCAGGATTGGAGCCAGTCTAAACACACTGGAGTTGCTGCCAAAATTAGCAGTGACATGGCAGGTTGGAGAGGCTGCCAGAACCATTCATGTGGGTGGAGACGGTAAGAGACAAACATTTCTTTACAAAATTGAATAGGTTCTATTTTAGGAAATCTTGATTTAGCCATCTACTACACTCCACTTCTCAGTGCTGTTTTTCTTTCAATCCAAAATATCATCATCATAACTGATCCTTTCAGCGTGTGGCTAACAAACATTTTCTATGCTTACTTCGCCATCTGGTCCAATTGCAGGAGTTTGCCCTTCTGCATTCTCTGCCTTCTGAAAGAAAAGGGAATACAACTCATAGCAACAAAAATCAAACCCACAATATGAGCACTCCACTGGAATCGCATGCTTATAATGCAAGTATCCCAAATCAGCAGGCGGGTGGGAAGGGAGGACACAAAACAGTCAAGTGCAGAAGCTGCTCAAGCTGGAACAGATTTGTAAATTAAGTCCTAGCCAAGAAATCCTCCTAACATTTTAGACTGGTTTATCACCATCATGCAATGTTATATTAGGACTGATGCTTTTGATTACTACATCCAAGATAACTACTCTTCTCTGATGTTTGTTTGGGGTTTGGGTTTTTTTGTACAACACCCATCACCACAGCATACAAATTACCAGCTCTAATTAGTATAGAAAATTCTGCACACCTTACTGTTAAAAGGCAATCAAAATAGTTCTTTAAAAGTCGAGACACCCCATTTTAAATCTCCTGGAATAGATATCCCTATCTCCAAAAAATTAACACTTAAAAACTATCATCAGTCCTACCAGCTTATCCCCTTGTACTCACACAGTCTTCTTCCATGTTTTTCCACAGTAAAAGAGAAAAAAAAAAAAAACTGCTCTCAATTTTTCCCAACTTCCATTTAATTAATGGCAATTTACAAGAGAAAAATTACTGCAAGTTTTCTGATCTAGTGACTCTTACCAAATGAGTTTGTGCTTTAGAAAACTTGCAGTAAATTCTCTCTAGTAAATAGCTATTAGTTATATTTAAGTAGGCAAAATAGACCAGTCTTCAGTTTCTTTCACTATATTACTATGGAAGAAAAAAAAAATCACATTGCAATTTATGATGCCATCTGTTGGAAAATTAAGGGAAACAGCATGAAGATTCTGGTTTTAGAGATGCATTCTCAAGTAAGGTAACCTGCTTACTGGTATGGCAGGTTAGATGATGCATTAGGCTTTGAGTTCTGGAGTCCCAAGTTCAAACATAGCATTTGATTACAAGAGATGTGAACTTGCTCATCTCACCCTAGTCACATCTGTCTATGAACAAGCAGTCAGCATGACACAGATGCCCTGAACTGCAAAGGCTGGGCTAGTACAACTCAGAACAAGGCACGACAGTAGAGACATGTCTGCAGCAGTTTCCAACCCCCTGCCTCACTCCAGACCTGGCTCCTGCCAGAGCTAACAATCCTAGCGGCAAGCAGGCTTAATCGTTAAGTCACCTTCTTTTTCTTTTTCTTCTTTTTCTCCTTTGCCACCTGTGCAGCCTTGTGTTGTCGCACCAGCTCAGTTAGGTTGGCCACATACTCGTCTGTCTGCTGGAGTAGATATGCCAAGCGCTTATCTTTCTTCTGATCGATAAGCTTACGGTACCCTTCTTCATCCTCAGCCTAAAGGGAGAGGAAAGGTTAGCATCGTTTCAGCCCCAAGGAGGAGAAATTTAGCTAGCTAAAAATTCTATGCAAGCATGTTGCAGGCAGTTTACACCATTCAGCTATACAACGTGTGTGCACGCGTGCAAACTGTTTTGCAGTCCCATGGGAAACCTCACCATCAGCCTGCGCATTCGCTCCTTCTCGATCCTCTCATTCTCTTTCTTCTGCTCACGCTCAGTGTTAGCATGGTAAGTGGCCACAGCTTTTGTAAGCTTTTGAATTTTGCCCGTGACGGATCGATGGTATTCTTTGAAATCCTTGGCATGCTGGAGAATGCTATTGAGGTATTCCTGAAGGGACAAAGTGATGGCAATTGGGCTACAAAGTCAAGATACACACACTAGCCATCTATTGTTCTGCCTTGTAATAATCAATATCTTTATGTTATAAGCCATTTGATACATGGATTTAGCAACAAAAAAATCTTTTCCTCTGACTGTAATTTGCTCAAAATATATTTAACATCTCAGTAACGACTCTCAATTTAATGGCCTCTGAATCTAACTCTCTCTACAGGAAAACAAGTGAGTTCTGGTCCTTAGGTACTCAATTCCCAAAGAAATCCTAAATTCTTTACCCTACTTTGAAAATCTCAACCTAAACAACAAAGTAACAGGAAGGGAACAACTTACCTGGTGCTTTTGTCTGCGTTTCCGTTCTTGTTCGATCTTCTGTTGTTTCTCTAGTTTCTCCGTGATGCGAGCCTCGCGCAGGGACTGCCGCTTGCTGCGTTTGTATGCCTTGGCATTCAGTGCCGTTTCCAGGGCAGTGTCTCGTCTCATGCATACCACGACTTCCTGACGCAGCTTTTCAAGAAATTCACATTAAAAAAATTCTCTCTGTGTGCCATTTTATAAGTGCCACAGTTTTGCATGGGATTAAAAAGGCCAAACATTATGCTTTGGGCAACCGATTCAGGTCAAAGATGTACGTTATGGAACTAGAAAAATATGCAGTGTCACAGTATAACTCTGCGTATGTACACCAAGGGTGAAATTCACCAGCAAAAGGCCTATTCTACATCTTAAGCCCTTGTGCGACATACATGGTGCATCAGCCTTGTGCTTATCCTCTGAACAGGGGAGGATCAGATCCTCAGTGGAAAAACAAAAAACCAAAAGCTACTTAAAAATCAGAATCTCTTCCATATGGAGTCTCAGAATTGAGATTTATAAGAATAAAGATGCTGCCAGAGCACCACACAGCAGCAGTTTATCTAGTCCACTGCCACACACATTTGGCCCAATGGTCCCGCTCATCAGGCATCTTTTCCTTCTGCCAAGTCAGATCAGTGGAGCAGGAAATGGGACGGAGCAATGCGCTATCTAGTCCAGTATCCAGGTAAGCTACCACTTCCATGGTAACCAGCTAACACATGAGGTAGGTTGGGGGGTTCTTGTACTAAGTTCAGTTTGTTTTATTCCAAGCCAGGCACAGACACAAATGCACACTAATTATCTTATTCCTATGTATCCGGCATTTGCCTTGCATTACAATATCTGCAGTAACTGGCTAATTTCTGTTCTGAATCAGGCATTACACACTGGAAAGCCTGCGGCTGAAACCCCACAACCTACCTGTCTCTGGAAGTTAAGCAGTCTTAGTGCTTTAAGTTCAATGGTAGCTTTGGTTCTCAGGTCACCAGCCAGGGACCCAGGCAGGTTTTCTAGTTCTTGGATTCTGTGAGCAATGCGAGCCTGCAATCTGTGGGGATAAGACACAATTTCGTAGCAGATGAAGACAAACAAAATGAGTTTAAGTCTGGGCACTTTTAGCCTTTTACTGTTCAACTGAAAAAAGACTATCAAATACATCTGTGTTCTGTCCAGTCCTTGAGTCACCGTATCTCAAGTACGATGGACGTTCTTGGCAGCTATGTACATCTTTGTTTGGATCATCATTTAATACATGGCCATAGCAGTAGCATACCTCTCTGGCATGAAAAATAACTGAAGTGCCAGGGAAAACATCAGCCCCTGGGAGAAGGAGAGACAGGTACGTCTGCACAGAAAACTGTAAGATCTCAGGAGTTGCCCTGACAGGCTCTGAAGTGAACTTATGCACAGTTCTTCTCAGACCTAGGTTACTCTGTACAGCACATGTCAACTGGGAATTTTGATTTTTGGGGGGGGGAGGGGGAAGGGAGGGAGGAAGAACAGTAAATAGGGAGAGCCACTGTATTCTTCAAGAGAGCTGAGGACACCAGTAGGAGGATAAAAGGGGAGAGGCAGCCAGCCACTTGATATCAGCATCTCACAATTCCAACAGAAGCCATGGCTTTTACCTGTATTCCCTCTCCTGAAGGATTTCCACTGGGTCAAGTCCTCTTGGCTTCTGGATCGGCGTGATACGATTCTGCTTCTGATGGAGCTGCACCATAGGGGCAGGCTGGGCTGGCTGCCCAGGTGACTGAGTTTGGGGTGGCATTACAGGAGATGCTGCAGGAGGTACCGCTGGGGGTGCTGGTGAAGGACGGCCAGTTGGCTGAGGAGGAATCAGTTTCTGAGGTGTGCTAGTGGGGGCTGCAGCATTTGCCATTGGTCCTGTTCAAAAACCAAACTGGGAGTGATACTGGGTTGCATGTCTGCCCACACTTCTTTAAACCTGTCAGAATTTGACACGGGCCGGGCCAAAATTTTCAGGCTTGGGTGACTCCAGTTAGGCACCTAAGTAAATGGTCTGATTTTCAGAGCAGCTGGAGGTATGCAGCTTCTATAAGCTTCACCACCTCTGGATATCAGTACACGCATTTAGGTGACAAACTTCAGTCACCCAAGCTTGAACATTCTGGTGCTAAGTAGTACTGGAGAGCTGACATGCAGCCTAGCTACAAGGTTTAAGGGCAAAAGAACTTCTCCAGAGAGAACTGTTGGAAAAAATTCTGTTTCTGCATACGTTCCCTATTCACTTTCTGTACTTTCTAATACAGCACATGCCCCATGGTGACCCATGAACAAGTCATGCAGTCCTACTCTTTATCCCCTCAGCTCCACTCAACCATCTGGCAAGCTGTAAATTTCACAGCAACCAAATGCAATTCCTTCTGCCTAGCTACAAGATGAACTGTGCAACTTTATACAGCTGTCCCGATAGTGCAATAGTTCAAGCAGAATAAAAGTGTGTAGATGCCTGAGCCAGCTCTTTGGAAAGATCATCCATTGGAGTCTAACTGCCTGATCAAAGACATCAAGCGGCTGCCAAAAAAGACACTCCAGAGGCTTCAAAATCTGCATTGGAATTAACTGGTCTGTCTGCAGGATCACAAACTCCAAGTGGAGGGTTTTAAAAGAGCTTAGCTAAAGCTGTAATATCTTCCACAGTCCCCCAGATGGCAGGGACACACTGTAGCAGAAACCAAAATCAAAGTCTTCTAGGATTTGCAGCAACTCATGTGCTGGGAGAACAAAATGAGGCACAAAAAGCATTTGTGGCTCAGTTTTCACTTCAGTATGTCCTTCCTCCATATGCCTGAGTAGCACATCCCCATGCTGCCTTCACTGCTCTGGGGAAGGGAATGCCAGAGAAATTTCTTGTAATTTACTGTTTAAAAGAACCTTAGTTATTCTCACCTTCAGGCCAGGGCTTTGGGGGTGCACCAGGGGGCTGCCCAGGCATTCCTGGGGGAACTCCTGAGGGTCCAGGAGGAGGCATATTAGGCCCTCCTATACCTACACAAAGGAAAGTAAAAAAGACAGCAATAAGACTCTCTCTCTCTCGCTGCAGTTTATTAATATATCTGCTTGTTCCTTGCATGTACCTAATGGGAACAATACCAGGCTCCTTCAGGCTGTTAATTAGTGAGAGCATGGTCGGCATATGCTGCCATTTCCAAGCAGTTAAAAGACAAAGTCCCTTCCCTGAAGAGTTTAGAGTCCCAATTCAGACAGACTGAAACACATGTAACCACATGACTGCATGTGGGTGACACCAGCATAGCTATAAAGGATGGAATGTTTCCCACAAGGGAGATGTGATATGGGGGAGGTGCTTAGAGGCTGGCTTGAAAGGGTTTGTGAGAAAAGATACAAAACAGTGTGAAAAGACATGAAGCAATTAGGAGAGGGGACTAGGAGGAATGTGAGGGAATGAGAGCAAAGATATTGGTGGGGGCAAAATACTGCAGGACCTTGAAAATGGAAAAAAAAGTCTTTGTGCACATCCAACCAGACACGTTATACAAACAAACATCCCTCCATAAACTAAGGTAAGGTACCAAACAGATAAACGAAAAGTGTAGGCTTGCTCCTTCCTTATGCTACCCCCATGCATCAGTCTATGTGCATCTGTACTGAAATGGAAAAGTCTTGAATTTAGACTAAGGAAGCAACTAAGCTGGCGCTTACCATGAGGTCTGTTGTAATTTGGAGGTGTTGGTCCTGGTCCAGGCCCAGGCCCTGCTCCTTGTACTGGTCCTGTACCAGATACAGAGGGTGGAGGTAGCGTCGGCATTTGCTGCTGCATTCCAGGCATTGGTCTTTTTCCCTGCACTGCCATCTGAACATGGTCAGGTAAAGGCTGCCCTCTGGCAAGCATCTTATAGGCCATAATCTGAGCTCTTAACTGGTGCAGCTGGTTCTGGTTAAAAGGGGTTGGGCCCCGGTTCTGTTGTCCTAATGCTTGTGGGTCAGTACCGTCTAACGGGACTCCTCCAGGGCCAGATGACATTTGAGAGCCAGAGGATGGACCATTAGCTGGAACTGGGCTTGAGGCATGCTCAGAACCACCGAGCGGAGAAGGGTAACCTGGAAAGAGAGATGTAATTATATTGCAGGATGCTGTAGACTTTGCATAATATTAATACAGAAAAGCTAGTTTTATTTTAAAAATGCTACAGGAAAAAAAACCTATTTAATTACTCTCAATGGAGGTTGCAACTGCTTTAAGCCAGGGTCCCCAGTGAAAGTAATCGCACCAAAACTTGTTTGGAACTAAAAGTTTAAAAGAAACAAAAAATAATCCCATTGAGGATTTACAGAGGAATCTGTCCAGGGAGGGTTCACAGACAGGCTGCAGGTCTCTTACCTGCTGCGTCCATTTGTTCCCTGCTTGTAGATTTATTTTCTCCATCATAAAACCACCCTCTCCCCAGAGTCTCTTGAACCACTGCCATGTCCATGACAAAGGGAGTACAGGCAGACTTTCAGTGGCAGCAAAAAAAATTACAGGATACGGCTGGGTATCCTTTGTGGGAACTTTGTGCTGTATGTGGCTATGCCAGGACACCAGATGCCCTTTTGTGTAGCAACTGTCCTCAGTGTGGTAGAAAGAAAGAATGTGGAGAGGAACAGGTGGCCTTTCACAAAAATTAGAAGTTTGTATCCATATTGTTCTCTGCTCTTGCTACTATAATAGTGCATTATCCCAAGGAAAGTCCCACTGCAGCAGTAATCAACAAGGAAACTGAACAGAAGACTGGGGCTCAGTTTCCTGTTCAGAAACTGGCTTGCAAACGTCTCCCAGGCCCCTAGCCTAGGAGAAAAAACAGACCTTGAGAATGCTGATCCATTGGGCTTGGAGGAGGACCCATTCCTGTGTGCCCGCCTGGCCTCATTCCCATCCCCTTCATCTGGCCGTACCGAGGATCATCAGATATTCCCTTCTCATGCATGGAATCCATTGGCTGCAAAGGAAAAAGGAACAGTGCAAAACCCGCTTAAAAATAATTACTATCAAAGAAAAAAGCTAAGCTATTCCTAGAGGCAAAGGACTGACGGAAACAGAGAAAACAGGCTGCTACATTGTGTGGTATAGTTTGTATTTAGGTTAGTAGTGTCCTAGGTACATTAATGATGCCCCATTTGTAGCATGCTGACCCAGATGCTACCAACATCCATCTTCAAAAGGAAGATTTATTAGTCACACTCAGGATACCATATAAACAGACAGTACTCAATGAAGCGAAAGAAAAATACACAAGAAAAATATTTAAGGAAAAATATACTTTAGTCCAAAACCACATTACGCAAGGAGGGCATCTAGTGAAATTTCCTCAGACTGTAAAATTTGCCATTGGCATCAGTTATTACATTATCTTGCATCATTTGTTCTCAGTGGCATGAAACAGAGGAGCTGCAGGGATCTCATTAAACAATTTCAGGTACAACTCTCGGAGACTAAATACTTTATTGCTTGAGATCCAAGTCCAATTGTGTATTATTTTGCAGTCCACATAACAGCAACTGAAAAATAGGTTATGCCTTAACACAGTCTACCAACTTTTAAAACACCCTGTGTATTGGGTGTGATAAAGGGGACCTCAAGTCAGGTAAAAAATTAGAGGTTGGACCTTTTCTTTGCTTTCTTATGTTGTATGAAGAGGGCCTGAAAGGGTGTTTTTTCATTTGTTTTTCCTTTACATGTTTTTCATAGTTGTTTACTACGTTAAAAACTGAGGTCTTCTCCACCCTGGAACTCTATGAATGGCCACAGAACTACATGAATTCTGACATCACAGAAGTTGAGAACTAACACAGAAAGATATTTTAAATCAGACTTAAAATGTGGGATGGGGGAAGGTTTGTTTGCTTTTGTTAATGTTCATTTAACTCAAATGCCTAATAAACTCATTGCGTTAAATGAACATTAACGAAAACAAATATACAATTTTCTTGTAGGAGTTTGTATACATACAAGTTTCAAATCCCCTGCCCCTTCAGTTAGAAACAAGAAAATTTTCAGTTTACATCTGTAGAGCCCTGCATGGATACAAAATGTGGATCCGCATGCGATTTGAAAACATGGTCCATGGATATCCACAGATATAAAGCAGATACTTGCAGATTTTCAGGGCTCTAGATACAGAATTTGGATCCATGTCCTGCCACGATCCACAAACATGGTCTATGGGTATCTGCACATCTGAAACCCATGTTTCCCAGCAAAACTATATTTTATATCCCTAAGATATCAAAAACAAAATAAGCTAACAAAACACACACACCACCACAACCCACCACTTTCCAAGCCTTCTGTATCCATCGTCAAGAAACAGAAATGAAACAGATGCCTTTATTTCCTTCACAAATCACCTTTAACTTATACTCACCTGCTTTAAGGTTTGGTCCATCATGAAAGATAAGACTTAGGAAGGATCATATCTTGCTCTACATTTTATCAGTTATGGGGAAAGAGCATGCTGCAGAAAATTAGGGCAACTCTTAATCGTTTCATTTTATGTTCATTTTTAATAACTAGGGAAAGAGAGGAATGTATAAGCTCTGCCAGGAACAGAGAAAACCCCACTCAAACAGAGCACTGTTACAGTTGATTACCTTGTGCATCTGATGCATATTGTCCTGAGCATAGCCCCCAGACCCCTGAGGTGGTATAGTGTGTCCTGCTGAAGGTGGTCCAGGGCTGGGTCCCATCATACTATGAGCAGAGCCAGGCGAGGGTCCAGGACTGGGGCCCAACATTGCACCAGGTGATGGCCCGGGTCCAGGAGAAGGCCCTGGACGAGGAGTTCCTCCCATTGGAGGATCTGGAGTGGACATCTTCAATGGAGTTGCTCAAAGTAGTATCCTAGTGCAAGAGAGCATGCCTTTAGATAGAACTGCCAGTGTAAGTCAGTCAGTGGCTTACAACATGGCAAACTGAGGGTTGGCCTCTTTGAAGACAGACGACTGTGTCGCCCCATAAAGTTGAGACGGGGCAAGGGTATACATTGATACTGGGACACTTAGACACTACGGTAATAGTGTAAGTAAATCATAATAGTACTATTTTATTCCATGGAGCGGCGTTGACCAAAGCAAGCACCCTACTATTCAATATACATAGCAGTCTTTGAAATGACCACGTTGCCAAAGAAGAGCATGGGCATGGGAAACAAATTCAGAAGACAGATGTGGGAGCTGCCCACATACTTGGATGCATGGGTTCCAAGCAGCCAGACTATGGGCTTAACAGAAATTCCATATAAATTATATCAATATAAAAATGTACATTAACAGTTTTATTCTTGTCTGCATTTGCCAGAAGGACAAACGAATGAGAAACAAAAGAGCAGTTATTCCACTCTCTCCCCCATCCCCACCCCAACCCCAACTCCCTGAAGCCAGGCAGAACTGCTCCCCTGTGCTCAATCCAGACTAGTTTTAATGTCCCAACAGTGATGCAGTTTCCACCTCTTCTTCAAGGAGATGATTTCACAGTCTTGTATATCTCATTTTCAAGAAGGTTTTCCATGATATTTAAGACTAAATTTCACCTTTAATTTCACCCCATTAAGTCTAAGCACCCACTAGGATCACCCTCAATAATTCTGCTCCCCCCTTTGTTTTCACACCCTTCAAAAACTTGCAAACAGTGATCGTTGGCATGTACAAAGTTCACTAATGGGTCAATGTATGTGTCTAACACCCATCAATATTACTGGGAGTTATGTGTATGCAAAGGAGGAGTTATCACACTAAGGCCTGGCCTACATACAAAATTGCACCAGTTTAACTGAAAGTGTGATTTTATACCAATTTTTGTCAACCTGGTGCAATTTTCTGGGTGGAGACAAACTGATTTAAATCCGTCTTATATTTGTTTGGTTTGCATCAGTTAGTAAATTCATAGTTGCAAATTTGGCTGATATAATCTATTGGTAAATGCTATGACTAAACCACTTTTTACGTGGACGCAAACAAAATTTTTTTTTAAGTCAGTTTAAGTTAAACTAGTGTAACTTCTGTGTAGATTCATCTTATAAAGCCAGAAGGAACTACTGCAATCACTTAATCTAAACACAGATCATAGGACTTCCTTGAATTTATTCTTGTTTGAATTAGAGCTCATGTTGTACAAAAAAATACCTAGTTTTGATTTTAAAATGTCAAGTGATGGAGAATCTATCACTAACCACAGAAAGCTGCTCCAAAGGTGCAAACAAGTCCCCCGTCTCTGTTGCCCCTACACCTTGCTAGGTTATGTATTCGAAGTAAAACTCTGGAATTTGAACCCAGTTCAAAACTGTAACAGTTCAATATGTTAATCTGGAAGAGATCAATATCCTTACAGAAAACATCCCTCTATCCATTTAACTCTTTGCAGAAGGTATGTGCTCTAGAGCACTGGCGTGGCTCATAAGCTATAAAATGCCAGGATTTTTAAGGGTTAAGTCACTAATACATACCAGAAAACCTCAAATAGAAAACTTGACAAAGAACTTAAATTGTGTAAGGCAAACTCTTGCGGAGTCAAATCCAAACCACTGGAACATTTTCAAGGTAAGTCTGCCAGTCCTGTGTGACCAAACCTAGGAAACTGTGTTGTGTGATGGGACCTGGGTAGTATAGACGGTGTTAGCAGCAAAATGGAACCCCTGTGGTAGCAAACCACAGTCCACAACTGTGACAGCATAAACCAAATTAAATACACTGTCTGATAATCAATGTGGCCAGGTTTCATTTATTTTTCCATTTAAATTAGAAACTCCCTTTCTTAAACAAAAATTGACATAACCGATAGTATTTCTGCCTACCTGCGTTTTTGATGTATCTAAAATACACTGTTAACAACAATTGCAACCACTATTGCATTTATATGTTAAAATCTGTTAAATTAAATGGAAAGAGTAGCTCCAAAGTATAGTTTGGAATAAAAATTCCAAGTTACACATCTGCATATTCCCATCAGAAAAGTCCAGATAGCAACCCTACAATTTCTACAACTGCAAATCACTTTCATTTCAAGTATGGTGAAAGGTTAGAATATAAATATTTGTAAAGATTCCCCATGGTTAAAGACAACACAATCCCCAGTTAATATAAGCAATGGAGAAGAGAACGTTTATTGTATTCAGTTTTGATAATGCCTCTTTGCTCCCAGGCATGTCAGAATGAGTTATGGAGGCAAACCTGTAGCATCACTGCAGTCTCACTTATCAACATAGCCATACTGAAGTTTCCACAGGATATAAAGTACCTAGATATTCACTGCCCAGACCAGATTAAAATCTAACTGATTATGCAAGAAAAGCTTCACTTGCCTGTGAGGCAGGCAATATAAATTAAACTTCTAATTTAAAAATTAAAAAAAACACAAGGTTGCAGTGTTATCATTTCTCAAGTTATAGAGCTTTTCAGAGCAATGAGTCTGAGGAAAAGACGTATGCAATTCTCTGCCAGAATCAGCTCTCTTAGAACTGTCAAGCTACACTGGAGCACATAAATGTTTACAACCGATTGCCACACGGGAAACCAAATCCATTTCTGGATTTCAAGCTCTGACACATATTGCAGCGGAGAGCACAAAAAGGTACCATAAGTGGGAACTCAGTGAACAGAATGCAAACCTGTTCTCCTATATTCTCAATGATAACAAATCTCAGTGTTTAAAATACTGTATTTGGGTTGTTAAAGGAGGCTTTTTAAATTTATGTCTCTGACACATTCATGAAAAGAACAATCCAAAGTCTCTATTACTTTGCAAGCTGTATTGCTTAAATATTTGAGAATTCTTGAGCTTCTTGCTCTGTGGGAGAAAAATATACTATTCTAATACGTCTGTTAGTCTATACAGTGCCACAGGACTCTGTCGCTTTTTACAGATCCAGACCAACACAGCTACCCCTCTGATACTCAAAGGACTCGTGTTTGTCTTTTATGATCAGAGTGTTGATAACATAGAATATTTATTCTAGATCTCTCTCTGTAAGATTGTCAATTCGTCAATACTAGATGGTAATCAATGTTGCTAGATAAGGTTCCAGTGTTAACCCCTTCCTTATTTTCTGTCCCTCCTCTCCCTTCCTTACCTGTAAGCATGACAGAAAATAAGGAAGTTTCTCAAGAATTTAGTAAGCTTCAAAAAAAAAAAAAAAAAAAAAAGAGACACTTATATTGATATAAAAACATTCATAATGATTGTAACAAAAATTGGGAAACAGATATGAAACCTCATGCATAGAGTTTAAGCCAATCTCTAACTGTTACAGACAAGGATGAGACCCTCATGGGGGGCAGATTATCTCACATTTGCTACTCCACAGTTCTTTGCACCTTCCTCCAAAGCATCTGGTACTGACTGCCACCAGAGACCGGATTCTAGGCTAGATGGTCCTTGGGTCAGATCCAGTCTTACAAGCCCTATATTCTTCATATATTTTTTAGTGCTATGAAGCAATTTAAAAAATTAATAACAATTAATCGCACTGTTAAACAACAGAATACCATTTATTTAAATATTTTTGGATTTTCTACATTTTCAAATATATTGATTTCAATTACAACACATAATACAAAGTGAACAGTGCTCACTTATATTTATTTTTTATTACAAGTATTTGCACTGTAAAAAACAAAATCGTAATTTTCAATTCACCTAATACAAGTACTGTAGTGCAATCTCTTTATCATGAAAGTTGAACTTATAAATGTAGAATTATGTACAAGAAACTGCATTCAAAAATAAAACAATGTAAAATCGTAGAGCCTGCAAGTCCATTGAGTCTTACTTCTTGTTCAGCCAATTGCTCAGACAAAGAAGTTTGTTTACATTTGCAGGAAACAATGCTGCCCGCTTCTTGTTTACAGTGTCACCCGGAAGTGAGAACAGGCATTTGCATGGCACTGTTGTAGTTGGCGTCACAAGATGTGCTAAAGATTCATATGCCCCTTCATGCTTCAACCACTATTCCAGGGGACATGCATCCATGCTGATGATGGGTTCTGCTCGATAACAATCCAAACCAGTATGGACCGACACATGTTCATTTTAAATTATCTGACTCAGATGGGACCAGCTGAAGGTTGATTTTCCTTTTTGGTGGTTCGGGTTCTGCATTTTCCACATTGGAATGTTGCTCTTTAAAAACAAAACAAAACAAAAAAAAAAAACGACTTCTGAAAATATGCTCCACACCTTGTCTCTCTCAGATTTTGGAAGACACTTCAGATTCTTAAATCTTGGGTCGAGTGCTGTAGCTATCTTTAGAAATCTCACATTGGTACTGTACCTTCATTGCATTTTGTGAAATCTCCAGTGAAAGTATTCTTAAAATGAACAACATGTGCTAGGGTCATCATCCCAGACTGCTATAACATGAAATATATGGCAGACTGCAGGTAAAACAGCAGGGAACATACAATTCTCCCCCATGGAGTTGAGTCACAAATTTAATTAACACATTTTTTTCAACTATCCTCATCAGCATGTCAGCATATCTTCTGGAATGGTGGCCAAAGCATGAAGGGGCATACAAATGTTTACTGTATCTGGCACATAAGTACCTTGCAATGCTGGCTACAAAAGTGCCATGCAAATGCCTGTTCTCACTTTCTGGTGACATTGTAAATAAGAGGAGGACAGCATTGCCTCCTGTAAATGTAAACAAACTTGTTTGTCTTAGCGATTGGCTGAACAAGAAGTAGAACTGAGTGGACTTGTAGGCTCTGAAGTTTTACATTGTTTTGTTTTTGAGTGCAGTTATGCTAACAAAAAAAAAATCTATATTGTAAATTGCACTTTCATGACAAAGATTGCACTACAGTACTTGGATGAGGTGAACTGAAAAATACTATTTCTTTTATCACTTTTAGTGCAAATATTTGTAATAAAAAATAATACACACTGATTTCAATTACAACACAGACTACAATATATATGAGATGTAGAAAAACACCCAAAATATTTAATAAATTTCAATTGGTATTCTATTAACTGCGATTAAAACAGCGATTAACAGTGATTAATTTTTTTAATCGTGATTACTTTGAGTTAATCGCATGAGTTAACTCCGATTAATTGACAGCCCTAATGTTTATATATCAATTTAGCTCTAAAATTCAAAATTTTGCTTGTCAGAGACCTGTAAAAACTGTCTCCCATCAGTTTGGGGAAGTTTGTTCTAAACAGGTGGTTCTTTAACATGAGGGCTGTTACCTTACCAAATTTTACTACCAAACTTCTGATGTTACTTGCAGTAATCAAGCCTGAAAGATATGAAGGTGTCAAACATCAAGCCAGGCTGCTAACTCCATCAAAGGGTAATCTGACAAGCCCTGAGATAAATAAGACAAATTAGTTATCTGCACTGAGACATGGTTTCCCCTCAATTAAAACCTCCTGCCGATTACACTTCTACTTGCACTCAGATAAGAGATGTAATTGCATGTTGTAAAAATTGGACCAAATTGTGCCCTGACACGTGATGTGTCCAGGGGCAAATGTTTCTTATAGGCTGCAACATGGGTTTGAAGAAACTGGATCTTTAGAATGCCACATTCCTTGCCTGTATCCCCTGTCCACCCTCCGCCCTCCCTCATTTTACTATTCCCAGTGTCACTTCCTCTTCAGGGAGTTGACACTGCTTCTTTGCATAAGGCCAAAGGTTTAGGAATTTGGAACAGATTCTTTTCTTCCACGAGGCCTTATGGCATTGAGTAAACCTCAGGTCCACTTTCAAATTCCTGAATCACAACTGCGGAGGTACTGGCAATTGTGACAAGTCTGGTTTTTGCCTCCAGGATTCCTTTGGGACCTCTGAGGTTAGAAATCTAGGGTATGTTTGCATTAGCAATGAAATTCATTGAAAGCTTAGACCTCAACTAAATGCAGCTCAGTAGAAGAATTTGTAGAGAGCAAGAGACAAATAGACAATGCAAGGAGGTGACATGGAAGAAAGAGCTGCACAGTAACTAATCTCTTGGATTAATAATTCTTGATCACAAGAAGAGGGAATCACTATAACACAACATTTTTAATCAAAGATGTGCGTAGCACTTATTAAAAGGCACAACGGAAGTCTGCCTGCATCCTTTCACCCTCACCTTCTGTTGATTCTGCTGTGAAGTCATAAGCCTGTATCTCTGACATCACCAAAAGTGATTATGAGGTCACAAATCTGATTTTGATTAGTCCACAGGATTAAATGCAGACAAGACTATAAAGGAGCAATGCATGGCTTTGATACAAAATATGTTAAGGAAATGTAGAAAAGAAAATGGAAAGTTAAGTAGAGTCCAGATTTTAGTTTGCTATAACGAGGCTTGGCAAAATTTGATTTTTTTAAATCATTTAAACATTGATGATATCAATTTATCAACAATATCAGTTTATTTTAAGCACTTGTTCCTAATTTTATGATTTAAATTTTCACAGTTGCATTAAATTAGAGGTTTTAAGCTTCCCCCCTCCCCAATTTTTAATCTATTTAGGATGTTCAGAGTTGTGGGAAATTATGAGGGGGTCAGACAATTATTTAATGACATATAAAATACACAAAGTAGATATCCTTCAACCAAACTGTAAGAAGTTCTCAAGCGGGCCTTCTCTTACTCTAGCTGTACATTTTGATGATCCCTCAATAGAAATTTTTTTGGTGGTTTACATATATAGAGTGAAATTGACGTTTACCAACATTTGCCAGTAAAAATCTAATCCTGCCAATCCTGGACATAGTGGAGGTTTCCTCTTCAAACAGTCAGACCTGAGCACAAATATGAGTCAGAATTTAAAAGAAACAGATATTTAGTCACAGCTGTCACCGGGAGATAATTTACCAATGGTACCGATAAACTCGCTACACAGTGCCACTGTGTTTAGCCCTGTCCCATATTCAAGAAGTTTGGGTTTCAGTTAGATAGGAAAAGTTATTGCACATGAATTTATTGTGACACTGAAAACATCTGTTCCTGACGGCTAGCCAGCTACAAACTAGATTTTCTTCCCGGTAAGATTTTGATTCAGTGCGAATGGTCTTGCTCCATTAGAAGAATGCACATTTTAGTACATTATGGATTCTTTCCACTCTAAAGATACCTTTCATTAGGATCCTGCTCACAGAACAGTTATCAAGCAATCCAAAGGCATGCAACATTAGTGGTTAAACCTTAGGATTCTTAAGGTTTAGAATATTCCCATTCAGATCAAAAGCAAAGCAATATTAAAGAGCCTACTTAAAATGGTAGTTAAACCTTTGGATATTTTAAGTTCTGGATTTAGTTTATTTCTTGTGTGTACATGTAAACACACTTAAGTGGCTAAGTCCTTGGAAGCAGAAACTGCATTTGTCAGCTGCACCTATTTTCACTGTCACGTGGAATTAAGTTAAACATTTATAGCTGTATCTCTTTCATGCTGCACGGAGCAGCCAACCAACTACAGTGAGACTTATCTGCTTAAAAGTTACATCTTTAAAATTACTAGTGTCCAGTGATAAACATTCCAAACAAAAGCCAGAAAGTCAAACTCCATCATTTAGCATAGTTTTTGTTCATTTGTAGATGGATTTCTGGCATTTGTACTTAGACTATTGTCTTTCCACTCATGTCTCTCTCCATTCCTCAGAAATCTTACCAATTTCTGACATGTCATTACACATTTTCCTATTCCCTTTCCTTAAAAAAAGCACACAATAAAACCCCAAAACAAACCCAGACAACTTATCCCCCTACCCCCAACAGCTAATGGAAAACAAAGAACAATTAAATACCTATTTTGACAAAAAAGGAGGACACTACCCAATTATCTACAAAAGACTGAGCCCAAATTCACTGCAGGAGATTCAGAGCCTGCAATGGCTAACCTACAAACCTGCAGCTTACAAATGGTCAATGAAATTAATGAAGGGACATATTCTTTATTGGCACAGTTGTAAGTTATGTATTTCATTCTCTTGCTGTCAACAGATAATGTGATCTGCCAGTTGCACCATACCAGGATTTCAAATGCTTTCAAGGACAAAATACTGCTTTGAGCAAATGCACTGAAATGAAATGATGATACTGTACTTCAAGGAATATGAATGTAATTTAAGTGCTCTAGCTAGAAAGAAAGTCTGCTCTTAGAACCAACAAAGGAAACAAAGAAATCTGAAATGACACTATAGCCTCATTTTTCTAACGGGACGCCCACTTCAGTTTACTACAGATTTGAAAACGCGGCAACACTAAGATTCTTTCTCCCCGGCGTTATATGCTCCTCAAAACATATATTTCTAACATGACTGAAACTGAAAGATATTCCACTTTCTAATGTCAGCTAAGTGATATTTCAATAAACAACAATTTAAACTCACCTCTGTAGCATGGAAAATATCAATACTGGACCAGAGATGAACAAGTCAGCAGCCCAGAACTTACCTGTGGACATTGAGGTCTCTGATATCTCACAGTCCAGAATCCATGTGGTAATGATGGAGGGATTGAGGTCTCAGGATTACCAGTTTTTAATCCAGTGCTGTAGAAGAAAACTGATCATTATTATTCTGTCTAAAACTCGTGTTTATCCAATAAATAGATCTGCTTTGTCAAGATGTAAAATGACTGGCTCACCTCCTTTCAGACTTTCTAATGCCATAAGAACTGCTGCATTTCACTCAAACAAGTTTTGCTGGTGGAGAGCCAGACACTTAAGTATGCTACTGAATGTTAATACAATTTGTGCTATGTGGCTCTAAATGGGAAATTAACAATTGCTGCACTTAATGGATTTTAACTTATTTGTCTTTCCATTAAAATATAGAAAAAATTCTTCTAAGGGAAATGACCATTTCTAGATCACGAGATTTTTGTCACTTTTTTACCTTTTTGCATTCTGGGGTTGAGAATATAACACTGTTTCCTTGTCCTCCCCTATCTGTATCTACCTTCTATTCAGATTCTGAGCTCTTTGGGGCCAAGATTACATTTTTGTTTATATCTGTACAGCACCTAGCACAATGGGGTCTTGATCTGTTACTGGGGCTGCTAAGCACCTCCACAATACAAATAATAAATAGTCATTCCATACAAAACACTGACCACACCATTCCCCTCTTTGGCTGCATCTGGACAAGGAGAAAAAGTGCATTTTTAAACCCATAATGTAACTGCCTTGTCAATGCTAGGATTATAGTTTTAACCTGTGTTAGCTGGCTGAGAGAAACCCTAATGGGGGAGCTTAGGAGGCTATGTGGCTAGTGGCCAGAGCACTGGACTTGGACTCAAGAGACCTGAGTTCTAGTCCTGGCTTGCCAGTGTTCTACTCAGTGACTTTGAACAAGTTACTCCCCACTGTATGCGGCAGTTTCACAATCTGTGAAATGGGGACAATTATACTGAACTCTTTTGTAAAGCACTTTGAGATCTACTGATAAAAAGCGCCAGCTATTATTAGTGAAGATGTCTAACTTCCAAGGCCCATTACAACTCTGCCTCCCATCACTTATCCACTCTTATCTCCTCACAACCCATACCTTACACTGATGCCAGCCTCAACTGCCACTGTTCACTGCTCCCACAAATACCTTTTTGCTTTCTTCTATACTGCCCTTTATGCATGGATCATCATCACTGCTCTGGTTTCTATGCTCTCCATCTCCAAACCCCTACAGATACTTGCACTGCACACTCTTCAGGGCAGTGACTGTCTTTTTGTTGCGTGTTTGTAAAGTACACTTTGTAAGGAGAATGTTAAATATTTGTTCAGTGTGACCCAATGGTTTGTTCTGACCCTGATTGGAGGTCCCAGGTGCTATTCTAACATAATGAGTGCAGCTGAGTAAATTCAACATTTATTGAAATAATTATAAAAAATCCATATATTCTGTTTAAAATGTATATAGGTGATTGTCTCCAACTCCCCTAACCCTTCACAAAATAGTCATCTTTTCACATAGGCAGGATTGATGGACAATTCTGTATTTGTACACAGCCGTGCACACCTGAGCCCTGATCTAGATCAAAACCCTGAGTGCTAAAGTAATATTATAAAATATTCACTGACTCACGAATCAAACTAATGATCTTTGTGTGAATGTGTTTGTTAAAGCAGCAGAGATCTAACACTTCTCTCCACCCAAAAACATCTTATTTATTTCATAGCCATAATTTCAATCGAAATAAAAATTAATATAGTACCACCCCAGAGAACTGCTACTTCCTCTTTATCACAGAAAACATTCTACTTAATTCATTTTATTTGTTTGTATGTAATGTTTTTCCTATTTCCAAAGCATTTTGGTGCATTTTTAGATTCACATATTATAAGGCCAGAAGGGACTATTGTAATTCACTGATCCTCTCATGGACCACTAACTGTTTAAAAGATTGGAAACAAAGAGTAAGAATAAATGATCAATTTCCACAATGGAGAAAAGTAAATAGCAGGGTCTTCCAAGGATCTGTACTGGGACTTATGCTGTTCAACATGTCCACAAATGATACAGAAAAGGGGTAAACAGTGAGATGACAAAATTTCCAGACAATACAAAATTAGAAAAAAAAATAGTTAAATCCAAAGCTGATTGCAGAGCGATACAAAAAGATCTCTCAAAACTTGGTGACTGGGCAACAAAATGGCAGATGAAATTCAAATGCCGATCAATGCAAAGTAATGCACATTGGAAAACATAATCCCAACTATACAAAATGATGGGGTCTAAATGAGCTGTTACCACTGAAGAAAGATCTTGAAGTCATTGTGGATAGTTCTGTGAAAACATCCACTCCATGTGCAGTGGCAGTCAAAAAGGCTAATAGGACATTAGGAATCATTGGGCAAGGGATAGATAATAAAACTGAAAATATCATAATGCTGCTATATAAATCCATGGTACATCTCCACCTTGAATACTATGTGCAGTTCTGGTCATCCCATCTCAAAAAAGATATATTAGAACTGGAAAAGGTGGAAAGAAGGGCAACACAAAATTAAGGTATGGAACAGCTTCCATACAAGGAAAGAAAAAAAGACAGACTGTTTATCTTAGAAAAGAGACAACTAAGAGGGGAGATACGATAGAAGTCTGTAAAATCATGACTGGTATGGAGAAAGTGACTATTTACCTCTTCATATAACACAAGAACTAGGAGTTAAAAAATTAAATTAATAGCCAGCAGGTTTAAAAACAAACAGTAAGAAGTACTTCTTCACAAAATGCAGTCTACCTGTGGAACTTGTTGCCATAGGATGTTGTGCATACCAAAAGCATAACTGGCTTCAAAAGAGAATTAGCTAAGTTCATGGAGGAGGGGTCCACCAATGGCTATTAGTCAAGATGGTCAGAGATGCAACCCCATGTCCCTAAATTTCCAACTCCAGAACCTGGGACTGGGTGACAGGGGATGGATCACTCAAAATTGCCCTGTTCTGTTCATTTCCTCTGAAGCATCTGGCACAGGTCACTGTCAGAGACACGATACTGGCTAGATGGACCATTGTTCTGACTCAACACTGCCATTCTTACGTTTTTAATTATCTAGTCTGAAAGAAAACTTGCTTGCTTCAAAAATGTTACTGTTTTAGTTGGTTAACAAGCTAAGCATTTGCAATTTGAACAGTTATTTGCTAAAGTATCTTTTATAAATAAAGCTGATAGAACACTCATAATTTATGATGTTTGACAAAATCATGTTTGACAGAGAAAATCATAGCAGAATTCTCATTACACAGGAATAAAAGTCATGGGAAGGTTAAAAACCTTTGAAAACCATTCAGACATTAAAAATAAAATTAAGGCCCATTTTCTCTTCTTGATGTTCATCCCTGAATTACACAAAGGATGGGATACAAAGGAGTCAGGCACTCAAATCCGCTCAAACGCATTGAAAACACCAGCTGCAAAGAATAAGGAAATATGCCACAGAAGTCTCACTTGGAGATGACCTCCTTCTTAAACTGTCTGCTGCAATAAGCATGTTCCACTATGCTGAAAACCCAACCTGTGTAGAAAGGTAATCAAATATGCCACAAGACACTTAAAAGCCACTCATTTTATATGATCTTAATGCAACTCATGAATTTTAAAAAACAGCTGCACAAATCCTTTAATTATATCCCCACTTCTGCTTCTCTTTAGATTCTGATCTTTAAAAAAAGGAAAATATAAATTATTTTAACACAGAAAATTAACAGATTCTCTCAGTTAACTTGCCTATCCCCTTTCATATTTTAATGGCAAGAAGATTAGCAAAGCACAGTAACAGCGATCTGAACACGCTACATACCATTTATCCATCATTACACTGAGGGACCAAAGCAAAGATGAATGCAAAACATATGAAGATATACATCCAGTCTACCAATCAAAAAGGAAGTGAAAAACCTGAAGACATCCTTCCAGCAAATGTCAAATCTCTGTCACTCTCCTCCATCTCTGAAGGAGACATGCAGAAAATTGGGTTGTACTTTAAAATAAAGATATTGTACCTAATATCTGGACATTAAAACAATTATGCAGAAGAGAAATTCAGATACTTAGGGTAATTTATCTCTCAAAAGATGAGAATGAGGGATAAAACATTTGTAAAAGCATCTAACATTTAGAACTAGATATTATTTAATATACAGTTAAATGTCTCAGACTTAAACGTAGGCTAGTATGTGTCAAGTTTATACAAATCACAAAATGCCCTACATTTTTTAAGATACTGCAGGTTTTGAATGTTGAATTAAAAGACACTTTTTATTTGAATGATCACCACAAACACACACCACAAAAATGAGTGTCAGCCAATATATCTGACAGTTATTAAAAACCTGCTACATGTTACAAAATATAACAAAAGAGCCTCTGCCTTAAAACAATAGACTACATTGTTAACTGCTGTGTGACCAACAAAGGCGATACAAATTTGCCCCCAAAATAGGAGAGAAAGGAGAACAGTTAAAACCCACCATTAGAATATTGGGGCATCAGTAAATATTGCCTTTATTTTCGGTTGGAAGTTGTGCTACATATTGAACCCATTCATATTTAAATGTGCTTTGTGTGTATCAGAAAACCATGGGGGCGGGGAAGAGAATGCTGTGGGCAGAAGGGGTGGTTATGAATTGGCTTTGCGAGCAGATCCTCTTTAAATCGCCCCCGCCCTCAAATTCATGTAAATGAGCTGAGTGGAACCAGGGCAATTCTTTTTCACCCGTTCCCCCAACACATCTGACAATGGGCTTTGCCCGTGGAGTTGCCTATGGTTATGTGCCTATTTGGTGCAGCTGCTGCTGCTGCTGCTAACATTGCACCTTTCAACCTCCTACCCCAACACATGAGAGAACAAGGGTGTCTCTCCAGCAAGTGGGAGCATGGACAATGGGATACAGCTAGGGGAGAGGATTTCTAGCCCTTCTTGCAAGCACAAGTGACTGGGCTTGATTCTGTGGATCTGTCCCAGGCAGGTGGCAAATCTGAACCCTCCCCACAATATATACTTGAATGGAAAGCATGCACATGTGTAGGAGGTCCAGCCTGGAGGATCTAAGGCCAAGCCCCTCCCACCACATGAACGAGAAGGTGGGGGGTATAGCTCTGGAGGGCAGAACAGCAAGCTGGAGGGCTAGAAGGGAGAGATGGGGAAAAGCAGTTCCTCAGGGCAGGACAGGTGATGGTAGTGAGGACGGGATCCATAGAATGAGGTGAGGAAACAATTGATGGGGACATGTCCCCTGGCAGGAGGAAGGATGCTAAAATAGAGGTAGTACCCCAAGGGGAGGGGGAGATACTGATGGGAGAAACTGGTTCACACAGGATACGAGATACTTATGGGGGGCAGTAACCTTAGGGTAGAGTGGATGGGGTAACAGATACTGATGGTGGGGAAGCAACCCAGCCTAAAAATACTGAGGAGCATGGAAAGGACAGTATTCCTGGGTGGAGGGGGACGCTAATGAGGTGGAGGCACAGCATCACTAGGAGAAAGGATGCAAGAAAGAGGCTGATTGAAGGAGGGGACACAGCCCCTGGGTGGAGCAGTACTGGGGGGAGGATGGAGAGGGTTGTTAATGAATAGGGGTGGCAGGAGGGGTTGATGCTAATGGACAGTATGCTTGAGAAGGGGCCAATGCTGATGGAGGGGCAGAACCCCAGAATGAATGGAAATGCTAATGGAGGCAGTGCCCCAGAGATGGGGGTGCTGATAGGGAGAGAACAGATGCTAGTAGGGTGCAGTGCACTAAGGATGAGGGTGTTAATGGGGGAGAAATGATAACGAGGGGGAGTGTACCAGGTATGCAGGTGTTAACGGGGGCAGTGCCCTGGGGATGGGGGTAAGGGGGCAGACCAATGCAATGGGGAGGGGGGTAGTGCCCCAGGGATGGTGGCGCTCATGGGGGGAGGGACAATATTAGTGGGGGGCAGTGCCCCGGGGTGGGTATGCTGATGGGGGAAGAAAGGATGATAAGGGGGGGGAGTGAGGGGGAAAGGAGGATGCTGGCGGGGGGCAGGGCCCCGGGGACGGGAGTGTTGGTAAGGGAGAGAAGGGGAAAGGGTACCAGGGATGGGGCTGTGGGGGTTAATGGGGCAGGGAGGACGCTAGCGGGGGGCAGGGCCCCGGGGACGGGAGGAGGATGCTGATGGGGGGGAGGGGCGAGGGACTGTGTGGGTCGGGGGTGGTTATTAATTGCTCCCCTGCCCCCACATAATGGGCGCGCCGATCTCGCCGCAAAGGATCACGGAGACCTCTTGACCGCGCCGGGCCGCCGTAGCCCCCTCAGCCCTCAGCTCCTCCCCGCCATTTTCATTCAAATGGGGCAGCGGCCGCCCCCCCACGCGGCGTAGTACATGTCAGCTCCCGGAACTTTACCGTGCCCTCCCTGGATGGAAGCCGTCGCGGGTCCATCCCGCGGGGAGCGAGCCGGGCGGGGCACCCGGGTCTCTTCTGGGGGGACAAAAACCGCGATGACGCTGCTGTGTGTGTCGGAGAGACGCTCGAACTCCCCCCCTCGTCCGCCCCCCGCGGCAGGCTAGCAGCCGCGCCGCGGCGTAGAGTCGGATCGCAAGCCGCGCGCGCAGCTTCGCGAGCAGCTTGGTCAATGGAGAGGGACCTAGCGGTGGCTCGCGCTCAACTCCGCGACCCCTCCCCCATCGGCGCGTGGCGCTGTCTGAGTGCAACAGCAACGGGAGCAACGAGGGTGGTTCGCGCTCTCTCCCCTCCTTCCAGCAGGGAGGGTGGAGCCCAAGGGCCCTCATCCCATGGAAAGAAACCTGGACGCATTTGCCCCGGCCACGCGTTGAGACGGTCCCGATGAACCTCGTCGCCACTCTTTCGGCGGCTGGCAAAACGCATGGTATCGCAGGGCTTCCTTCCCCCCCGCCCACGCTTGCTGAGGAGCTCGCGAGCTAGCCTAACTGGGAGCTAGGAGGGACTCGCGCTATACGCCTTGCCTGCAGCCTCATGCCAATGATGGTGGGAGAGGGGAGCGTTCGAGCGGCCGTGGGCGGAGGCAAAGGGGTGCGAGCCTGTGCCCGCTCTCTTAGCTGGCTCGCGCTGGCGGTGCGAGCGGCCTCCCTCCCCCCGGTTGGGCGAGCCCTGCCAGCGGCGGCACGGCATGCGATAGTGGCAGCGAACCACCTTACTAGTGGGGACCGGGGAGTAGGAGAGTTGGTCGGTGCGAGGGGAATTGCGGGTGCTCAGGAGGGGCGGACGGATCAGGCAGGAGAAATAGGCACTGATGGGGGAGGGAAGGAAACTAAGGGGACGAGCTCGAAGCCGGGCGCAGGCTGCGGTGATAGGGGTAATATAGCGGAGGAGGAACGACGGCAAGGGAGCTAGTGGGAGCGGTGGCTCAGAGAGGGGATAGGGGCAACTGAGGGGAGGGGTAGAATAGAGAAGTAGACCAGAGGGGGCTGAGGGGACAGTAACCGCGAGGGGGAGCGAGAGCATGGGCTACGAGGGGCAGGCCATAGAAAAGGTGATCTCGGATACAGTAAAAGACGGGTGGCGTGATAGGTGGAAACAGTAGTAGGGAGTCGCTGGCAACTCTTTACAGGACGTGAGAAATAGGGGTTGGTGCATTCCTCTGCTCAGGGATGTGGGGCTGATGACGTTCGAGCACGGCGAGGAAAATTATAATCCATTGTGAGCCTGGAGAAGGGCGTCTAGGGAGCTCGGTTTCCACAGGAGCGCGGTATGAGGATGAGTAGTCAATCAGAAATCAGGTGGGCCTAGATGAGGCCCGTCATCAGGGAGTGTGAGTTTAGGGAATGGGGCGGCTGAACTCGTTCTCGAGTGGTCACTATGGGCACGCTCCGAAGGCAAAACTTGACAGACAGGTCTATAGAGCAGTTAGTGTATGGATTTGGAGCAGCAAGAGTAGGATGGGAAGGAGGATGGTGCATCGATCTCTCTCGGTGTAAGGCGAGAGACTAGGCTTGGGAGGTCCATGGGGCATGGCGAGGATCTTGATCATGATTGTCATCCGGAGAGTGGGGACAAGGAGAGGAGGTGCTGATGGTGTACGGAGAGCTGAGGAGATAGAGCTCAGATGCGGGACGCTTTGATACTATTCTAGGGTTGTGCTGTCATTGGCTGAGGGTGCATGTGGGGCCTATTATCTCGGGACATGGGGAACGGGGGGGCTGACGGGGAGGGCTGATGACCGCGACAGGGGAGGGGATGTGGCAGTGGAGACAATGTGAGGGCTCCGGTCAGGGTGAGAGGAGCACTGAGGATAGGACAAGGAGAAGGATTGCGTGCATGCTTGAGGTCCCAGTTAGGAGGGGAGATCTCATCCCGATGTAGTCGTGGGTCGAGCGGGCAGCGAGACTTCCACGACGGAAATTAATTTGGAGGCCTCTTGGGATTAATGCCATCCGCTCAAGTGGAGCGGAGCAGCAGCAAAGAACGGGAACTCTGAGGAGGAGGGGCCAAATTCGGAGAGAGGGGGATGAAGTGGGCCTGATGTGAGGGAACGATGAGGATCAAGGTACATCTAGCTGGAGGCATGGGGGAGGGGGAATCCTCGAGAGAGGCGCCAGTGCGATCTGCAGGGAAATTTGAGCACGTCTATAAGGAGATAAGATATATTGAAGCAAAGGAACAGGAGGCAAGGATGGTGAGCCTGGATAAACCACGGCTGAGGGGAGTGCCAATCAGAACAATGTGTGGCCATGGGGAGGAGGCCGTATTGGGAAGATGGTGCCTCGAGTGGTTGATTCGGGAGGACGGGCAGTCAAAGTGAGGCCCGAGCAGGGGAGATACGAGGATAATAAAGGGCCCAGGATAAGGCTTTCTGTGGGTCAACGCGTAATAGTCATTCACTGGCAAAGCCCTGGTGAGTTTCTCCATTGTGCTTTAACTCTTGTCCCGACCAACGAATATCCTCGTGGAGATCTCGAGCCATGGGACGTAGAAAAAAAGGCTTTGGTTTTGTGTCAATGACAACAACAACCGAGGGCTCATTGTCAGTTCTGGCCGTCTAAGTAGGTGTTGAGCTGTGTAATCAAAGCCCTCACTCCAGGGCAGGCCTGACGGAGTAATAATTCATCATAGGGAAGCATTGGAGTCAGCAGTAGTAAATGGGCATAAGAGTTATTACATGAACGAAGATGGAGATGGTATTTAGGGTGAAACACAGGTGAATAACTCAATCGGGTGAAGTTAGGAATCACCAATGGGTCCACGCCTCATGAGAGGATAAAATGAGTGATAAACGGTTGCTGTTATAGTTTAAGGGCATCTGGAAACACGTGATGGAACATTGAATGATATTGCATTGAGAGAATTCAGATATTTGGGAATAAGCCCCTTAGGCTCTCATCAGTTAAACTCTGCACGAGAGTTTGGGTGCACTCGGAATAGACACACGGTGGTGGAAGGAGAAGGAAAGACCTATTTCAAGGAAAGAACTCTTGGATACAGATATGGTACATGCGCAGATTCAAACTTGCGGATCAAGAGTATTCAATGATTGAATTAATATACCAATACTAATACCCGCTAGGTCCTTGGGACTTCTAGATCAGGTTGCGTAATCTATGGCAAGGTACCAGTCTCGTATAAGACGAGGGAATTATGACATCAAACAGGGGCCGAAGCTTACAGCCGCGGCTTTGTGTAGAAGTGAGAGCAGGATATTAGTAAGACAGATGGACTAGACTAATCAAACCGATCTTTGCCGGAGCATTAATATCTGGAATTCCGGCCTACCGTGGTGTTTCTGAATACTGGTCCCCACTTGTTTGCTCCTTCTCAGCCTGAAAGATGCCCACAAGCCCACCATCGCGGCTCCTCATTCACGGCATTGAATGGAGAACAATCATATATTAGTGAATTGGAGGCCAGTGCATTTGCAAGAAATAGAGCTGCTCATAGTTAATTGTTAAACTGCAAACTGGGGAACTAAGTCCTATGCCTGCCTGAGTTGTGAGCCCCACTCTTAGGAATCGAATTGCGTAGTGCTCGCAGCATTAATCTTACTTCTAAGTCACCCAGACTTCACAGATGGTTACAAACAGGTGTGTCTCTCTCACAGAGACACCTTATGGCATGGCATTTACGTCTGTACTCAGACCTGTGGACTCCTTAAAGTTGCAGCCAGGCAACCTTGTATATGTTTTTTGCATCTGGCCATTCTATCAATAGTGAGTCTGAATCATTAGAGCTGTTCAACCTTAAGTGCGCTACTTTCTCTTAAGACATCACTGTTACTAATATATAATAAAGAGCTAGTGACCTACCTTTTTAACTGTCTTTTTGCCAAGACACTGAGCCAAATGAATTTGAAGTGCATTACCTAGTATCTTCTATAAGCAGCCTCATCTCATAGAGTGCAACAGCGTTATTGTACCATTAGGTGGTACTAAATAGGTAAAGTGAAATAGGACAAACATTCAGTTGGGATGCAAAGTAAAGCAGTGAAAGCTGCAACTTTTAAATTTATCCATAGAACTACCTTAATATACAGCTATTTCTGGAACTTATCTACCTTCTCCAATTTTAAGTGCAATAGAATGAGGGGCCTTAAAACTGTAAACCCAGTTTTCCCCTATTCTTATATCGTAGCTCTGAGGCTCTTCATATGAGCAGAACTTTTAGTTAATTAAAATCCTTATAAGTAATGTTATCCAATTGAACCATTTTTTACCAATAGCAATCGACAAGTCATTAGCAGGTAGAGCCTCCTACAGGTGCACAGTAATTCTACCATATCACTCTGACTGGCCTCTCCCTAATAAGACCACGTGATGAAACATTCCTCTTG
>NC_133794.1:5305678-5330598 GCF_003597395.2 Chelonoidis abingdonii
GGCAGGGAGGGGAGCAAGGAAGGGGCTGAGGGGAGGGAGCTGAGGAGTAGAAGAGGGGGCTGATGGGGCAGGGAGGGGAGCGAGCAGGGGGCTGAGGGGAGCGGACTCAGGAGGGAATAGGGGGCTGATGAGGCAGGGAGGGGAGCGAGGAAGGGGCTGAGGGGAGGGGGCTCAGGAGGGGAAGGGCCTGAGTGAGGGAAGAGAATAGGGTACAGATGGTGAGGGGAAGCTGAGGAGGGGGATGAGGGAATTGAGGCTAAGGAATGATGGAAGAAGGCAGGGAGGAGAGTGGACGGATGAGGAGGAGTGCCTGGGGGAGGGAAGGATGGTGGCTGAGTGGTGATGGGAGGGGGCAAAGTGAGGAGGGGGATGATGAAAGAGGCAGGAATGGGGAGGCAGGAGCTGGTGGTTCTCCTGGGGTCTCTCTCTCAGCCTGGGAGTGAAAGTGGTTTTCTTCTATGTGCAAACAAACCATCTTGTCCAGTTGGCGTTAGTGGTGTGGATGGAAGGCGCCTGAGGGGACAATAGCTAGCAGGAATGGGATAAATGAAGAGATGAGATCTTTAGGGTAAAACTCATGGGGAGTTCCCTGGGAATGAAACGTGTTGGACTGTGGAATGATTCCTTGAGGAATTGTGGAAGCCCTATTGCTTGGGAGTGGCCAAACCTTTGAAAAGAGACCTTTAAGGAGAACTCTTGGATAAGAATGTAAACATGGCCATACTGGGTCAGATCAATGATCCATCTAATCCAGTATCCTGTCTTCGAACTGTGGCCAGTACCAGATGCTTCAGAGGGAAAGAACAGGACAATTACCAAGTGAAATTATTAGTAGAACAGATGGACTAGATAATCTAACCGATCTTTGCCAGCATTAATATCTGGGATTCTCTTGATCTGTCCCATTGTTTTTCAGCATGAAAGAGGCCACAGTGTGAGCCTCCTCTGATGAAATTCCATTTCTGGTCACCCGGTTATGCATTGTTGTTTGCACCATCTAGTGAGAAAGGCCATCTCAGCACACTAGGTAAAGTGATAGACAAAAACTGCCTAAATAATCCTTTGGCCTTCTGCAAACCCTCTCTTCCAAGGCTCTCAAAGCACTTTATAAATATACACGAAGCATCCCCACATTTCTGTGAGGTATATAATATAGGGATGCTTCCAACTACATCTGGGCACAAATGTAGCACCTGTTTAACAGCAAGGAAAATGTCACAATAGTTTAGGGCGGGACATAAGGAGCCCTATATGCAGTTGAAACAACAGGGGAATTTAGGTTAGCATCATGGGCCAGAACACCTGAAAATGACCAGTGTTTAGTGGCTAGCTTCTACATTTTATGATTCATCTAAACCTTAATGGGCAGCAACACGGCACCCATTAAGGGGCATTGATTTAGAGGAGAAAGCACTCTGCTGAATCATTCATCCAACTACTGCCTCTGCCTGACACTGCTCCTGTGTGAGAACTGATAGGGTCAGAGGAAATAGTGGTACCTCCAAACGCATTATTTTAGACAGCTGATGTCAACAAGTTTCAGAGTCGAAACATGATCTGATCAGTGGAGTAAGTTGCCTAAGGTATGCACACGGTGCTGAGTATTTCTTTCATAGCCAGCAAAGACTACCACCTTTTGGACCCCACCCAAAATGGAGACAGTTTGCCTCTCCCACAAAATCTTGGCCCTAATTCTCTGTTACAGTTAACAGGTGGTGTCAGAGAGATAGTTATGAACCCTGATTCTTTGGGGCTATTGTAATCTGCACTAGCTGGCATCTGGAAGTTGAGCAGGGTGAAGAATCTGCCCCCTCAGCTAAATGTTATGCTCTTCTGGAGGCAAAAAATCACATCAGGATATTTGGTAGGATGGATTTTCCCAGTCTCCATTTTCTCCTATCTCTTGCCTTCTAGATTTTTAAAAAATGAGTGCCCAGGCACATGGATTCTTTGCCCAGATTAGGAATCTGGACTCCACACACAAAAACTGCTAGGTCTTTCCATGGCAAAAGCTTTCAGAATGTAATCTGGTTGTGGGAGACTGGACGTTTGAGAATGATGATTGTTTATGTAGCACTGTCCAGTGTATGCAGAATTGTTAATATGTACAGTACAGTGCACTGGAAGTTAGGGAAGTGGTCCACGGTGGAGTCCAACAAAGGCTGCTGGGCTCCTAAATCCTTCAAGGGTGGAGGCACAGGTGTTGGCAGTCCTGGAGGATGGAAAACGGATGCTGGGGTGGAAAGAAAGGGAGTTCCCCTTCCAACCATGTGAAGGTTTGGAATGGAGTGTAAGTGGGGGCTTATGGGTTGGTAGAGGAGACTTTGTGGCTGCTGGGGGGCTTTGCTACAGCTCGTGGGCAAGGGCTAGCCAGTGACCTTGTCAGATATGGCCCTTGGAATGGAAGGAGCACAGGCAACTTTTCCTACCACTGCCATGTCTCTCCTGTGTCTAGAGAAGCACAGTAGGAAAGGGAAGCATAAAGAGAGACCAGGACTGATATGAACAGGCCTCTGTGTGTCCTGGGCAGGGAGTGATACGAACAGGAAGAAGAGAGAGAGACAATGAGAGATGGGGAGGTGGGGGAACAGCTTAGAGGAGAAAACAGCAGAAACATGATGAGTGTGTTTCATTCGGGAAGGGGTTATTTGCATCTGGACATCTCTCCCAACCGCTGCTGCTTCTGCTTATTTCCTCTCTCTCTCCACCTCTTCCTCTTTCTGCGGAGGTGATTGAAGTGTGGGCACCTGTGAGACTTTTAGCTCCCTCTCTTATGTTAGGCCTCTTCATTCTGGCATGTAGAAACTTACCTAAAATGGTCAAGAGAAGCTTAGATTTATAACATGGCTATTTTAGATTTATAACAGTAGTGTGATTTCAATCAAAAAAATCACCAGCATTTCTTAAGGAAGCATTTTTCCCAATCCCCTGCTGGAGCGTGGATGGTAGATTTGTCTCTCCACTTTCAGAAGTTTCCAGCCTCTGCTGCTCTGAGTACAATGCAAAGGGCAGAGTTACAAAAGGGGCCATTTTATTGGCAGTCCTGGGTTGTGTTCTGCCTGCCTTCTGTCCCAGAGATGGCTGCCTTTCAGTGGTGGGTGAAGGGACACTCTACTGAGTTTGGAATGTAGGCTGGAATCGTGAATGATGGGTGCTATAAACTAAAGAATGTATCTATAAATATGAGCACACACTATTTATTCTGTACCAGCTAGTTTAAAAGTTGTCTGCCTCACAGCCCAGTTTGACAGATGCGTATAACTTGATTATTCCATCTAGCATGAGTGTTCCATTTTAAGAGATTGCACTGGTACGGGCATGTGTGAGTTACTCAAGCTTTTCCTCCTCAAGTTCATTCCTTGAGAAGCATTTATATTATTAAGCTTCAATTAACATGCACATTATTAATTGAGCTTTACAGCAGTACATGCTCAGAATGCCATATCGCTTTTCCCTCCCAAAAAAACATTTAATTTTCACTGCAGCAAAGTAGACCATCGATTCTGCTGTCACATAAGAAGATTGTTTTCTTTTGTTATTTTACAAAAGAACTTCAGTGTTTGCTCCAGGTAAAAGAGAAAAATCTGTAATCCTACTCTTATTAAATGAGTCTAAATCAAGGAGACTGCTGACTGTGATGGGGAAGATTTGCATTTTCTTGCCTGGTAGTTGCTGGTGCCAGACAGATGCTGTTGGTCCAAAATTCATGAGCAAGTCAGCCCGACATGCTTATTGCGTATTGATTTTTTTCCTCCTCTGTCTTTCACGACCACTGTGTAGTTTGTTGCTAATACTGTCGATTACCCTGGTCTTTAGCAGAAGTAACAGCAAAACAGAGCATTAATACATAAGCCCTTATGTGCTGCTTTACAGCTACAAAACACTTGACAGATGTGTAAACTGAGGCAGTGATTTGCCCAAAGCCAAACAGCTAGTTGGTGGCAGAGCTGACACTAGAACCCAGAAGTTCTGAGTCTCAGGGTTCATCTGCAGTGTAATCCCAGGTGTGATTGCAGCATGGCTAGACATACCTCCCTCTTAGCTACAGCTAAAAATGACCGTAAACATAGTGGCATAGGTTAGCAATGCAAGTGTATGTTCAGGGTCCCAGCTGCGTTTCTCTTGCTTTGAACCCCCTGTTGCCCTATCTATCTACATTGCTGTTTTTAGACATGCTAGTGCAGATAATTAGTGCAGGTATGTCTGCCCATGCAGTAATCACATCTCAGCTTGCAATGTAGACATACCTTCACTGATCTGCTCCCTTCTCTTGCACTTTCCATTGGTAGGAATAAATGAAGGAGGGGGGATGATGCGAATGGGCATTTATGGTTTCCTGAAAGATACTCACGGGTGAAATCGGGTTTGATTTTTCTGGGTTGTAGCTGGCAGAAATTCTTCTTTTGTTGTATAATTCAAAACTTCTTTTCTCTATTCCAATTACAGCAAAGCTCACACAACCAGGAAATAAGAATGAAGGTTACGCTTCTAAGAGATGAGAGTGTATTCTGGAAAGCTGTGACTCAGAGAAGTGCTTAAGGTTCATGGTAGATAGTGATGTCAATTGAACCTGAGCTGCTCATGTGAGGCTGTAGCTAAGAGGGAGGTTATGATCCTTGGATATATGAGCAGGGCAATATAAAGTAGGAGTAGGGAGGTGGTACTACCTCTGTATGTGACATCAGTCAGACCATTATTCGAATATTATGTCCAATGCCGGGGTCGACGCTTTCAAAGGGATATTGAAAAATTGGAAAGAGTTCAGAAAAGAGACACATGAATTATTTATGTACTGGAAAACATGCCTTCTAGTGAGAGACTAAGGAAGCTCACCCTGATTTATTCAAGAGAAGGTTAAGAGTGACTTGAGCACAGTCTACAAGTGTCTACGTGAGGAAAAGATTTTTGATAGATGGCTCTTTATCAGAAAAAGTCATGAGATCCAATGGTTGGAAGCTGAGAGTAGGCATATTCAGACTAGAAATAAGGTGCAATTTTTTAACAATGAGGGTAAATAATCATTGGAACAAAATTAGAAATTAGGTACTATATATATATATTTTTTTTAAACAGTGATTTACCACTGGAACAAACTTCCAAGGCACATGGTGGATTCTCCATCCCTTGATGTCTTAAAATCAAGATTGCATGCCTTTCTGGAAGATATACTTTTGCCAAATGTAAATTACACTTTAATCAAAGACAAGATACTGGGCTCAGTATGGAGATAACTGGGTGAAAGTTAACAGTCAGTGAGAGGAGACTGGATGATCTAATAGGCCCTTGTGGCCTTAAACTCTATGACTAAATCAAGACTGGATGTTTTTCTAAAAGATTTAATCTATCTCACCAATAAACTATAGACTTGATACAGAAATAGGTGCAGTTCCTTGGCCTGTGTTAGGAGAATCAAACTAGAAGATCAAAATGGAGCTGTCTAGTCTTAAGAATCTATGAACTCAGTGGGGCTGTAGGTGGGCCTAATGACTAGCAGGATCGGGGACTATTTTAAGTGCTTAAATTTTGGGGTGCCCCACTTGAGTGCAGGCCTAACTTTTAAAGGTGTTATGCACCCAGTGACTTCACTGGGAGTTGTCCGTGTTCAGCATCGCTGAAGGTGGCAAGTGCAGAAACAGTAAAAGGAAATTTTTTCACACAATCAGATTGGAAATCTGCCACGGGAAGTCATTGAGGCCAAGAATCTAGGAAGTTTCAAAAGGGGATTGGACATTGATATGGATAACAAGAATATGCAGTGTTATAATCATCACCAACAAACTCTGGAAGGGATATTAACCCTCATGTTCCTGGGC
This sequence comes from Chelonoidis abingdonii, assembly GCF_003597395.2. NCBI lineage: Eukaryota > Metazoa > Chordata > Testudines > Testudinidae > Chelonoidis > Chelonoidis abingdonii. The sequence goes on from NC_133794.1 coordinate 5,311,492, forward strand.
TTAAAACAGTCTCTAATGATCAGAGATTAAGAGGAGACCTAATGCCAGGGGAAGATTATCTCACTACTGCCCACTGCAAAGTTCTTACACCTTCCTCTGAAGATTTGGTGCTGGCCACCGGTGGAGATCGTATACAAGACAAGATGGGTCTCAGGTTTGATCCAGTTTTGCAGTTCCTATGTTCATAAAAATCAGGCTTACAGTGTATTAAATTAGTCATGCAAAAACAGCTAGTCAAAACGAGTGGCCCTGTTGAAAATATGGGCTTTAGTTTCTCCATCTTTATAATGTGGATAATCCAGTCTCAGAGGGGTTGTGAGAATTAATTAATATTCACAAGATAGAACAATGCTGTCTATGCTAGGTAGTATTATTATTTAGCAGACAGATTGTAATTGTTCTTTGAAAAAAATCTCATGACGTGTTCAAAAATAGTTCCTGAGCTCCTCTACACAGCTGCCACATTTCCAAGTTAAATATCTCGGTTGTTACATTTGTTTTTAAATACCAAAAGAGATAAGACCACAGTGGAGACTGATGGTTTGCCAAATATTTTGTGGTCCTTTTAAAATCAAAACCATGCGAGTTTCCTGAACCACACTAGAAAGGACATGCCACTGGCAAAACTGCAGCCCAGAACACAAATGGTCTGCAAGCCCTGAAATGATGGGGGTCAGGATGGTTTTATGGGGAAGGGAGTAGAAAGCAGAGTTCAGTTCTGGGGGCTGCCACGCACTTCCTCTGTAACCTCAGCAGCAAGGCTGAGTCTGGGTCAACTGACTTGGGCTCACACTGGGAGCTAAAAACTGCAACATAAACATTTGAGCTTGGGCTGGGCTCTGAAGCCTGGTGAGGCAGGAGGGGCTTAGAACTCCAGCCCAAATGTCTGCACAGTTATTTTTCCATAGCATGAGCCTGAGTCGGTTGACCCAGGCTCTGAGCCTCGCTGCCATGGATTTTTTTGTGTGTAGATCTACCCTCCATGTCTCAAATCTCCATTTGTAAAAGGAGGCTACTACTATCTTTCTTCCACCCTGTCTTGTCTCTTTAGATTGTAAATGCTTCCGGGCAGGGAGCGTCTCTTACCGTGTGGCTGTATGGGGCCCAGTAAAATGGGTCCCCGATACTGCTAGGGATCTCTGTGCACTACTGGCATACAAGCAATAAAGACGTGCAGTAGAAATGCTAATGGGGGGGATAGATGGCCATTTCGGCAACAATTCATCATGGTTGATGCTTCCAAAATCAGCAACATGTGTATGAGGACCCATTAAATGAGAACAAAACATACACCAGTGAGTGGTGAGTTCCTTCTCTATCTTAAAATGCAAATATAGAGAAAATGAATCCCCAAAGGAAAGAAAACTGACTTCTTTCAAAACAGCCCATCACCAGTGAGCATGCTGCTGCCAGCAATTTCCCACCCCCCATATCCTCAAGATGAAAACTCAGACGCTGTAGAAGGTACAAACTCTTCAGCTGGGGAAATGTTTGGAGAATCTGGCTTCAATGATACGTCAAAAGCATGCATGATTTCATTGGAGGATGCATCGATGGTAAAAATTTATGCTTTGAATGTGAGACAGAGACCAGAAAAACTGGAAAATAGTTTAAAAAAGATGAAAGACACTCAGACCGTACAAATCATAGAAACATAGGACTGGAAGGGACCTGGAGAGCAGAGGTAATCTAATCCAGTCCCCTGCACTCATGGCAAGACTAAATGTTTGATGCTCTGTTCCTTAAACAAGTTATGCTAAATTAGGGTCACAGCTATATGCATATTAGAGGTACCTGCTAGCACAGAATTCTGGAGCTAGTACAGTTTGCATAGATAGTTTGTGGAAACTTGCTAAAACTTAACATACAGGATGACCTATAGCTGTGGAAAAATGCTACCAGCTCTCTTCCAAGGCAGCCCATTCCAAATCTTCAATCAGAGGCATGCTGGCAGCTTTGTCTGGTACACAGGAGTGGGAGCAAATTCTCAAAGAAGGTGGGTTTAAAGAGGACTTACATTTCATGACTCATAAATTGTTTTCCTCTTTTCCCTGCTCTCAGCACAGAGATGCAAAGCTAGGAGGCGGGACTTGAGAGATCAAAAAGGACTTAAAAGCAGAGAAAGTGGGAACTTCATTTTTATTCGCAAATGAATTTAGAATTATAAATCAAGGATGGAATATTATACCTCATGAGGGATGTTATTTAGCACTCTGTTTGCAGCTTTAAAATTAGCAAGCGAGCACATTAGGACCTCGGAAGAAGACTAGCACAAGCAAACTCTGCTGCCTGTTACAATGGTCTGAGGTTGTGAACAAAGTGGCCGCAATTCATCCTCGCTGTAAAGCCAACGGAATTACATCCAGTATGAATTTAGCTACAGCAAGAGACTGTGTCTTGTGCAGTTAACAAAACAGAAACAGGATGTTAAAATTATGTTATGAAAAAAGAGCACCGGACTTAACGTTCTCTATATCTTTCATTCTCCTGTACCCTCCTGCAGCACTGCCAGCTCCAAACATGAAAGATTAATGAGTCATCCCTCCCCATTAATCACGCAATTGGCTTAAAAATAATTAGATTTTAAAAATTAGTAAATCAGGGTTGTTGTTTTTTTATTAGTTTGCCTTCTAACTTTTGAGCCTTTAGGAGTCACGTTTTCAAGCTTTGTAGCCATGAAGGCCAGAAACGTACTTTTATTTGTTTTCAATGAAAGCTGAGAGTTTCACATAAATACCATGACTCTGGCAGCTGGGCCTTTGAGAAACATACCAGATATCACGAGACTTGCATTAAATGTGCAAGTTGGTAACACCCCCTCTTGTATTCCCTCATATTTGTCTCCTGTCTGTTTTAGTTCTAGCTTGGATACGCACGCATGTGTGTAGGCCAATGGTACTCAAAACTGTTTTACTGGTTACCCCTTTCACATAGCAAGCCTCTAAGTACGACCCCCCCCCCATATAAATTAAAAACACATTTTACTATATTTAACACCATTATAAATGCTGGAGGCAAAGTGGGGTATGGGGTGGAGGCTATCAGCTCGCGACCCCCATGTAATAGCCTTGTGACCGCTGGAGGGGTCCTGACCCCCAGTTTGAGAACCCCTGGTGTAGGCATTACAACATATTCCAGGTGTGTTTACAGGAAGAGCTACTGGAGCTCGCAGCATATTGTGCTGGCATATGCTGCGATTGCTGATGCTTAAAGAACCTTCCAATAAAGATGAATGAGAAAGAAATGCTAACAGGTTTGAGAGAAGAGTTTAATGGCATCACAGATAGAGGAGCTTGTTGGAAAAATAGAAGTATCGTCTCCTGGCTTCCCAGGAGCACTGCAGAAGAGGATGTGGACCAGACAAGTTTAAGGAAAGGAAACGGAACGTGTTAGGGCAAAGTGTGTGGGAAAAGAAGAAACTGTGCGTCCAGACGTTTACAGTCAGCTCACGGGTCGCAGCTGTTTGGAGAGAAAGAAAAAGCAAACGATTTTCTCTGTTTACGTACAAAAGATTCATGTGAGTAGCACAAATGACAAAGTAGGTAGCTCACTAAAACGTCCAGATCTCCCAGTGAGATAATCACTTAAGCACCCACAGTGGTAACAAGCTCGTTCTGCTGATAGCATTCTTGTTGCTTTTCTGCATGTGTTTTTACCACGTTTTTTTTCAGTCTGACTCTCAAACGCAAAGTGTGATATTTGTGGATTAAAGCATCTGCACGGCACCTGACAACTTCCCCACAACAGCCTGCGAGGTAGTTAAGTACCATTATCCCCACTTTACAGGAGGAGAGACTGAAGCATAGAGAAAGGGTACTTGCTGGAGATCTTGCTACAAACTAACAAGCTGGGACAAGGAATTCCTACCTCCCAGTCCTGTGCTTCAGCCACTGGGTCAGCCAGCGCTGATAATCCTTTGGATCCATTTAACACTCGTATCTATCAGAAAGTCAAACAAAAAGAAAGTTAAAGACTAAGGGTAAAATTTTTCAAAAGTGCCCAAGTTCCAGGGCCGTAGGCCCAGATGCTCAAAGGTATTTAGGCACCCAACTCCCATGGGAATTAGGCGCCTAATACCTTTGAGCATCTAGACCTTTGGCACCTGTTATTTGTATTCCTGTAGCATCAAGGAGGCCTAGTCAGTTAGGCACATAGCAGCCCAGGGGGATTTTCAAAACCATGTCTCTCCATCTGTAGGTACCAAAATACCTTTTACAATCTGCCATTGAGGCCATAGGAACCTTGTCTTTTAATGAGATTTAGCTCCCTAGGTGCCTAAGTCCATTTTCAAAAGTTATTTAGGAGCCTAAGTCGCTTAGATACCTTTGAAAATCTCAGGCAAAGCTCTCACGTCTATCCCCCCTCATAAATGGAGTGATTGTTTTTCTGCCTCCCGTTTAGGCACCATCAGTTCTGAGCAGACAAAGCAAAATCTTTCCCCCTCCCCTTTTCTGGTTTGAATGGTTTGAGGTAGTATAGGAGGTCCAGAAGGGATCAGAGATTAGCTCTATACAAGGAGCTGTTTTCTTTGCCATCATTCCTCGCCCGTGTTAACGGCCGGCCAGGGAAAGGCAGGGGTGGGGGAGACTTGGCTTGCAGGTTTCGCTTGGATTTTTCCTTCTGATTTCTCAAAAGACTCATAATACTTTTGAAAGAGACTGAGAGAAATAATTAAGCCAAAGAGCAAATTGAAGGCCAAGGCCTATTATTCTTTGGGCAAAGATCCCTGCTCCTGCTGCAATTAGCACCTCCTGCTGAGGTTATTAACGGAGTCAGTATCCCCACCCACACAGTTCTAAAAGGGGTGGGCAGAGGTTGTCTTCCATTTCCATGGGCTGGTGGCGGGGAGCAGAGGGGTCAGCTTCCCATGGTCATTTCCTCAGGAAGCGGGCAGGTCAGTTGTCTGTTTCTATTTAAACCTGATCTCCTTGCACTCTCCCTCCTTCCCCACCCCCAGCCTGTCCTAAAAATGGAGAGAGATCGACACAGATGGCCTTTTTGTTTAAGCAGTTAGGCCCAGCATGTAATTCCCCCCCCCCCCCCCCTGCTGCCTGAGAGATTCCACCAGTAGGCACCTTTCACATTGCAGCCCCCCCCCCCCCCCCGGGATAAAAGCCTCCCAGGGTCTGGCCTCAGAGCTTCTACTACCCGCTGTCACAGTGGTTCTCAACCAGGGGTTCACGTACCCCTGGGGGCCGCAGGGGCCTTCCAGGGGGCAGATCAACTCATCTAGAGATTTGCCTAGTTTTACAATGGGCGACATAAAAAGCACTAGCCAAGTCGACACACACTAAAATTTCATACAGCCAATGACTTGTCTATACTGCTCTATAGAGCATACACTGAAACGTAAGTACAATCTTTATAGTTCAGTGGATTTATTTTATAATTATAAAGGTACAAATGAGAACGTCAGCATTTTTTCAATAACAGTGGGCTGTGACTCTTGTATTTTTATGTCTGATTGTGTAAGGAAGTAGCTTTTAAGTGAGTAACTTAGGGTACGCAAGACCAATCAGACCTCTGAAAGGGGTACAGGCGTCTGGGAAAGGTGAGAGCTGCTGCTCTGCGGGACATTACAGCAGCCCCTGAGCTTACAGTGTTCTCCAAGGAGCCCATGCAGGGTCTTTTGCAGTAGAAGAGAGGCATTACTCAGTTGCAATGAAGATAAAAAGGATTTCTTTCATTTAGGATGCCAGACACAGACACGATGCTGCAGCTTCCAGACTCACTAAACTCAAGGTACATCCACCCTGCAGCTTGGAGGGGTAATTTCCGGGCTTGTGTGAACATACAGGTGCTAGTTCCGATCAAGCCAGTGCGGTGATAACAGCAATGTGTAGCCACAGCGACTCAGGCTACCTGCCCAAGTATGTACCTAAGATCTTGGACAGGCCCGTACAGGGGTAGCTAGCCCTTGCTGCCGCAGCTACGCTGCATTTTTAGCATGTAAGCTCAGTCAAAGCCAGTGTGTTTACTTCTACCCAAGGGTTCAGGGCGGCCCCACTCTAAATGCCACTACACTGGGGTTTCCTAAACCACATCCTGGCTAAAACAAATCACGGGAGAGACTGTAGACTCGATCGCAGCACCCTAAAGCTGCTGGGGCCGGGAGCAAAGTTAGACCGTGGGCCAATCGTCAAGATTCGCTGGTCCATATTTGTTAGAATCCATGTTACAACTGGTGGCAGCTGGGAGTGTCCTCCCCATGGACTGAGACGGCATTTGGGAGCTGCCCTCTGTTGGGAGTCAGTCTTTAGTGTACCTTTCAATTCCCAAACTGGGAGACCAAGGATTAAAATTATGGATAGGATATCTGGTAATCTAGCAAAGGATCCGACTATCCTTATTTTCCCCCAATCAGGAGAATGAAGCTCTAAGCTGACTGTAGTGGGGCGGGGGGTGGTGTTATGGTTTTGTGGTTCCCTTACATCTACCTCCTGCCGATATAAAACACCAGGCCTCATGCGATGAGGCAAAAGCACGCAGCGCAGGGTGTCCTTCTAAACACACAAGTGGTAATTAGCGCCTGAAGACTATCTGAGGAACGAACGAGGGAAGCAGCAGCTATTCTTCTGTAGACAGAATTGCTGGGTTCTCTCCACTCTCACCCAGGAGAGATCCTATTCTGATCCTATTTTTGTTCCATATCTCAGCCCTGTGAAGTTCCAGGATGCACAGCCATCGATGGCCCTTTGTAGCTTGGAAGCTTACTCCTTTCTGTACCACAAATTCCATTTCTGGCCCACTCCTGCGTCGAGGCTCCCGCTTCTTCCCTGTGACTGTGCCATAGTCTGGGCCAGCTGCTAAACCTGAGCATACGTTTCAGTCCTCTCTCCCGTGACCACCTTGTTGTCCTCCGGCCAGGCTTCCTCAAACATCCTTTCGTTGGCTTGCTCACTTTTAAGCTCTGATTCTTCCTTTATTTACATACATACACACACACACACCGGCCCCAACCTGGATCCTTATGCTTTCCCGTAGCCTGTCTCCTAGCTGCTCCTGTAGGCCCTGTCTCCACAAAGGCAATTCACACCACCACTGCAGTTATACCAACACAAGCCCATGTTGCTAGAGGTTGATGCAGATGCATCTTATGTGGGTAAATTCCCAGATCAAGCTGGTTTGTTTGACTGTATCAAGATAATTATGCCGGTGCCATTTCACCATGGGCCTTACAGCAGTGCTGATGCTGTCACTCTGTCTCCTGCCTTTCGAGAGACCCCGAACAACCTCCTGCCCCGAGGGCAGCTGGCCCTTTCCTGCTTTGCGGAACTCCTTAACCACCCTATTCCTTCTTGCTCAACTTTCCAGCACTCGGCTGCTCCATTTTCCATGGCTCGCTCCTCCGTGGCGAGGATAGCTCACTGGTTTGAGCGCTGGCCTGCTAAACCCAGGGTTGTGAGTTCAGTCCTTGAGGGGGCCACTTAGGGATCTGGGGCAAAATCAGTACTTGGTCCTGCTAGTGAAGGCAGGGGGTTGGACTCAATGACCTTTCAGGGTCCCTTCCAGCTCTATGAGATAGGTATATCTCAAATTATATATTCCTGTTGTCAGAGTTCAATATAAGCTCCCTGAGAGAAGGACCTGCCTACAGTATAGGGTGAAAGCACTCAGCACTGCCAAAGTAAAGATCACGGCATGGCACCGGGGAAGAGAAGAGAAGCTGCATTCTTGAAACCTGCGAAAGGGGATGGGGCACATATGCTGGATGGTACGAGCCAATGATTATTAATAATTTGTATTACCGTGGCAACTAGGAGTCATGGATCAGCATCCTATTGGCTCTGGCTCTGTACATGCCCAGAACAGAGACCCTGTCATTGCATCATCAGCTCTGCATGGACAGCTGAACTACTGTGCACTGCTCTTGCGAGTATAAAGCCCTGTGCAGCCCTGTGAGCATTCGTCACACAACCAGCACATTCCTGAGCCAGAGGCCTGGTCTACACTTATGCGTGGTCTAAACGAATTTAGTACGCGTTAAACCAATTTAACCCTGCATCCATTCCACCAACGAGGCCTCTAATCGTATAAGGGCTCTGGTAAACAGTTTCTTGTACTCTCCCCGATGAGAGGAGGTAGCGTGAAATCGTTTACCCATATCTGATAGGTTAGTGTGGTCACAAATCGACGGTATTTGGGCTACGAGGCAGCATCCCCACAGTTGCACCATTGTGACCGCGGGCTGGACAGCAATTGAACGGATGCACTGGCCAGGAGAAGAAAAAGCCCTGGCAATTTTGATCTGCATATCCTGTCTTGCCCAGCCCGCCAAGCTCTATGATCAGCACTGGTGGCGATGCCCAGTCCACAATCAAAAAAGAGCGTCCAGCAGGGACCATACGGGACGATAGCGATCTGCACGCATGTATGGGGAGACAATGATCTGTTCTATCAGCGCCCGTTGAAGATAAATGCCAAGCATTGAAAAAAATCTTAGGCTATGATACAGAGTCAACAGGCACAGTGCTGTGTGACAGGCGTAACGGAAAGCCAAAGAATCAAACTGGACGGCTCATGGAGGAGGGAGGGGGTTGAGGACTGCAGCTATCCACAGTCCCGCAGTCTCCGAAAAGCATTTGCTTCTTGGCTGACGTCCCAATGCCTGTAGGGTCAAACACATTGTTCCAGGTGGTTCTGGTATAGCTCGTCAATATTACGCCCTCTGCCCGTGAAAGAAAAGAAAAAATGTTGTCTTGACTTTTTTCAATGTGCACCGTATGGATTACTGCATGCTGCTGGTAGACGCACCGGGCACGGCATGAACAGAGCTCCTCTCCCTCCCTTCCCTGGTGGCAGATGGTACAGTGCAGAAGACTGTAGACGCGTCCTTATCATCATCCCCATGAGTGCTCTGGTGGGCTAGGTGAGGATCGCCGGGGGACTGGTAAAATAGGAATGACTCCCAGTATCCTTGGCAGATGGGTACAGAACGGGCTGGTACTGTCCTCATCATGGCAAACTGGGGGCTGAGCTCCATCAGCCCCTTCACTTTCACTGTCTAGTAACCCTTCTGTCCTCTGAGTTGCAGCAACAAGGGCCGGGTCGGATCCAGGATTTTGGTCAATAATACAATGCATAACCAGCGTCGAGCCCCCCCCAGGACCTGGACACTTACAATATCACCCCCCAGCCGCCTCTAGGAGGCAATACTTCCCTCTCGCAGCACGGAGTCTGAGTGTAGCAAAATGGCCTTTTAATAACAGAGGTAAACAATGCGGCATCACATTGGAGAAAACACAAAACCAGGAATTATAACACAACCATAAAGCAACAAACCCCACACTAAGTAACGTTGCAATGTCCTTCTCCCCCTTAGGGTCTTAAGTCCAATTCCCAAAGTCAACAACTCAAAAGTATCTGGTCAGTGCCACCCCCAGAGCTTCACAAGTTTATCTGCGAGTTTTACCCCTTCAGCCTGAGTGGAAATGGGTGTGGGGGCAACAGGGTGTGGGGCCCACAGAGAGTGGTAAGGGACTACGTGGGCCAAGGCCTTACTGTCCCTCTCCGTGGGTTCTGCTTGCAGCGTTCACCATGATCAGCTCCACTTCCCGAGCTGTTGTGTGCGGTCGTCCTCCAGTGACCCTGAGCCACATCCACCGTCCCGCAAACCTATACTCCGCTCACTGTTCCATGGGCTGCTCCAATGGCTGCAAATGCTTGCTCTAGCCAGCCACTTATTTATAGGCTGTCAGGCTCCCCCACTAGTTAGCACAGCACCTCAGTCTCTCAGCCTCAGTATTCAGCTCTTAGTGATTTTCAGCCAAGTAGGGGAGCCTTGGTGCGTGGTGCACCCATTGGGTCCACATGAATTCAGCTCAGGCAGCCGTAGATGGACTCTAAGGAATCAAATGGCTCTACCTTTTAACAGTGGAGAGGAGAAGGGAGGTGCAATTGGTGTTCCAGGCCTCAAAAGGGGCCCATACCATCAGGTACAGACACAGTCCCCAACCCTCTCTCTTCACTGGGTTTTGGAACCCATGTCCTTGTCTAGCAGTGTCACTTATTATGATTGAGACATCTCTTCATAAAGCAGGTCTCTATGCCTCATTCACATAATTGAATGGCAACATTTATTTATCCTGCCCCAATAACAAAGAAATTGGGGATCCAGAGCTGTTCAAATAACCATCCCAGGCTGCCTGGGCGTATGCTGGGTGTTTCCCATGCAAATACCAGAGATTCCACCTTTCGAAATTTTTCATAATTCACCACAGAAATGTCAGGGTTAAGGCTCATCCTGGCTCTGCTTATGTTAAAGAAAAAATTCTGTACTGCCTGACTATCATAGCAGCGGGATGCTGGCTTCTTCTCCCCCCCACTGTCTTAATGTCCTGCCTGACATCATAGCAGCGGAGCTGCCTCCCCTCATTTATCTCGACTAAAAGTCAGTGCTTTCTTATTCCTCCATTCTTTATTAATAATCACACAAACGGACCCTGAACAGTAGCCCAGGAGGGTTGGGGGAGGAGGGAAGCAGAGTAGGGGGTTGTTGCAGGGGGCACCCCCCCACCCCCCAACCCACCCCCCCTAGATGGCATGCAGCTCATTTCTGCCGGAGTGCTGGACATGGAGCAGCCTGTGCTCTCTGGTACCACTGGCTCTCATAGTACACTTGCCCATATTCTAGGCAGGACTGACTCCTGTTTTTTTGATAGCCATAAGAGGAATGATCCGGTGGGTCATTCCATTTTTGTCTTTGCGCCCGGCTGAACCTCAGCTCAGGCCAGCAGGAGCACCATGACAGCAGCAGACAGTACAGAAAGACTGATAACCGTCTCTCATCGCCAATTCATGGCACAGCGCGGTACCGCAGAACGACTGGTAACGTATCTTGCTATGCCAAACGGCAAAATGGAATTGCTGCTGATCTGGCGGGTGAGGTGGGGGGGGGTGGCACTGCAGTACCGCCTCGTCGCGGCTCCTGTCCATGTGACGTAGTGACAAAGGCAAACGGGCTCTTGGTTTGCCATGCTAGGGGATTCGCCAGGGCAATCCAGGGAAAAAAGGGCGCGAATGATGTCTGCCGTTGTTTTCACGGAAAGGAATGAGTGATGACATTTACCCAGAATTCACCGCGACACTGTTTTTGCACCATCATGCATTGGGATTCAACCCAGATTAATGGGTCGAGGGAGATGCGGGAACTTATGGGATACCTTGGGATAGCTACCCACAATGCAACGTCTCAGAAATCGATGCTAGCCTTGGTACATGGAACGCACACACCGAATTATTGTGCTTTGTGTGGCGCGTGCAACCTCGACTTTTACAATCTGTTTCACAAAAACTGGTTTATGTAAAATTGGAATAATTGAGTGTAGAGTACCAGAGGAAATGGCTGTTGTTTTATGGAGGGAGAAAAACCAGCAGCCCGCTGTGCTTCAGCACTGCAGCTGGAGTGCTCACTCAGTTCTCAGCCAGCCGTGACGCTTCGTACAAGAGGTGCCAAGCCTTGGTGTGGAATTTCCGCCTCCGCTGTATTGTGGGTGTGAAGCGTGGTGCAGCCGACTGGAAGCAAGGCTTGCAAACAGCCCAGGCAACTTGCAGTTCCCTCGCCTGACTTTCCCTGGCAGGCGCTCAAGCTCCTGCAGCGTGATGGATTTGCGGGAAGATTGCACTTTGTTGCAAGGACAAAAGAATCGCTCAGCTTTGCGCGGCCTGCCAGTGTGAAAACGTACACACCAGCAGCACGGCATCTATAAACTGAATGGAGTTACCGCGTCAGGGTCTCAGGTCTTATCAGCCCTCCCAAACCCCCTCTCCCCGGCAGTACACAGTCTTTGGTTCTGCTCTCATGGCCTGCAGGCCATCATCTTGCACTCAAGTCGGCAGTGCTCAGAACTCAGCAGGGCGTCCAGGGCACTCAGCACTTAACTGGGCTCTCCAAGCACCCTTGTTGAGTCTAAGGTCCAGGGCAGCGCTAAGGTCCGGTGGTGTCGGGGGGTGGAGGAAGCATTAATCTGTGATTACTGTATGGCCAAGAACAGGCAGAGCTCCACTGCACTCGGCGCCTGTACGAGCAGGAGACATCCCTGCCCTGAGAGCTGCAACGAAATAGACGAGACGCCAAATGTTGGCAAGAGACACTGTACAAACCCAAAGCCAGTAAGATGCTCAGAGTCAGAGTGCCCGGGAGCACCACTTCCTGGCCCTGCTCTTGTGATCATTAGAAATAAAGAGAGTCAGATTTTAATAGGGTCACATGTTATATCTGACCCCCTGCAGTTCCACTGGACGGAAGAAGCTTCCTTTGCTTTCCTTAGTTTTATTTACGTTGAGTTGGATGAAATGCGCTAACATACTGCCATGAGTATACATGGATCAGACAGAGCCAGGACGCAAACCAAGTCCACCTTCCTCTCCAAAAAAATTGTACACATTGTGCACACAGGCTCAGCTCATTTCCTGACGCTGGCCAGCGAATCAATCACTTCATTTTTGTGGTTAATAAATCAAATAAAATCATACCCCTAAGCCAAGATAGTCTTACCAGTACAACAACTGTGTGCAGAGCAACCCTTAAACACAGACTTTGGGTGGTTGTTCTCCATGGAGCAGCACGCACGTACAGAGGTGAGATTTCTAAAGTGCGACTAATGTGTCTGCACAATCATGCGCACGCAGACTGCTGTAGGTGCAAACAGAGTTCCCTCAGCTGTCCTTGAATGGGGTGCTAAACAGCTCGCTGTCCAGATATCCCCCCCATTTCCTCTTTTGAGGTGATTGGTGTGAGGACTTGGAGCAGGGTCAGGGACTTCACCAAAGTTTGAATATCCTCACTCATTGCTTGCCACCTGGGATCCCAGCATAGTCACCCATTCAGTTTCTGGGACAAGTTGCGCCTGAGGTCTCATTCCGCGCGGCAGCCACTTGGAATTTTTCCTTCAATGAGAGGCAAATGAGGCCTCTGGAATGAATTGTTAGTCTTAAAACGTCACTGAGTGTGATGATAAATCTCCATCCTGGCTCATTGTAAGCCGAACTCAACTTCATAGACGTAGAAGGTCCAGAAAGACCATTTGATCCTCCAGTCCTGACCTCCTGCACACACAGTCACAGAATCTACCACCCACTTCCTGGAACAAAATCCTGACCCAGGTCGCGAGCTACTGAAGCCTCACTTGTGTTTCAAAAACTTCAAGATGCGGAGAATCCTCAGCAAGTGACCCGTGGCCCATGCTGCAGAGGAAGGTGAAAAACCCAAGCCTTCTGCAGTCTTGCCTGGAGGATTAATTCCTTCCCGACCCCAAATATGGCCGATGAGTTAAAACCCTGGCATGTCGGCAGGACTCACATGCAGCACCCAGGAAAGAATTTCTCTTAGAACTCAGATCCCAGGCCATCTACATCCCATCACAGGCATTCGGCATATCTTACCGCTAATAGTCAAAGACAATTATTGCCAAATTACGCTATCCCCTCATTACCTCCCATCATAAACTTTTCAAGTTAATCTTGAAGTCAGAATAGTTTTGCCCCCCACTGCCTCCCCTTTGGAAGGCTGGTTTCCAGAACTTCAACCCTCTGATGTAGAAACCTTATCTAAGTTTCAAGTCTGAACTTCCTTGATAGCCAGTTTATATACATTTGTTCCTGAGCCACATCGGTACTAAGGTTAAATAATTCCTCTCCCGCCTGGTATTTAATCCCTCTGATTATTTATAGAGAGCAATCTGGTTTTTGTCTATAAGCTCTGCTCGGAATGATCCTGGGCAGTTCTCTGCTTGTGGTACACAGGAGGATTGGATAGATGAGCACAATTTCCTCCTGGCGGAGTTGGTATTTATGGAAGGAGGAACAAGCACCAGTTTCTCAGGATGGCTTGGGCTGGGAGCATGCGGGGGCTGTGCATGCGGCACAAATGCGGAAGGTGTTTTTCCTTCCTGTGGGCAAAAAGTACGTCCTGTAGGTTCCCGGGCCTTGTTAGGAGGTGGAATCAGCACGAGAGGGCCGTGCCCACACTAGAGGGATACGTGCCGTTTCCTAGTGCTTCTGTCCGCGGATGCGGAAACTCAGGCTTCCTGTGTTAGCGCTGGAATAGGTTGGGAAAGGAGGGCAGGGAGACTGCTCCGCAGTGGCAGAGCTCACCCGAGAACACAGGCGTAGCTTAGTGGCAGAGCATTGGGCTGGGACTTGTGACACGAGTTTATTCTCAGCTCGCCCTGGGTTACCTCAGGCAATCACGTCCCGCTCTGCCTAGCTTCCCTATCCTGTAAATGGGGATAATACTACTGACTGCCATTGTTAAAGTACTTTGAGATCACTGAGGAAAAACACGATCGGAGTTAGTCGTTATTATTTCCCTGTCACTAACTGCTAGACCGCCACTCCTCTCCCATAGCTGGGAACAAACCATCAGTCCTGACACCCCTCCTGCCTTCTCTACGTGCCCCAATACCCAATTCCCTTCCAGGCCTGGGAAAATAGAAACCAAAGGTGTCCTGACTCCCCATTATCTGCCCACCACCTGTCTTTCTGTTTGTGCTTGTCTAAGTTGATGACCGTTTCCCCCCCCCCAGATGATCCTTCCATTAACAGTTTCTACCACATGCTAACACTTGCCGCTGCTTTATTTTACCCTGTGAATTTCAAACAGAACTCAGAGGAAGCAGCGAGGAGAAGCTCCTTTGAAATACTCCTTGGGACCGCACCCAGTCGTGAGCTCGCCAAAGATCTTAACAACCACGTTCCCTATAAAGTCTGATGTAAGGGGGGGTGGAAGGCGGGGGGCAGGAGACTACTCATGGGCGCTGGGGGCATGCAGGCCTGGGGAAAATTGCCCCATCCAGCGGTCCTGGAGCTTGCAGCCCCACCCCTTACGGCTTGCAGCTCAAAGCAGCAGGACGACTGCAGGAGGTTCAGCTGAGTGCCCAGCGGTGTCGCGGTGCCACGCTGCAGTTGGGGGAAATGGAGGGAGGGGCCGGGAACCTCAGCCTCCCCAGCTGGCCTTTTAACAATGGTTCTCATCGGAGGTCTATTAGCAACCGTTCTGGGAACTGGAGGGAGACCGGCTCACTCTGACCGACGTGCCTGGCAGGATGGTGCCGACTCAGCGCGGAGACCAGGCACCGTCAATTGATACCAGACAATGTAATAGACTATCCACCAAAATAAGAGCCGCGCTCCACAATTCCTGGGTGGCTCTGATAATTATTTCTTCACACTCTTTTCTCAGAAATAGCTGCATGATCGCAGTTAATAGCAATGGAGCATTGGTCCCATTGACAACATTAGACCCTATAAATACCTCATCTACGAAGCAAGTCGTCTCACTAGACGATGAAGACAACTGAGGGAAGGAGAAAATGATTACTGGGACTGTTGTTTCTCTTTCGTATAAGTTCCCCATCTTCCGCTTAAGTTGTCCAAGCCTAGAAAACTCCTCAGGGGACTGCTGCGTCTATTTCCGAGTGTCCTATTCAAGGGATACTGTTGATTTAATCTGACGGCCCAGCTTCTCATGTGCACTCAGGCTGTTTACAGCCATCCAGCGCATAAAGGGCTGTTACAGTAGGCGCAGATGTAACTGACGCGCACTTGGAAGCCCCTTTGCCATTGCCAGACAGTGCCAACAGAACAAAAAGCTCCCCAGAATTATGATCCAGATTGGGAGGAAGATGGAAGCAGCTGAGTCACCGTCCACCACACACAAGCAGTTTCAAGCTCCTGGGCTCTCGAGGGTTTTATGTATATGGGCTGGGGTGGGAAAAGGCGCTTCCTACGTTGCTGGCATCCATTGGACTGCCTTGGTCTAAGCTTCCTGGAGCGTATATTTAGAGTCAGTCTCTCAACTCAGGTTTGCCAGGCGGGCGCACAAGGTTTCCAGTTATCCAGACAGTGTCTTGTCTCCCTTCCTTGCTATCTCCCACTACGCAGCCACAAGCGTCTGCACCGGCTTGTGCTCTCTGTGTCTCTGCCTCTGGCTTTGCATCGCCTCCTCGCTTGCTTCCTGCTGCATTAAGATGTGCGGGCATATAATGCCTTATGTAATTTTTGTAGAACAGTAACTTCTGCTATCGTCTGAATGTTTCTGTGGCTTAATCCGAAAGCAGCTCACGATTCAAAGCAGCTCGGTATCCCGTGAAGGGTCAGAGAGGAAGATGTCTATACATCATTTATATGCTAGTAACTTGCTCTCAATGTGCACCAGTTACCTAGTGGTCAGAGACAGGGCTGGGTTCAGAACACTCCCATTACTCTAAGCTAGCAGCAGAGGATATGGCTGCTGAGCCTGGGCTCTGCCACTGAGTCACTTTTGATCTTTGGCCAACACATGCCCTAGTTTGTCATCTGTAAACCAGAGGAAATGCAGTGCCCAGCTGCTGCAAAATTGCTCGTCATCTGTAGAACAGTGCTGCAGCTACTGTCAGGCCGCGGCTCTCACCTTTCCAGGCGACTGCACCCTTGCAGGGCTCTGATTGCTGGCACACCCCAAGTTTCACCTCACTTGAAACCACTTCTTACAAAATCAGACACAAGCGCTTAGTTCTGACAAATGGTGTACTTGCTCATTTCTCCATATCATTAGTAAATAAATGACTGCGAATATATTGTAGTTACACTTTCGTTGATACTTGGAGGCCGTTTTTTCCCACTTGTGAGCCTTGGCCTGAAGCCCACCCCTGCCGCCGGCGGCTGAAACATGTACTTAGCTTCACAGGACCCCGTGGAGTGAGGCCCTGGGCATGCCCTTGGCTTGCCAGGCCCTATAGCCAGCCCCGTGCATTTGCAAGTCCTTATCCAGAAACGCTGATCAGATGAGTTGAGTCCCAGGAAGGACCTTTGTTCATCCCCAGGGGTACACGTACCCCAGCTGAGAACCTCTGCTCTGGGAGCCACAACTGAGATGAGACCCCATGTGCCGGGCACTGCACAGACACGTAACAAAGTCCAGCGAGTTTGCAATCCTTGGCAAAAAGGCAAAGGAGGCATTCTTATCCTCATTTTGCAGAAAGGAAACTGAGGCACAGAATGTTACAAGGCAGCATCTCAATCGGGAGTCAAAAGTATCTAGGCTTCAATCGGCCAATGACTTGCGCAGGACAAGGCTGGATAATCGAAGCAGCTCTTCCTGAGTCCCAGCCCAGTGCTTTAACCCCAGCACCCCACTCATCTTCAGTCCGCAGTGGCAGTGGCAGGATTACCTGGCAGCCGGAGCTGAGCAGTTTCTTTCCTGAATCACAACGTGCCAAGAAGCTAGTGCGGTCTTCACCTGCATCCCGTTTAAATCGAAACCTCGGCTCTAGATCTTGCCCCTCCCGTTCTGAGCCGTGCGAACTCCTGGTGGCCACGCAGCCAGGTTGACTGTGAAATACATAATCACACTTACATGAGTCCATTCTAAATAGTCCTAACGGGTGTACCCAATTCAGACATGTTTTTAAGCATCGTTAATCAGTTATGGATTGAGGGAGGTTTTGTCCTTCTGTAAACATACCTCTCCTGTTCTGTCGTACATATACATGTTATTATTAGAAGAGGCGTTTTGCCTGTGGGACAGGGCACGAGCTTTGACTCGGGACCCGGTTCTAGCCTCCACCACTGGCTGACAAGTCACGTTCACCACCGTGCCTCAGTTTCCCCACCTGAATCCTGACATGCTTGTAAAGCATTGAAAGCTAGGAATGAAAGCCTAGATAAGAGCTGGGTGATTATTTTCTATTGCAGCACGACCTGAGCCCCAAAAAGACTGCCCTTCCAGTTCATCCTGCATTAACCCTTTAGAAACTTTTCATTCATGGAAACTTAACATGCATTGTGCCAAAGTTAAACCAAGTATGCCAAAGCCAAGTGTTCAACAACACGAGTCAGGTTCCCCCAGGACAATGAGATCAGCTTAAAAATACACGGACTGGACTAATACCCATTGGGTCGGTTTCTGCACATCGGGGGGCAGGGTTTGCATTCCCCCAAGCAGAAGGTAGAAGTAACTTTAAGAGTGAAGCAGAGATGGCTCCCATCATTCCATGAGATCCTGGGTATCCCGAGACTTGCGAATAAAAAGCGCGAAAGTTTGGCCCCACGGTGACAACAGAAGTGTTTCACCAGAGACAAAGACACTTCTGCGCAGTCTTGAGCTTGGGAATGGCCTGTTAAAGGCATGAAAGAAACACTTCAGCTAGGGAATTGAGATTGCACAGAATCCGGTGGTTTTTAGGCAGACAGCCTTGACTTGCCTGCAAAAAGCAACAACATAATTTTTACGTACTCCAAGCTATACGGGCCTGTATTACCAGCAGCGAAGGAACAGCAGAGACTCATCACTGAAGGGGAAAGACGGCATGTGACTTGGAGTACAAAAACAGCCTGCATGACTTGAAAGGATCATGGACTTTTTGGGGGCCGAAATCTACCCAGCTGCGACAAACGGGAAGGCTCATTTATGGTTTTGCTCATTTTTGTGTGTTCCACACACCGAACGCAAGCAACTCCAGAAGCATCACGTTCACACTGTCAAACCGTCTGTGTCCGAGACCCCCCCGCGATCTGCTTTAGATCCGGTGCGCCGGTCTGTAAATCGACAAAAACACAAAAGGTAATCTTGGAGCCGGTGCTGCTTGCAAACATCGGTACGATGGCCTGTGAAGGTCTTGGGTCAAATCAGGGTCACCCAAATGCCACATCTGGCCATCACCAAGAAATTATTCACACTTTTCTTCCAGACTCTTTGCCCTTTCACTTGGAGGCTCACCGGACTGCTGGCTTTGTCTACATGATCAGCCCTGATTTCGGCCAACTGTGCAAGCTACTGCGCTTCAGAGTGTAGGGGCTGTATAAGCCGTGACCTGCCTCCCTGCTTCAAGCAGACGTGAGCTCCATCGTGTTTGCACTGGGGACGCGAGTGCAGGTAAAGTGGATGTGAGCCGGGTGAAAGCCTATTGTGGCAGGCCAGCAGATGGGGCTCTGGTGAGACCCTAAGAAGCCGGATTGTTCTTCAGGTCTGAGACTCCAGGGCTGCTTTTAAACCTCCGACAGGGCTGGGCACCTCCCATGGACATACCCAGATCAGTGAGAGAGCTGGAGACCGAACCCAGGAGCCCTGACTCCCTTCCCTCCCCCGCTCTATCACCACTCCCGCCCCTCTCCCGAACTGGGACGAAC
>NC_133794.1:5330623-5417709 GCF_003597395.2 Chelonoidis abingdonii
AGCCGTCCTTATCATCATCCCATGAGTGCTTCTGGCTGGGCTCAGGTGAGGTCGGCCGGGGGCACCTGGGTAAAAATAGGAATGACTCCCAGTTATTCCTGGCAGATGGTACAGAACGGCTGGTAACTGTCCTCATCATAGCAACTGGGGGCTGAGCTCCATCAGCCCCCTCACTTTCATGTCTGTAACCCTTCTGCTCCTCTGAGTTGGCAGCAACAAGGGCCGGGTTCAGTATCCAGGGATTTTGTTTCAATAATACAATGCATAACCAGCTCGAGCCCCCACCCAGTGACCTGGGACACTTACATATCACCCCCCCAGCCGCCTCTAGGAGGCAATACTTCCCCTCTCGCAAGCACGGAGTCTGAGTGTAGCAAAATCCTTTTAATAACAGAGGGAAACAATGCGGCATCACATTGGAGAAACACCACAAACAGGATTATAACACAAACCATAAGCAAAAAACCCACCACTAAGTACGTTTGGCAATGTCCTTTCCCCCTTAGGGTCTTAAGTCCAATCATCCCAAAGTCCAACAACCCAAAAGTATCTGGTCAGTGCCACCCCAGAGTTCAAAAGTTTATCTGCAGAGTTTTACCCCCCTTCAGCCTGAGTGGAAATGGGTGTGGGGGCACACAGGGTGGTGGGGCCCACAGAGAGTGGTAAGGGGCACCTTACGTGGGCCAAGGCCTACTGCTCCACCTCTCCGTGGAGTCCTGCTGCAGCATTCACCATGATCAGCTCCACTTCACCAGCTGTGCTGCTCCTCCAGCTGACCCATGAGCCACTCCAGCCGTCCCCGCAAACCGCTCTACTCCGCTCACTGTTCCATGGGCTGCTCCAACATGCTGCAAACTGCTCTGCTCTGCCAGCCACTTAGTTATAGGTCTTCAGGCTCCCCCACTAGTTAGCACAGCACTCAGTGCTCTCAGCTCAGTAATTCCAGCTCTTTAGTGATTTCAGCCCATAGTAGGGGAGCCTTGGTGCTGGTGCACCATTGGTCCAACATGAATTCAGCTCAGCAGCCTTTAGATGGACTCCTAATGGAATCAAAATTGGCTCTACTCTTTAACAGTGGAGAGAGAAGGATGTGCAATTGGTGTTCCAGGCCCTCAAAAGGGGCCCATACCATCAGGTACACACACCAGTCCCCAACCTCTCTCATTTCACTGGGTTTTGGCACCCATGTCCCTTGTCTAGCAAGTGTCACTTAATTTATATTGAGACATCTCTGTCATAAAGCAGTCTCATAGTTCCTCATTCACATAATTGAATGGCAACATTTATTTTATCCTGCCCCAATAAACAAAGAAATTGGGGATCCCAGAGCTGTCAAAATAAAACCATCCCAGGCTGCATTGGGCTATGCTGGGCCGTGCCCATGCAAATACCAGAGATTCCACCTTTCTGAAATTCTTTCACATAATTCACCACCAGATGGCAGGGTAGAGCTCATCCTGGCTCTCGCTTACATAGCTCTTAAAAGAAAAAATTCTGATACTGCCTGGACTATCGATTAAAGCAGCGGGATGCTGGGACTTCTTCTCCCCCCCACTGTCTTAATGTCCTGTGCCTGGACATCATAGCAGCTGGAGGCTGCCTCCCCCTCATTTTATCTCGACTAACAGAGTCAGTGCTTTCTTATTCCTCCATTCTTTATTACATAATCCACACAAACGGACCCTGCAACAGTAGCCCAGGAGGGGCGGCGTTGGGGGAGGAGTGGAGGGGAAGCCAGAGTAGGGGGTTGTTGCAGGGGGCACCCCCCCACCCCCCAACCCACCCCCCCTAGAATGGCATGCAGCCTCATTTCTGCCGGAGTGCTGGACATGGAGCAGCCTGTGCTCTCTGGTACCACTGGCTCTCATAGCTACACTTGCCCCACTATTCTAGGGCAGGACTGACTCCTGTTTTTTTGATTAAGCCATAAAGGAGCGGAATGATCCGGTGGGGTCATTTCCATTTTTGTCTTTGCGCCCCGGCTGAACCTCAGCTCAGGCCAAGCCAGGATTCACCCATTGACAGCAGCAGACAGTACAGAAAGACTGATAACCGTCATCTCATCGCCAATTTACAATGGCACAGCGACGGTACAGAACGACTGGTAAACTACTCTGCTACTTGCCATCTCTGCTACCTTGCAAAGGCAAATGAATGCTGCTGTGTGGCACTGCAGTACCGCCTCTGTCAGCGGCATCCAGTACACATACGGTGACAGTGACAAAAGGCAAAACGGGCTCTATGGTTGCCATGCTATGGCATCTGCCAGGGCAATCCAGGGAAAAAGGGCGCGAAATGACTGTCTGCCGTTGTTTTCACGGAGGAAGGAATGAGTGATGACATTTACCCAGAATCACCCGCGACACTGTTTTTGCACCATCATGCATTGGGATCTCAACCCAGAATTCCAATGGTCGAGGGAGATGCGGGAACTATGGGATACCTATGGGATAGCTACCCACATGCAACGCTCCAGAAATCGATGCTAGCCTTGGTACATGGACGCACACCACCGAATTATTGTGCTTTGTGTGGCCGCGTGCACTCGACTTTATACAATCTGTTTCACAAAACTGGTTTATGTAAAATTGGAATAATCCTGTAGTGTAGACGTACCCAGAGAGAAACTGGCTGTTGTTTTAGTGGGGGAGGAAAAAACCCAGCAGCCACGCTGTGCTTCAGCAGCTGCAGCTGGGGTGCTCACTTCAGCTTCTCAGCCATCCGTGACGCTTCGTTACAAGAGTTGCCAAGCTTGGGTGTTGAATTCCGCTCCGCTGTATTGATGGGTTGTGAAGCGTGGTGCAGCCGACTGGAGCAAGGCTTGCAAACAGCCCAGCAACTGCAAGTTCCCTCGCCGCTGACTTTCCCTGGCAGGCGCTCAAGCTCCTGAGCTGATGGATTTGCTGGGAGAAGACTTGCACTTTGGTGCAAGGACAAAAGAATCGCTCAGCTTTGCCGCCTGCCAGTGAAAAATACACCACCAGCAGCACGGCATCTATAAACTGAATGGAGTTACTCTCAGGGTCTCAGGTCTTATCAGCCCTCCAAACCCCCTCTCCCCTGCAGTACACAGGTCTTTGGTTCTGCTCTCATGGCCTGCAGCGCCATCATCTTGCACTCAAGTCAGGACAGTGCTCAGAAACTCAGCAGGGTCCAGGGGCATCAGCACTTAAACTGGGGCTCTCCATAGCACCCTTGTCTGAGTCAAGGTCCCAGGGCAGCGCTAAGGGCTCGGTGGTGTCGGGGGCAGGGTGGAGGAAGCATTAATCCTGTTGATTACTGTATGGCCCAAGAACCAGGCAAGAGCTCCACTGCACTCGGCGCTGTACCGAGCAGGAGACAGTCCCTGCCCTGAAGAGCTGCCAATCGAAATAGACGAGACGCACAAAGTGTTGGGGGCAAGAGACACTGTACAGAACCCCAAAGCCCCAGTAAGATGCTCAGAGTCAGAGTGCCCGGGAAGCACCACTGTCCTGGCCCTGGCCTCTTGTGATCATTAGAAATAAGAGAGTCAGATTTTAACTAGGGTCACTAATGTAACTCCCTGAACCCCCCTGCAGGTTCCACTGGACGGAGAAGCTTCCTTTGCTTTCCTTAGTTTTATTTACGTGAGTTGGATGAAATGCGTAAATTACTGCCATGAGCATACATGGATCAGACAGAGACAGGACGCAAACCAAGTCCACCCTTCCTCTCCAAAAAATTGTACACATTGTGCACACAGTGCTCAGCTGCATTTCCTGACAGCTTGCCAGCGAAATCAATCACCTTCATTTTTGTGGGTTAATAAAATAAAATAAAATCATACCCCTAGCCAAGATAGTTATACCAGTACAACAACTGTGTGCAGAGCACCCCTTAAACACAGACTTTGGGTTTGTCTCCATGGAGCAGCAACGCACGCTACAGAGGTGAGATTTCTAAAGTGCACTAATGTGTTGCACACATTCATGGCTGCACGCAGACTCTGCTAGTGCAAACAGAGTTCCCAGTGTCCTTGAATGTCGTGCTAAACAGCTCGCTGTCCAGATATCCTCCCATTTCCTCTTTCTGAGGGTGATGGTGCTGAGGACTTGGGCCAGGGTCAGGGACTTCACCAAAGTTTGAATATCCTCACTCATTGCTTTGGCCACCTGGGATCCCAGCCATAGGTCACCCCATTCAGTTTCTGGGACAAGTGCGCCCTGAGGTCTCATTCCGCGGCAGCCACTTGGAATTTTTCCTTCAGATGAGAGGCAAATGGAGGCCTCTGGAAATGAATTGTTAGTCTTAAACGTCACTGAGTGTGATGATAAATTCTCCATCCCTGGCCATTTGTAAGCCAGACTCAGACTCATAGACTAGAAGGTCAGAAAGGACCACTATGATCCTCCAGTCTGACCTCCTGCACAACACAGGTCACAGAATCTCACCCACCCACTCCTGGAACAAACTCCTGACCCAGGTCGGAGCTACTGAAGTCCTCAACTTGTGGTTCAAAAACTTCAAGATGCGGAGAATCCTCCAGCAAGTGACCCGTGCCCCATGCTGCAGAGGAAGGTGAAAAACCCCCAGAGCCTCTGCCAATCTGCCCTGGAGGAAAATTCCTTCCCGACCCCAAATATGGCGATAAGTTAAACCCTGAGCATGTGGGCAAGACTCACCAGCCAGCACCCAGGAAAGAATTCTCTGTAGTAACTCAGATCCCATCCCATCTAACATCCCATCACAGGCCATTCGGCATATTTACCGCTAATAGTCAAAGACCAATTAATTGCCAAAATTACGCTATCCCATCATACCATCCCATCAATAAACTTATCAAGCTTAATCTTGAAGTCAGATACGTCTTTTGCCCCCACTGCTCCCCTTGGAAGGCTGTTCCAGAACTTCACTCCTCTGATGGTTAGAAACCTTCATCTAATTTCAAGTCTGAACTTCCTGATAGCCAGTT
Organism: Chelonoidis abingdonii; assembly: GCF_003597395.2. Classification (NCBI taxonomy): domain Eukaryota; kingdom Metazoa; phylum Chordata; order Testudines; family Testudinidae; genus Chelonoidis; species Chelonoidis abingdonii. The sequence goes on from NC_133794.1 coordinate 5,335,557, forward strand.
TATATCCATTTGTTCCTGAGTCCACATCGGTACTAAGGTTAAATAATTCCTCTCCCTCCCTGGTATTTATCCCTCTGATATATTTATAGAGAGCAATCATGGTTTTTGTCTATAAGCTCTGCTCTGGGAATGATCCTGGGGCAGTTCTCTGGCTTGTGGTACACAGGAGGTTGGACTAGATGAGCACAATGGTTCCTCCTGGCCTGGAGTTGGTTATTTATGGAAGAGGAACAAGCACCAGTTTCTCAGGAATGGCTTGGGCTGGGAGCATGCGGGGGCTGTGCATGGGCACAAATGGGAAAGGTGTTTTTCCTCCTGTGGGCAAAAAAGTACGTCCTGTAGGTTCCCGGCCTCTGTTAGGAGATGGAATCAGCACAGAGAGGGCCGTGCACACTAGAGGGGATACGTGCCTCTCCCTAGTGCTTCTGTCCGCGGATCTGAAAACTCAGCCTCATCCCTGTGTTAGCGCTGGGATAGGTGGGGAAATGGAGGGCAGGAGACTTGCTCCCGGCAGTGGCAGAGCCTCACCCCGAGGAACACAGCGTAGCTTAGTGGGCAGAGCATTGGGCTGGGACTTGTGACACCCGAGTTTATTCTCAGCTCGCCCACTGGGTTACCTCAGGCAAATCACGTCCCCGCTCCGTGCCTTAGCTTCCCCTATCTGTAAAATGGGGATAATACTACTGACTGCCTTTGTAAAGTACTTTGAGATCCACTGAGGAAAAACACTATCGGAGTTAGTCGTTATTACTGTTTTCCCTGTCCTAACTGCTAGACCGCCACTCCTCTCCCATAGCTGGGAACAGAACCCAGCAGTCCTGACACCCCTTCCTGCCTTCTCTACAGTAGCCCCAATACCCCAATTCCCTTCCAGGCCTGGGAATAGAAACCAGGTGTCCTGACTCCCAATTATCTGCCCCCACCACCCTGTCTTTCTGTTTGTGTTGTCTAAGTGTGAACCGTTTCCAAGATGGATTCCTTCCCATTAACAGTTTTCTACCACATCTAACACTGCCGCTGCTTTATTTTCCCTGTGAATTTCAAACAGAACTTCAGAGGAAGCAGCGGAGGAGAAAGCTCCTTTGAAATACCTCCTTTGGGACCGCACCCAGTGATGAGCTGCCAAAATCTTAACAACCAGTTCCCTATAAAAAGTTCTGATTTAAGGGAGGGGTGGAAGCGGGAGGAGACATACTCATGGGGCTGGGGGCCCATGCAGGGCCTGGGGAAAATTGCCCCCTCAGCGGCCCTGGAGCTTGCAGCCCCCACCCCCTTACCTTGCTTGCAGCTCAAAGCAGCAGGACGACTCAGGAGTTCAGCTGAGCTGCCCAGCTGGTGTCAGCGGCTGGCCACGCTGCAGTTGGGGGGAAATGGAGGAGGGGCCGGGGAACCTCAGCCTCCCCAGCTGGCCCTTTAACAACTGGTTCTCCACGGAGGTCTAATTTTAGCAACCGGTTCTTGGGAACTGGAGGGAACCGGCTCCAACTCACCCCTGACCGCACCGCATGCCTGGCAGGATGCGTGCCGACTCAGGCAGGCAGACAGGCACCGATCAATTGATACCAGACAATGTAATAGACTATCCACCAAAAAATAAAGGAGCCGCCTCCACAATTCCTGGGTGGCTCTGATAAATTAATTTCTTCACACTCTTTTCATCAGGATAATAGCTGGCATGATCGCAGTTAATAGCAATGGAGCAGTTGTCTCCATGACAACATTAGACCCTATTAAAATTACCTTCATCTACCGAGCAAGTCGTCTCCTAGGGACGATAAGAACAACTGAGGGGAAGGGAAAAAATGATACTGGGACTTGTTTGTTTCTCTTTCGTTTTAACGTTCCCCATCTCTCCGTTAAGTTGGTCCAAAGCCTAGAAAACTCCTCAGTGGACTCTGGTCTATTTCCGAGTGATCTATCAAGGGGATAACTGTGATTTTAGATCTGCACGGGCCCAGTTCTCATGTGCACTCAGGCCTGTTTACAGCCATCCAGCAGCATAAAGGGCCTTGTTACAGTAGGCGCAGATGTAACTGACGCGCACTTGGAAGCCCCTTTGCCATGCCAGAACAGTGCCACACAGAACAAAGCTCCCCAGAATTTAAGATCAGATTGTGGAGGAAGATGGAGCAGCGAGTCACCAGTCCACCCACACACAGCCAGTTTCAGCTCCTGGGCTCTCGAGGGTTTTTATTATATGGGCTGGGGTGGGGAAAAGGCGCTTCCTACGTTGCTGGCATCCATTGGGACTGCTTTGGTCTAAGCTCATTGGAGCGTCATATTTAGAGTCAGTCTCTCAACTCAGGTTTGCCAGGCGGGTGGCACAAGGTTTCCAGTTATCCAGAACAGTCTTCTTGTCTCCCTTCCCTGCTATCTCCCCACTACGCACGCACAAAGCGTCTGCACAGCTTTTGCTCTCTGTGTCTCTGCCTCTGGCTGCCATCCGCCTCCTCGTTGCTTTCCCTGCTGCATTAAGATGTGCAGGGCATATAACTGCATTATGTAATTTTAGAACAGTAACTTCTGCTATCGTCTAATGTTTCTGTGGCTTAGATCTCGAAAGCAGCTCACGATTCAAAGCAGCTCTATCCCGTGATTAGGGTCAGAGAGGATAGATGGTACTATACATCATTTTATGCTAGTAACTTGCACTCTCAATGTGCACACAGTTACCTAGTGGTCAGAGGACAGGCCTGGGTTCAGAAAACTGTCCCATTACTCATAAGCAGCAGCAAGAGAATATGGCTGCTGAGCCCTGCGGCTCTGCCACTGAGTCACTTTGTGATCTTGGCCAAATCACATGCCCTAGTTTGCTCATCTGTAAACCAGAGGGAAATGACAGCTGCCCAGCTCTGCAAAGTGCTCGTCAGTCCTGTGGAGAACAGTGCTGCAGCTACTGTCTAGGCCAGCGGCTCTCCACCTTTCCAGGCGACTGCACCCCTTGCAGGGCTCTGATTGGTCTTGCACACCCCAAGTTTCACCTCACTTGAAAACCACTTCCTTACAAAATCAGACACAGCCGCTAGTACTGACAAATGGTGTACTTGCTCATTTCTACCATATCATTAGTAAATAAATGGACTGGAATATATTGTAGTTACATTTCAGTGTGATACTTGGAGCCGGTTTTTCCCACTTGTGAGCCTTGCCTGAAGCCCAAGCCCTGCCGCCCGGGGCTGAAACATGTAACTTAGCTTCACAGAGACCCCCGTGGAGTGAGGCCCTGGGCAACTGCCCTGCTTGCCAGGCCCTATAGCCAGCCCTGCATTTGCAAGTCCTGTATCCAGAAACGCTGATCAAGATGAGTTGAGTACCCCCAGGAAGACCTTTGTTCATCCCCAGGGGTACACGTACCCCAGCTGAGAACCTCTGCTCTGGAGGCCACAACTGAGATGAGAGCCCCATCGTGCCGGGCACTGCACAGACACGTAACAAGAAGGATCCCAGCAGAGTTTGCAATCTTGGCAAAAAGGCAAAGGAGGCTTCTTATCCTCATTTTGCAGAAAGGAAACTGAGGCACAAAGATGTTACAGGCCAGATCCTCAATGGGAGTCAAAGTATCTAGGCTTCAATCTGGGCCTAAGTGACTTGCGCAGGACAAGGCTGGACATCGAAGCCAGATCTCCTGAGTCCCAGCCCAGTGCTTTAACCACCAGCCCACCCACTCATCTTCAGTCCGCAAGTGGCAGTGGCAGGATTACCTGGGCAGCGGAGCTGAGCAGTTCTTTCCTGAATCAACAAACGTTCCAAGAAAGCTAGTGGCTCTTACACCTGCATCCCGTTTAAATCGAAACCTCGGCTCATAGATCTTGCCCCTCCCGTTTGAGGCCGTGCAGAACCTCCTGGTGGCCAACGCAGCCAGGGTTTACTGTGAAAATCACATAATCACACTTTACATGAAGGTTCCATTTCTAAATAGTTCATAACGGGTGAATACCCAATTCAGACATGTTTTTAATGCATCGTTAATCAAGTTATGGATTGAGGGAGAGTTTTTGTCCTTCTGTAACACATACCTCTCCTGTCTGTCGTACATATATCATGTTATTATTAGAAAGAGGCAGTTTTGCCTAGTGGACAGAGCGCACGACTTTGACTCGGGAGACCCGGGTTCTAGTCCCACCACTGGCCTGCAAGTCACGTCACCACCGTGCCTCAGTTTCCCCACCTGTATAATCCTGACATGCTTTGTAAAGCACATTGAAAGCTAGGAATGAAAAGCCCTAGATAAGAGCTGGGGTGATTATTTCTATTGCAGCAGCACCTAGGAGCCCCCCAAAAAAGACTGTCCCTCCATTCATCCTGCATTAACCCTTTAGAAACTATTCATTCATGGAAACTTAACATGCATTGTGGCCAAAGTAACACAGTATTGCCAAAGCCAAGTGTTCAAAAACCACGAGTCAGTTCCCCCAGGACAATGAGATCAGCTTAAAAATACACGACTGTAAATAATACCCATTTGGGGTCCGGTTTCTGCACCATCGGGGGCAGGGCGTTTGCATTTCCCCACAAGCAGAAGGGCTAGGAAGTAACTTTAAGAGTGAAAGCAGAGATGCTCCCATCATCCCATGAGATCACTGGGTATCCCGAGACTTGCGATAAAAGCGCGAAAGTTGGCCCCACTGGCTGACAACAGGAAGTGTTTCACCAGAGACAAAAGACACTTCTGCGCAGTCTGAGCTTTGGAATGGCCTGTAAAGCCATGAAAGAAACACCTCTAGCTAGGGAAAGTGAGATGCGACAAATCCGGTGGTTTTATAGGGCAGGACAGCCTTTGACTTGCCTGCAAAAGCAACAACATAATTTTTACTGTCTCCAAGCTATCGTGCCTGTTATTACCAGCAGCGAAGGGAACAGCAGAGACTCATCACTGAAGGGGAAAGACAGGACATGAGTGACTTGGATTACAAAAACCAGCCTGCATGACTTGAAAGGTTCATGGACTTTTGGGGGCGAATCTACCCCCAGCTGCGATCAAACGGAAGGCTCATTTATGGTTTTGGCTCAATTTTTGGTGTGTTCACACACCGAACGCAAAGCAAACTCCAGGAAGCATCAAGTCACACTGGTCAAAACCCTTCTGTGTCCTGAGACCCCCGCGATCTGCTTTAGAATCGGTGCGCGGTCTGTAAATCGACAAAAAACACAAGGTAATCTTGGAGCCGGTGCTGCTCTGCAAACATGGTACATGAGCCTGTGAAGGTCTTGGGTCAGAATCAGGGATCACCCCAAATGCAACATCTGGCCATCACACAAGAAATTATTCAGCACTTCTTCCAGATCTCATTTGCCCTTCACTTGGAGGCTCACCGACTCTGGCTTTGTCTACACTGATCAGCCCTGATTTCGGCCAACTGTGCAGCTACTGCGCTCAGGTGTAGGGGGCTGCTATAAGCCGTGACCTGCCTCCCTGCTTCAAGCAGACGTGAGCTCCAAAGTCGCTGTTTGCACTGGGGGACTGGTGCAGGTAAAGTGGATGTGGAAGCCGGGTGAAAGCCTCATTGTGGCAGGCACAGCAGATGGGGCTCTGGTGAGACCCTAAGAAGCAGGATTGTTCTTCAGTCTGAGACTCCAGGGCTGCATTTTAAACATCGACAGGGCTGGCACCTCCCATGGACATACCCCAGATCAGGAGAGAGCTGGAGACAGAACCCAGGAGCCCTGACTCCCTCCCCTCCCCCGCTCTAATCCACCAGCTCCCACTCCCCTCCCAGAGCCGGGGAGAGAACCCAGGAGTCCTGGCTCCCATCCCCTCCCCCGCTCTAATCCACCAGCTCCCACCCCTCTCCCAGAACTGGGGACAGAACCCAGAAGAGCCCTGACTCCCACCTTCCCACAACTGCTTCCCACTCTCTGGAATCAGGACCCTAGTACTTACCACCGGCCACACAGCTCTCCACAAACACCCGTACATGTTAACACATCTCTCACTTCCTTTTGATGAGTGCAGGGGACTGGACTCGGTGACCTCTCAAGGTCCCTTCCAGTCTGATGACTGACGCCCATTGCAAGGGCAAACAGGTCGTGTTTCGTGCCACGTGCCCAACAGCCACTGGGAAGCCAGCATCCCGGCACAGTGTGACTATTGTTCGCCTACAAGAACGTACAGAATAAATTCCCCGCTGCTTTGTCAATGTGCGAAACTGTGAAAAATTGCTCCTTAAGCCTTTCGCCTCTTGGGAGCAGCCACTCTAGGCTTTCAGTGTGCAAAATCCAGGCAGGAATGGTAAGAAGCCAAGTGCGGTAGTTATTTCCCAGGGGAATGTAGTTAGGAGATTGCAGTGTCTTCCTAGGAGCCCCATGAAAACAAGCACAGAGAACTGGGCCCAGCACAGGGGCAGCTGGGGGAAATGCAACGGCTTGCGTTGTCCAGGTCGGACTAGAGGATCTAATGGGCCCAGCTGGCTTTAAGCTCCAGGAGTTGAATATCAAAGGTCGGAAGAGTTTGGCTTAATCGGTGGATTTATTAGAAACTTTCCTCCCTACGATTAAAACATTTGCCTGCAAAGGAAACGTTGTGGACATGGAGCCAAATATCTCAGTTGTAACGTGCAGGCCACCTTGCTATCCCAGCCCTGAGCTCCCCGCTCTGCCAGCCCCCCCATCCCTGAGTCCCCGCTCTGCCAGGACCCCTCAGTCCTGACCCCCAGCCTCACTGCTCTCCCAGCCCCAAGCTCTCCGCTCTGCCAGGACCCCCCAGCCCTGAGCTCCCCGCTCTGCCAGGGCCCCTTAATCCCAACTCCCGGCCTCACTGCTATCCCAGCCCTGTGCTAATCCGCTTCCTTCTGAACCGACTGGACTTTGCTACCCCTGCTCAAATTCCTCCCCTCATTTTCCCCCAATTACTTCTCTCCCTGTGGTTCATTTCTTCCCTTGCTGCATTGTTGACTCGGCCCATTTCAAACTAAATGCCAGCAGGTCTGTGCTGCTGTGATTAATCAGCTCTGAGCGGAATGCCCCGGTAGAGCATTAATGCCACAAGCAGTTTCTCCAGAGGTATTTTTACAGCTTATTTGCATAAAGGAGACGGTGGTGGATCTGCCCCAGCTGGCACCCTGCGATGGGAAGCACTAACTCTCTACAATTACTTCACTCTCCTGCCGCTGGCACCAAAGGGGAGCTCATGTATTTCCAACCCGATGCCCCAAACCCCAAGTTGTCAGTTGGAAATCCGGGACTAAACTCGAGCTCAGAAAAGAATGAAATAGTGGTACCTGGAGAACAAAATGCTGTAATTCGGTGGAGCTGGGGGAAAAAATCACAAAGGAAAATATTAGCTGCCATAAGACAAATGACAGGGGTTTGCATTCCACTCTGACCGAGCAAACAGCTCAGCACAACTTCCCACAAGCTTACCAGTGTGCTTCCCAAGGTGGCCACCGAGGGGCCCTCAGAGGAGGGTGTTCCCTCCATGGATGGGGCTCTCAACAGCTGCAGGCCTGGGAACAGGTTCCCTAGGAAGGTGGTGGATTCTCCAGCACTAACGAAGACTGGACGTCTCTTTCCAACAGATACGATCTAGCTCAAACCAGAGTGACAGACTGGACAGAGGAATCACTTGGTGTTAGCCTCTGGCCTGTTACCCAGGAGGTCAGTCTAGAGGGCTGTGATGGTCCCATCTAACCTTAAAGGTGCTGATCTCTGAATCAACCATCTCTCCCTCCCAGAGCGGTGCTGGGCGAGCAGGGCGTACTGAGCAGAGCAAGGCTGGGGGAGTCAGGACTCCTGGAAAACCTGTGCTTTCTAGCCTCATTGTCGCTGCATAATAACAATGGCCGCAAGCTTGCAAATAATTCCACCTGGGCAGAACTCAGCGCTCCTTGCAGGACCTTCCTGAGCATTTCTGTTGGCTGCTCCTGCTGAAGTCCTTGGGGCCAGGATTGAACCCCCAGTCAGTGTTATCATCCCCAGTTCACAGATCGGGAAACAGAGGCACGAAGCGAGACAGTGGAGGTAAGCTGACTATGCTCCCAGAGGAAGTGAGTGGCAGAGCTGGGAATAAAACCCAGGTGTCCTGGCTCCCAATCCGGCGCTCACACTGCTTCTCTAATGCAAGCAATTCATGCCCTTTCCCCTCTGTAGCACCCTTCTAAATTAACCCTCGCCATCCCTCCGTCCCCCGCCCCCCCCCGATCCCAATGACTGTAACTTTGCCATGTAAGCCAGGACCTGCCAATATCCTCCATGGTCACAGGAACATGAAATACCATCTCGCCCCTGGAGGACAGCACACAACTCCAGAACTCGCTACTCACTCGCTCCAAGGCACGTGCTCTTTGGCGAGTTCCTCGCTGAGCGAGCTCATCTCTGCCGGAGGTTCTCTCTTTGCAGGGCTGTTTAAAGTCATTCTTCCCCAGCCATTCTGCACTTTCTCCTGGTTGTGTCAGGCGCCGAGATGATTGGAAGGCTCAGATCCTGGCCAGGGGCAAGAGAGACAGGGAGAAAGCAAACGCCATTCATCAAAAGAGCCTTGGCCCTTTTCACATCAGCTGTCTGACAAGCCTCTCCAGTCACTAGCCAAACAGTTCAGCACTTGATGCTCAATAATCCCCTGTCCTTCTCCAGAGCCATTCATCAGCAATCTTAACCAGCTGCACAGATGTTAATTAATGAAACCTTAATTGAGAGGAGAGTTCAGCTCACTCTCGGCCCTGACTGCCAGGGTTTCTCCAGTTGGGAAGGTCATGATCTGAAAGCCAGCCCAAGAGCTCAGGAGGCAGCAAATATCTTTAGTGCAATTGAAAGCAAAGAAAATCTCCCTTCCACGCATACTGAGCTTTCAAGGTCAAGGATTCCACGCCAAGTCGCTTCCATTGGCTTAGCCTTGATACGATTTCTACTCGCACTTGTATCGGCCAGGCCAGGGGGGCATGAACATTTCTGACTTCAGATAAGAGGTTGCCAACCAGAAATAGTTGGCCAACCTGCTCCAACCACTAACATGCACTTCCCTGCTAACATCTCTCGCAAGGACCCTGCAATTCTGCCCTAATCTCGGCACTGTCCCTTCAATTAGTTAGAAAATTCCTTCCTTAACATTGCCCAAGAGGGGGAAGTTCAGGTGACACAAGTCTGTAACCTCGAGGGAATCCCTACAGGAAGAATTTCAAAGCTCAGATTGGTTTCTTTAGTAACACTTTTAAAGGTGTCTGCGATGTGCATTTACTTTCCATTTCATAGGATTCACTAGCTAATCATTTAGCAGGGATTAATTATTTAAGAGCTATTTAAGAGGCTACTCATATTTGCATGCACTGCACACAGTGGGTTTAAAACCTGTGACTATATTCTTAACAAATCAATTTGCATTTAACGGCCAGACAGTAGCTCTTCATAAAACACCCAATGGAAAGACTTAACTGAACTTGTTACCAGAGCCGAACTAAAGTCTCCAACTCAAATCTGTTTCACAAAACTGCTGCTGTTCTTCCATTCGGAGGAGCCACAAACAACTTACTGACCCCAGGGACGAGACAAAAAACTTGTTTTGCATCCTTACAGCTGAATGTTTTTCCATGGCAGATTTTCCGAGTCACTTATTCATCTGTGGGTGTGTTATTTATGAGGTGTATTACGGTAACACCTAGGAACCCCAGTTATGAACCAGGACCCCGCTGTGCATGGAGCTGTACGTTCTTTACTAGGTGTAGGGTCTAGGAGTCAGTCACAGAGCCGGGCAGGTGCTGCACCGACACAGAACACACACAGCCATGCCTAGAGACCCCAGTGGAGATCGGGGTTCCTTTGTGGAGGAGAGGCTGGGCGGGTTGGGGTCTAGGACTCATTGGAATAAAGGACCCAGGGCTGGAAGGGAGCTCCTGGGTCCTGGAGTCCGGCCCCTGCGATCGCAGTGACTCTCTCATCTCATTCCGCTCCATCGGCACACGAGCTGGCTTGCTGCCCTCCCTGCACCACTGGAGACTGTCCCAGACCCTCCGTCCTTGGCTTCTCATGGGCAGCCCTGATCTGTTCCTGGCCAGTTCATCCATATTTAGTCTTGTGCCAGCCTTGCCCTGAGCGCCACTGGCTTTTCTGCTGCCTGGCGGGTTCCCCCTTGATGTATTCATAGGACGCGATCAGCTCCCTTCTCTGCCTTCACTTTGCTGGGCTCCTTGAGGCAGCCGCTTTGTCTCCTCTTCTAAGACAGATCCCCCATTCCCCAAACAGCCTGGCACCTGCTCCAGTCTGAATATATCAGTGACCAGAATCTGACAGTATACCAGTGCCTTTTACAGCAGTGTGAATGCTTCCCTCGCGCCGCTAGAGACACGAGCCTAGGCTGCACCATGGGGGGTATTTACCCGACTCTGGAGACCCAGGTTCAATTCTCTGCCCCACCACAGACTTCACGTACGACCTTGGGCAAGATACGCCATTTCTCTGGGCCTCAGTAGCACCTAATGAAGAGTGCAAGGGACTCAGTTACTATGCAAATAGGGCCTGTATAAGCACCAGAGAGAGGCCCTGCACAAACATTTAACAGGCAGTTCCTGCCCCAGAGAGATTACAGTCTAAATAACAAAGGGGGGGGAAACTGAGGCACGGAGGTGAAGGGACTTGCCCAAGGTCACCCAGCATGCCAGTGGCAGAGCCTGTTCCCTTCCAGGAGGCCAATTTCTCAGTCGGTCACTTTCCTTCTTCCTTTGAACATTCCCAGTTTTGGGAAACACGTCTTCCCCCCATCCCCAAAGTTGCCCAAACACATGAATGTAAAATCAAGATCCCCAGTTGCCCTGTTGCTGAAGGGATCTCGGCCTCACCTCTCTACAGAGTCCTGGGCTCTGGTGCTTGAAACAAAGAAAACTCCCCCCGGGGGGGACCTGTTGGGGCACCAGAAACCAGCACCGGTTTGATCTGGTAACAAGTAGTGTTTTGTGGCTCCCACAGCCCCTAGGTAGCAGAGGCATGTGGCCAAAAGCAGCAAGTTCCATCCAAACCCTTTATCCCGAGAAAGCCCCCAAAATTACTTGCTGCTTCCTCAAGCCAGCCACCAAGCTGCTCCAGTGCCTCTTTCTGAACTAGCCCCTTGGAACAACGTACCAAGGGTGGGGGTAGAGTCTCCACCACTGCTTGGACTGACCCGAAAAGCTCCATGCTAGGAATGAATTGGGAGCACGCCTCTGACCTGGGCTATGCAGCAGGTCAGACTGGATGGTCACAACGATGGCTTCTGGCCTGAGGATCTAGGAAACACCACCGCAGCGCAGTAAATGGAAACAGAAAACACAATTGTGGTAAAGAAACAGTGACACTGATCTGTCTCTGGGTGCCTGTCTCTGCCTCAATGCCAGGGACCTGCACATAGCCTCCGTGGCATGGCCCAAGCTGTGACTTTACATCAACAGAAAAGGATGCCTGTGGACTGAGCTGCATTGAATAGGATGGTTGGAATCAGGGAAATAAGCCACGGTTCCAGCTAGAATAGCAATCACCCCAGAGAAACCTTCACTAACGGGCGTAATGTATTGGCCATCAAGTCTGCACTTTCCCACATGCTCCTAAGTGAAGTACTCATGTGGTGAGATTTTCAGCTTAAAGGGTCTCAGTGTCTATTATAAGCTAAGGAGATCGGAGTCCTCATGGTGCCAGAAGCTGCACAGACCAACAACAAAGAGCAGGGCCCCTGTTGGGGCAGGCGCTGCAAAGACTCCTGACTGAGAATGGAGACCCCATTGCAGCACTGAGAATGGGTGCTGCACAGACACTTCTGCAGAGCTCAGAGTCTGAATAAACCAAGGGTGGGACAAAAGGAGGTATAATTATTCCAGTTTTGAAGATGGAGATAGAATTTCATCTGCTGCTAAAATGCAGCCACCTCTGGGCTTGTTAAACAGCTCACATGAAACACTTCCCAGCAGTTTCATACCAGGTGCAAAGAAAAATTCTGCAGCGGACAGAAGCAGCGTGGCCACGTAGGAACAGAGTTGGCCACCGAGGCAAATGCTCTGACCTGCGGAAAATGCAACGGGAACTTTTCTCATCACGAGCCACCAGGATCTCAGCTTGGTTTGCGAAAATGGTATTTTCAACAGCCCCCTTGCGGCCCTCGCACAGCACTAGCTCTGAGTGGAGAACGCCCCCTCCTGAAGCCCCATAACCACTTGCTGCAGCCCGCTTTCCCACTCCAGTACGATCCCAGTGAGCACAGTCCTGAAGGGCACTTGACATCAATAGTACACGACACGCTCCAGGCTCTATCGTCTGCTGAGGAGCTGGCATGTCCATAGCATCAGACTGACTCCTTCAGCCAACTTTAAGAGGCTGACACTGCACAAACGCCTCCCGTCTCTGGCAACAGCGTGACTACACCCGTCTGCTGCCTGTCTTGCTTTAGCTCTTCTGTGGCATTAAAACCAGAGAAACAAATCTCTGGAAAGTAGAACAGCGCCGAGATCGGCGCCAGGGGTGTTACCTGGTGCGCAGGGCTCAACTCTGCTAAAGACAACGGGGTTTTTGCTGAAATGGCCTGCTCCCAGGAGCAAGGGGGAAGCAGGACAAACAAGCTATGGTGTGAAATTAACCAGGTAGGAGCAATAAAGCTGGTGCCAAAGGAGAGTAAGAAATACAGAACAGGGACCGTCTGCTACTAAACCCCCGATTCCCTGCGTTTACACAGCAGAGATTGCTGCGCAGAGCCCTTCTGAGCAGTTTGGGTTTGGGACCAAACGGCTTTCCTAAGGCGCTGAGGGTTTATGCGCAGATCAGAACTGCAGGGCTCCTGTTCCCACCCACCGCCAGGCAGGGGTTTGCAGAGACTGGCTGTTCCTGCAGCGGGATTTCCTGATGCTCCCGGTCAGCTGGGCCTCGGCCCACGCGCCTGCCTGCTGGACAGTGAATGGTGAGATCATGGGTCGTTCTTTTCCCAGACCAAGCACACTCCCCACTCACGGCATCTCCATGCCTCTCCAGTTCTCTCTCACGCCCAGAACCTCCAGTTCTACCACTGCAAACACCCCCGTCTCCCGTGTATCTCTCTGGGCTCTCACACACACAGATTCTTCCTCTCCACCTCGTACCAGTCTCCTTTGCACCCCTCCCTCTTTCCTCACATGCGCAGTCACACACTCATGGGCTTTCTAGCTTTACAGAGACACACCCATAGTGTGTGTCTAACACACTGTCCCCATCTCACAAGCACTGGCTCAGTTGTGGGTCTGATTCTCAGCTCCCCTCTCCCTGTGCTTGGGGAAGGAAAGGAGTTTGGTGACTAGGTTCCCTTTGTGCTCCTGCATTCTGGAGCTACCTGACCCCTGGTGTAAGTTACAGCAGCGTTGGGGCTGCTCTAACTCAAGCTCTATCCCCTGGGAAGCAGAGAATAGCTGTAATGCAGGAAAATCTGGTCGCTCTCCTGATTTTCCCCTCCACATCAGAGGCTGGAAACAAGGCGGGTGCAGGGCCTTTCCAATTCCACACCAGCCAGGAGGAAGGCCCCTTCCCAGCAGGGCTTGTCAGAGGACCCAGAACGGCCTAAAGGGGCCTTCAGAGAACCGAGAGTCAGCACAGTTCAGAGGCCATTTATTGTCTCGAGCAGCGCTCAAAGGCAGGCTGAACTGACGTGCTGCAGTCAAAGACTCCGGCGACTCAAAGAGGAATCCCTCCACTGTGAAAGCCTCTCAGAGCCCAGCCCCTGCAGCTGTTTGATCACTTAGTAAATGGGTTAATAAATCATTAGGACAGAATTCGTAGGAACCCGATGTGCACCTGTACACAGCCTTGCAATTGCAACCCAGCCGCTGAACAGTCAGGTTGGCCTGTGAAGCCATGTTCTCTTCCTGCCTTCCCCCATCACCTTTCCCAGAAGACAGAAGTGCTGGTTGCCCCAGGGTAATTCTATCAGTCCCTGGACTGTCAGGTCCCCCAAAGTCAGGGCAGATCCGCAACACCCACAAATTGATCATGGACCCATCCCCATGGGGGCCAACCCAGCCAGGGCCCATTGCTATAGAGAATGTCCGCCCACAAGAGAACTGCTCTGCCGAAGCAGCACATGGGAGTTTTCCCTTCATTCTGTAGTGCCCTCTGCTGTCTCTTTAGGATCCAACAGGAAAAAGTTTCCACTTGTTCTGAAAACTAAAGCGAGGTGAAATTTTACAGACTTTTTTTTCATAATCACCAACAACAAAAAATGCAGGTTTGGATCAGTGGAAACATTTTGCTAATTCGTGTTGCTAGGACCCTAAAACTGTGTCAAATTCAACAAATCGCTTTGGCTGGGGAAAAAACCCGTAAGAAATTGAAATGTTTCACATCACTGCTTTCAACACCCAACATTTTGAGTCAAAAAGGCTTTTTGGTTAGAAATTGGCTTCAGTTTCATTTCGCTGTTTTTTTTAAAGGGTGAAAAAAGGTAAAAACCAAACGTGGTTGTGGGTCAAAGGGAATGTTTTATTCCACCCATGAGGTTTTTTGGTTTAGCCCATAACCCAAAGTCAGCTATTCACTCAGGTCAGCGTAGGGCCACGAATATCCGCGTGTGAGCTCTTTTCACTCAAGAGAGACAAATATCATTTGGAGTCAGGCCTGGCTGCTAGCGACTAACCGGATCTATCCCGTTGGATGCGATGCTGCTCTGGGCAGGCCCCCTGAAGACCAGCACACATGCTGACGTTTTACTTTTTGTCTAGGGAGCCATAAGTAATATGAAATCAATGATTCTAGAGTGCAGAATCAGCAGCTACTGACCTTCACGTACTCCTGATCTCCATTCAGGGTTCAGAATGGACAGAGGTAAACAGCAAGGTCCCCCAGGGATCTGTACTGGGACAGACGTACAAAAGATCTGCAAAAAGGGGTAAACAGTGAGGTAGCAAAATTTGCAGACACAAAATTACTCAAGATAGTTAAGTCCCAGACAGACTGCAAAGAGCTACAAAGGGAACCCACAAAACTGGGTGACTAGGCAACAAAATGGCAGATGAAATTCAGTGTTGATAAATGCAAAGTAATGCACCTTGGAAAACATCATCCCAACTATATGTGTAAAATCATGGGGTCTAAATTAGCTGTTACCACTCAAGAGAGATCTTGGAGTCATTGTGGCGAGTTCTCTGAAAACATCCACTCAATGTGAGAAACCGAATAGGGAAGTGTTATTTACCTGTTCATATAACACAAGAACCAGGGGTCACTCAATGAAGTGAACAGGCAGCAGGTTTAAAGCAAACACAAGGAAGTATTTCTTTACACAAGGCACAGTCAACCTGTGGAACTCCTCAGCAGGGGATGTTGTGAAGGCCACAAGAATACTTGGGTTTAAAAAAGAACCAGATAAATTTAGAGGGTAGGTCCATCAATGGCTGTTAGCCAGGCTGGGCAGGGACCCCATGCTTTGGGTGTCCCTAAGATGCTGACTGTCAGAAGCTGGGACTGGATGACAGGGGCTGGATCACTCAGTAATTACCTTGTTCTGTTCATTCCCTCTGGGGCACCTGGCACTGATCACTGTCGGAAGACAGGACACTGGGCTGGATGGACCATTGGTCTGCCCCTGTCTGGCCGTTCTTTAGAGCCAAGCCTGTGACTGAAACTTTCTTACAGCTGAGTCCACCCTGGGCAATCTTTGGGGGAGAAGACGCCAGACGTGCCCAGGGTCCTTGGATTTACATCTCCTTCAAGAAGCTGCACCTCCAGCACAACAGCACCTCCTAGCATTGTGGGGCCAGAACTGACTCAGGCAGGTGGGCATCCACCCTGCAGCAACCACCCCTTTGCACCACACTGGGGCACAGTGATCAGCCCGGCTCCCTACTGCAGCACCATTGCCACTTCCACCAGTGCCCTGCTGTTCCCCCACCCAAACAATGACTGTGAACAAGGAGGCGGTTTCCTTTCGAAATACAGCCCCTTTATATGGACCAGCCTTTGACTGGAATGCCCAACATCGAGCCAGCACGGCGACCGCGAGTTAAGGGGAGCCAGTAGCTAACGGATCCCAGGAATAGCTCATTGGTGACTGGAAAGCTCACAGAACTGATTTATTGAGCTCAGCACAGTTGGGCCATGAGCACAATTATATTTCATTATAGGATTCTTTTCATATTTCATCTCCCCCCCACAGCGCCAGCTCCCAGAGAACCGTCCCCGGAAGCCCACAGAAACCAGAAGTCTCTTTGTTCAGATTATTGGTTTAAGGCTCCCTGAAGTGGCTGCTGCTGCTCCTCCTTTTCTGCCCGCTCAATCTGCTCCTCTGTCAGGATGACGGGTTTGTATTTCTCCTCAAAGAGTTTTTCGTTGGCCGCTGAGTGGAGGTTCCGGGAGGAGATGGTCCTGAGATGCTCAGGGAGATGTTTAAATTCCTCTTCATTGATGTCGGAATCCTTCATTTTCGAACTTAAAACCCACCAGCGGCCCAAGAACCCCACATCCAGGGTCCGGGCGGGAAAGTCCATCCAGCGTGGCTTCAGGTGTTTGCAGTGAGCCTGGTACAGCGCAACTTCCGCATCAAAGGGGGCCTGGTAGACGAGGGAGAAGAAGACGAGGCTCTGGTAGCGCAGCCGCCCCTGGTTCCGGAGCTTCATCAGGCGCTGGACGTGCCCCTCGGAGGTGCCGTTCCGGACCCAGGGGGAGAGCAGGAGGAGGGCGCCCGAGGCTTCGAGGAGCGAGGACTCGAATGAGGCGTCACAGGGGACGTGGAGGCTGCAGATGGTAGCTCCAGCCAGCAGCGAGAGGTAGAGTCCGGCTTTCCCAGGCCGCTCCTTGACACCAAGGGCCACATCCCGGCAGGCGTCAGCGTAATCCTGCAGCAGGCTCCTGCACCACAGACCTGTGTGCGGAGAGGAGGCTCAGGTGCTGCCAGCTCCGGGGAGTGAGGCCTGAACACCCCCGGCCTCTGGGTACCGGGCCAGGGAGAGCTCAAGCAGGGGAAGACTCGGGGGATGATCACTGGGGGCGGGGGGGCAGAGCTGGGAATGGAACCCAGGAAACCGAGTTGCCAGCGCCCTGCTCTAATGCACGCCCCAGAGAACCCAGGCGTCCGGGCCTGCGCTCCCCCCCCGAGAACCCAGGCGTCCGGGCCTGCGCCCCAACCCCCCCAGAGAACCCAGGCGTCCGGGCCTGCGCCCTCCCCCTCCCCCAGAATCAGTGCGTCTGGCCTGCGGCCCCCACCGCCCCCAGAGAACACCCAGGCGTCTTCCGCGGCCTGCGCCTCCCCCCTCCCCGTCCGAGAGAACCCAGGCGTCCGGCCTGCGCCCCCTCCACCCCAGAGAACCCAGGCGTCCGGGTGGCCATGCGCTCCCCCCCCCGAGAACCCAGGATGTGTAAGCCAGCGTCCGGCCTGCGCTCCCCCCCCCCGAGAACCTACCAGGCGTTCCGGGCCTGCGCCCCCCCTTCCCCAGAGAACCCCAGGCGTCCTCCGGGCCTGCGCTCCCCCCCCCCCCCAGAGAACCAGGCGTCGAGGGCCTTGCTCGCTCCCTCCCCCCCTGCGAGAACCCAGGCGTCACGGGCCGCCCCTTGGCGCTCCCCCCCCCCCCAGAGATACCACAGGCGTCCGGGCCCTGCGCTCCCCCCCCCCAGAGAACCCAGGCGTCCTTCGGGCCTAGCCGCTCCTCCCTCCCTCTTCCCTGAGACCCAGGCGTCCGGGCCTGCGCTCCCCCCCCCCCCCCAGAGAACCCAGGCGTCCGGGCTGCGCTCGTCCCCCCCCCCCCCGAGAACCCAGGCGTCCGGGCCTGCGCTTCTCCCCCCCCCTCCCCGAGAACCCAGGCGTCCGAGGGCCTGCGCCCCCCCCCCCGAGAACCCCAGGCGTCCGGGCCTGCAGCCCCCTCGCAAACCCAGAGAACCCAGCGTCCGGGCCGGCCCCTCTCACCCAAGCGGCCGCGGCTGACTGATCCGCTGCCAGCGGCTCCGCCCCCCGCCATTGGGCCGCTGGCTGCCGGGACCGATGGAAGTGGTTCCACCCGGCCGAGGAGACAGGGAGGGACCCGGGCCGGGCGAGACCATCTTCAGCCGGGCCGGGGGGACAGAAATCCCGGCTCCCCGACGCACGCTGGAGAGCGACACACGCAGCGAGCGAGGCGGCGGCCGGTCAGGTTACCGGGGGGGCTCAGGCCGGCGGCAGCTGCCCCCCGGGGGGAGGGGCGCTGGGACTGTTCCACCTGAGCCCCTTACCCCAGCTCTTGGGTCAGGTACTAAGCCCCCTGACCCCTTGCCTCCCCAGCCCCAATTGTCCCCCAAAGGCTGCAGGGGAAAATGAGGCAGAGGCCCGCGGGAGCAGCTTGGAGCCGCCGGTTCATGGCGTGGGGGCACCGGCCTGGCCCGGGGGGCCTGTGACGCCCTGTGCCCACCCAGGCCCCATTGTCCCCACGCTGCAGGGGGAAACTGAGGGCATGGGCCCCGCGGAGCAGCGTTGGACCGCCGGTTCCTGGCGTGGGGCACCGGCCTGCCCGGGGGGGCCCTGCTGACCACCTGTGCCCCCCCTAGGCCCATTGTCCCCCACGCTGCAGGGGGAAATAGAAGGGCAGGGGCCCCGCGGGAAGCAAGTGGATGCCGCCTGTTTCCTGGAGTGGGCGCACGCTGCTGGCCGGGGGCCTGCTGACCCTAGTGCCCCCCACGGCCCATTAACTCCCACGCTGCAGGGGGAACTGAGGCCAGGGGAACCCCCGGAGCAGCTGGCCGTCCGGTTCTCAGGGTGGGGGCAACGGCCTGGCCCGGGGGCGTTAGGGTGAGCAGGGCCCCCCCGGGGGTCTGTCACCCGCCTGGGGCAGCCCGGGCAGCCCGGTGCCGCGCTGGCAGGAGCCGCTCCCTGGGGCGGGGCGGGGCTGGAGGCAGCTGCCTGTGCAGCCCCCGCCGCTCCCCCGTCCTGCCCGCCCGCTGCGCCGGCCGCCGTCACAAGCGCTGTTTGTTTTGCCCCGGCAGCGGAGTCCTGCCCGCCATAACCCGCAGCAATGGCCGCCCCGGACGAGCTCCAGTTTCGTGGTGAGCGCCCGGGGGGGGTTTTGCCGGTGGTTTCTCAGTGGGATTCCAGACTTCTCCGGGGAACGGGGCTGGGTCTCCCCTGATGGCGCTGAACGTCACCCCTGAAAACGTGTGTTCGAGGCTGGTGCGTTTCAGGAGGCTACTTTGCATCTCAGTCTAGAGCCACCTTCACCTCCATGATCCGTCCTGTGAGCTCATTTCCCCTCGGGCTCAGCTAAAGGAGGCCTAGTGGATAGAGCACTGGGCTGCCACTGGCCTGCTGGGTGACCTTAGACAAGTTACTGCCCCGCTCCCTGCCTCAGTTTCCCCATCTGTAAATGGGAATAATGATACTGACTCCTTTGCAAGGTGTGAGATCAGTGGATGAAAAATGCTATGTGAGAACTAGGGATTATTATTTTGATTAAAGCAAAGCCATGCAGTGATTGGCTACAGTTAGCCTGCGGAACTCACCACCACAAGAATATCCCGAAGCCAAACACTTAACAGGGTCTAAAAGAGGACTGGATGTTGTTATGGGGAACAGGAAGTGTCCAGAGTCAGAATAGTAAATAAGCAATTTAGGAAGGTGCTTCAGAGCTTCATCTGACTTGTGATCAGGAGCGAATTGTCCCTGGGGGCAGGTTATCCCATCGCTACCAGCTGCAGGGCTTCTTGCATCTTCCTCTGCAGCAGCTGGTCCTGGCCAGTCTGGGAGGCTGCCCCCAGGTGGTGATAGTTGTGGTCCTAATCTGACCTGGCCCCTGCTCTGGCCTAACTGAAATTCATCAAGTAAGAAAAGAGCTGATTGGCCCATCCCTTCTCTTCCTCTTTCCGAGTTTGACATGGGCCTCCCCGGGGAGGAGCCGGGGGTCTGAACCCTTGGAGGGGGACGATACTGGATGTGCTCCAGAGGCTTGGCCAGGGCTGCACAAGGGCAGGTGGGTAGCAGGTTTGATAAGGGATTTCACCTGTGCTTGGGCAGATGTGAACCAGCCCAGGTGAGAACGGACAGAGCTTTAGTCTGCCCTGGGAGCTCCGGAGCAGGGCTCGGGACATGGCTGCCAGCCAAAGAGATCCCAGGGTCGTGGATGCTGATTTCCAACCTGTTCTGAGCACTGGGGGTTTCCCTGCAGAATTCGACGAGGCAGCCGACTTGCTGGCCGGGAACCCCGATGCCACAACCACCAGTATCAACGAGCGGCAAAGCCACGTGGCCGTGAACATGAGCGCCGACTACGAGGAGGGCGAGCTAGGGGAGGAGACAGATAAAACCGAGGTGAGAGGAGAAGCTGAGCGGGGACAGGGACTGGCTGGCTTGAGTGGGCTACAGGGTCTTTCCTTTCTAGGGGGCATCAGCCCCACCCCTTCCCAGGGCCCCAGCTGCCCCATCAGTAGTGACTAGTTGCCATTTGCCGGTCGAGGCTGCCTGGAGGGGCCCCCTGCCCAAGTATCCTCATTGCCAAAGCCACCAGCCCAGATGGAGCTGGGTGGGGCCCAAGCACGTGCTAAAACCCTTCCCTGAATCAGGGCCCTATCTGGCTGCTTGAGGAGAACCCTGGCTCCGATGGCCACAGTCAAGGAACGAGAGGGGAAGGGACTAACTTGTGGCAGAAATCGACCCCCATCTCCAGGTTCAGCAGAAAGGCCGGCGGCTTGTCCGCGTTCACAGAGGGTCCTGGCCACCGCTCAGATCTCTGCCGCAAGGCAGACCCGGCTGTCTGGCACGTGGGCCGAGGACCATCCAGTCACGCGCCTTTTCATCCACACAGCTCCTGAGTGGCCAGAAGAAGCAGCCCAGTTTCTGGACCTTCGAATACTACCAGACTTTCTTTGATGTCGACACCTACCAGGTAACAGAATCTCCCTGTCTGACGTTTCCACCGGTCCGCAGCAGTAGCCCGGGGGACGGGGAGGGTAAAGTGGAGTTTTGCTGGTGCTGTCCCAGGGGCAGGGCCCTGTTGTGGTAGGCGCTGGCCTGCGGAGCTCACAGGCAAAGTACCTTAGGGATTGGTGGCTCTGGAGACGTCCCATTAACCCTGGTCTGTTCCCATCCGCCAGGTGCTGGACAGGATAAAGGGGTCTCTGTTGCCGTTGCCTGGGAAGAACTTTGTACGGCACCATTTACGGAACAACCCTGACCTATATGGTGCGTACGGCGAGGCTGGGCTGAGCTGCAGGCGCCCTGCTGGTCCCTGACATCCCGGGGTTCCCAGCGGCTCGCTCGTCACTCAGCTAACCCACACCTCCTTCTTCGCGGCTCTAGAGCGGAGACGTCCGTGACCCGGCTGTGCCGGTGCCTGGGCGATGCTGGGTCAGCTTCCACGCTGGGCTGCGGGGGAGCCCTGAGGGCTGCTGGGTGCAGGGGAGCTTCGTGGAGCTGGTGTCCGGCTCCTGTCGATGAGCCGCCTAACCCCCCTCTCCCCATCTGCCTCCCCAGGGCCCTTCTGGATCTGCGCCACGCTGGCCTTCACGCTTGCCATCGGCAGCAACGTGGCCCATGCCCTGGAGAAACGGGGTGACCCCTCCTTCCACTACAGCCCCCAGTTCCACAAAGGTGAGAGCCAGCGGGGCCAGGGCTCTTCTCCACAGCGGGGAGACTTTCTAGGGCCACGCAGCGCCTGCAAAGTGTGAACAAAACCCAGGAGTCCTGGCTCCCAGCCCCCTGCTCTGACCACTGTACTCCACTCCCCTCCCAGAGCTGGGATAGAATCCAGGAGTCCTGGCTCCCAGCCCCCTGCTCTGACCACCAGACCCCAGTCCCCTCCCAGAGCCCAGATAGAACCCAGGAGTCCTGGCTCCCAGCCCCCTGCTCTGACCACTGCACCCTACTCCCCTCGTAGAGCCGAGATAGAACCCAGGGGTCCTGGCTCCCAGCCCCCTGCTCTCTGTGCTGCGGTTCGTGGCAGGTGGTTTGTCTTTGCTGTTATCTGCGGGCCGGGTGGCAGAGCTCTGGCTCCTCGCTGCCTGGCGGTAACCAGCGTCTCTGCCCTCTCCCCAGTGACCATCGCTGGGCTCATAACCTACTGCTACGCCTGGCTGGTGCCCCTGGCCCTCTGGGGCTACCTGCAGTGGCGCAAGGGCCTCAGCATCCACGTGGGATCATACAGCTTCCTGGAGACGGTCTGCGTGTACGGCTACTCGCTCTTCGTTTACATCCCCACCTCGGTGAGCGACCGCCCCCCTGCTCCGGGCCAAACCTGTCCATCAGCCCCCGAAAACCTCGGAGCAGGTGGTTTGGGGGGAGGGTGGCTGACCCCCTGTGATGGAGTAGGGGCTGGGGAATGGGAGAGCAGGGGAGGACTTTAGGGGATGGACGATACCGGAGCCTGTAACCTGAGCTAGGTAAGGGAGGGGAGAGGTCAACACCTTTGCCTGGGAAGGAAGACAAATGAAGGGAGTGGCAGGAGGGAAGTAGTTTTGAGTTTGGGTTTGGGGCTGTGGGGCGGAATTCAGGGTATCCTGGCTAGGATCCAAGCACCCTGAAAGCCCAGAAGGACTCGATTGAGGGGTCCTGACTGTGCCTGCAAGCTCTGCTGTAACCTGCGTTCCTGTTGTCCAATAAACCTTCTGTTTTACTGGCTGGATAAAAGTCACTGTGGGTCCCAGGAAGAGGGGTGCAGGGCCGGACTCCCCCAGACACCGTGACACCCACCCCCCTTCTCTCCCACCCCGGCAGATCCTGTGGCTGATCCCGGCTTCCTGGCTCCAGTGGCTCCTGCTGGCCTTCGCCGCAGCGCTCTCAGGCTCCATTCTGGTTCTTGCCTTCTGGCCACTGCTCCGCTCCGACAGCAAGCCGGCCACACTGGCCACGCTGGCCGCCATCGTCTCGCTCCACGTGCTGCTGGCCGTCGGCTGCAAGGTCGGAACGGTGCTGCCGGGGGGCTGTCCTGGGGGGCAGTGGGCGGGGGGAGAAGAGAGCTGCGGGGCTTGGCGGCTCCTGTTCTCCCCAGCGATACTGCTGCAGGAGAGGCAGGCCCTGAGCTGCAGGGCCCTGCTTGGGTTGTGGTACTGGCCCCAAGTACAGATGGGGAAACTGAGGCATGGAAGAGGTGAGAGAGGTGGCTTTTGTCCAGCCTCAGTTGGGGAAAACCCAACACCCCCCCCCCCCCAATCAGCCAGTTCTACCCCAGCTGATCATGCCCCCCCTGCTGTTTTTGTGTAGCTCTATTTTTTCCAGACGCTGCCCAGCACTATCCCTCCAGTGCACCCCCTGGTCACGGCCCAGCACCCCACAGTGCTGCTCCCTCGCCCGGCCAATGCCTCCGTCCCCCTCCACCACTGAGGTAAAACTGTTGGCGGGGGCAGGGGGGGCAGCGCAAGGGAAATGTGCAGGCAGGGGAAGTGAGCGATATAGGTGCTGGGAAGAGGCAGAACTTGCTCCTCGGGAGTCAGGGAATGGGCTGGCAGGTCTGATGCAGGCCCCTGTGCCTCAGTTTCCCCAAAGAGCAATATCTTTGGCCTCAGTCTCTCTGTCCTCAGAATGGGGAAGCTGTGTGCGCCCTGCAGGGGGCTGGGGCACCCAAGCAGCTGGGAATGATCTGGTCTTCTGAGGGGCCAGATTAGTGCCTGTCCCCTCCAGCCCGAAGTGGCAGGTGCTGGGAAGTCTTGGTCCTGGGTGACCCCGCCCAGGCTGAGCTCTGGCCCCCGAGGAGCTTGGGGGAAGGGGAGATTTGTAACTTCATCCTTCTCACGCTAGGCTTCTGCTTTTGTAGGTGTGGATCCCCCAGCACTGGGCCCAGGCAAGAGCCCAGAGCCGCTGCTGGGCCTGGGCTCCTGCCCCCTTGGGAAGGCCCCTTCCTCCGGCCTCTCCCCCAGCCACGCTGCACAGGGAGGGGGTGGCAGCTTGGCCAGCAGCTGAGCCCAGGACACTTAGCACGTCTCATTCTTCCCCTCCCCCTGCATCAGCACTTCGGGTCTGGCTCAGTCCCAGCTGGGAGCAGGGACATGAGCTTGTGCCCAGCCCAGCACCCACCGAGCCCCAGCCAGTGGCAGGCGTCCTGCCAGCATGAACCCTGGGCCCTGCTCTTGGGGCAGCCCTGCAGCACAGAGAGACTGTTCGCAGCCCCTGCCCTGACCCCCTGGGGTGAGGCTGGGACAGAGCACAGGCCAGACACTCACGCCCCCCATCCCCAGGGCATGGGGGCAGGGCAGTGCTGGCTGCTCCCTGCACAAGGCCCAAGGACTGGGAGCTGGCAGCTGTTTTCTATGCAAAGGTGATTGAAATAAACAAGTGGGGCTTCTCCTGCCCCCAGGACTGGGGCTGGTTCTTGTGTTGAGGGGGGCTTGGGGCATCACTTCCCCTCCCACCTGCTGGCAGGAGGCTGGGAGAACCTGCAGGGAAGCTACAGCGAAGGAGCTTCTGGCGAGGGGCATCAAACCACCCCTGTGCCAACAGCCCTTTGACCCGCTCCTGCTTTACTGGGTACCAGGGCAGCCCAGCGCTGCAGGAAACTGCCTCCAGGAAACACACAATTCCTTTATTTCGTTTTCTCCAGAGGGGGCCCTGCAAAATCCTTTCGAGAATCACCAAGGGGGGGGCTCTTGGAAAGGAAACAAAAGGAAAACCAATCCGCGCTCTCCCTGGGTGCCGGTTACACTGCACTGTCCTAGAGGGGCTACGGGGGCTCCCGCACTCCAGGCCCTGGCAGCAGCGCAGGGCCAGAGCCCAGGCTGGCTCAGCTCTGCCCTGCCAGGAGGAGGGGGCAGGGTGACCCAGCTGCTCAGAGGGGCCGTGGAGCTGGCAGCAGATGGGCACAGCTGCTCCCCAGGGCACAAGGGAGTTTGGGACATTCAAGGTGTGCTGAATGCTCTCCTGGCACACCGGCATTTCCTGCAAGGCAGGTACCAGGCCTGCTGGTCACAGCTGTCTTGGTGAGCAGCCAGGCCCCCGCCTCGGGCATCAGCAGAGACCAGGGCTGGGGTGATAAAAGACCCTCCCCAAAGAGGCTGGGGGCAGGGGCTCCGCCACTGGACTCCTGGTAGAACAAGCGCCCGCCCCAGCAGGGAGCCAGGCCTGAAAGCCCCCAAGCAGCGGCTAGGAAGGAATCGCGGGGCCGCCAGTCATCTCTGCACAAAGCCCAGGCAGGTGCCCTGGTGCCACCGGCCGGCCTGGCCCCCGCAGCCCCGGCTGTTACGGAAGGTGGTGAACTAACAGGACTTGCTACATGATCGGGTGGCAGGGGGCAGCTAGCGCTTGGGGCTCGACGCGGGCGGAGAATCTGAGGTTCGACATTTCATAAAAAACTGTTCAAGTCCGATATCAAAGAGCGGAGGAGCCGAGGGGCGGGTTGGGCTCATGGGCCGGTAAAAATGGCCCCAGCGAGCCGGCTGGCGGGGCGGAGGGGGCGTCTTCATTTGGTTTCCTGGCACTGTCAGTTCAGAGACCTCCGGGCGGAGGTGGTTTAGCTCCCATAATGCATTGTGTTGGTGGTGATGGACATGGGGGAGGCCATGGAGATGGCGGGGCCCCCCATAGTGAACTGGCTGTTGACCGGGTAGTGAGCGCTCGAACCACCTCCACTCTGGCTGCCGGAGGAGCCTGCAGGGGAGACAAGAGGAGTCGCCGTTAGAGCCGCCTGCCCCATGAGAGTTCGGGAGGGGGGGGGGGCAGTGCCCAGAGCCGCCGCCGGGGGGGATTCTGCAGGCACTGGCAGCTGCTCGCACAAGGCAAAGGGCCAGTGGCAGTGGAGGCGGGAGGTCACCCCCTGGGAAAGCCGAGACCCCTGGGGAACGGAGCTGGGCGTGTTACCTGGGACGATGCCGGTGCTCATGATGGAGCCCATCCTGGAGTGCGTGTGATTGACAATCCCCGCGTTGGCCGCTGCAGGGAGACACAGGAGATGCTGCATGAGCAGGGGAGGGGCCCCCGCCTCCCTGCGCCCCCCTGGCAGCAAAGGCCCGTGCCCAGGGACCTCCCCATCTCGGGGCTGGGAGGCCGTGTCACTACGCCTCCCACTGGCCTGGGGGCTAGCGGCTGTTCAACATCGGAGGGTTACAGCCGCACTCCCCCAACCTGCCAGCAGCAGGTGCTGCTGTGTCCCAAAAAGCGACTCCCAGCTGGGCTCAGGTCCTGTGGGTCTCAGGACCCATTTGTTCATGGTCTGTCGCGACCCAGTAAATGGGCTAGGGGTGGAGACCCTGCCCGCCAGGGGGGTTTCAGTCAGACCCTGTCCAGCTCCTCCGCTCTGGGGCAGTGGCACCGCTCAGGTTTGGCCCCGCCCCCCAGATTGGTGAGAGTGGAGCTGAGCCTTCGCCCCGGGGCTGCAGCGCCACTCACTGAAATCCGGCCCCCCGGACCCCCCCGGCTGCAATGTCTGGAGCAGTGAGACAAGGCCAGGAGTCAGTGCGACCCGGGGGCCTTATGGACGCGGCTCCGACGTGACATTCAGTCTGAACTTGCAGCACCCAGTGCGATGGGGGCCACATTCCCCCCTGCCCCCCCGCATCTCAGCTGGGCCCAGGGACTACCCTAATTAACGGGACACTGCGGCACCTGCTGGCTGAAGTGAGCTGGTCCAGGCAGCTGGGGCCTCCCCCAGAGCCACCCATCAAACCCTCTGCCATGACTGGAGCCCAGAGCTGCCAGGGGCCATGTCCCCCAGAGACCCCCCAATCAAGGGCCCACCTGCACCCTCCCAGTTCCGAGCCTGACCCCTCCTGCCAGGGGATTCCGTTCAGATGCGGAGACACTCACCTAGAGGAATCAAGTTGTGGCCGACATTAGAGCCGCCGGTAATAACACTGCTGAGGTCGTAGGCCGTGGGCATCCCTGCACCAAGGGGGAGAGATGGGGAGTGTCAGCAATGGGATATGCCCCCCCCCCAAGCCACAGGACTCGAGGGACCCCAAAACCAGAGAATCTATCCAAGGACCGCAGCATCTGCCCCCCTGTGGCCAAGGGGTCCCCAGCCTGGATTCACCCAGCACTGGAGCCAGGGGCCCTGGCTTGAGGGGAACCACAGGCCAGCCTGGGACAGTCCCTGGGGCTGGGCGGGGAGGCTGGGTTCAGGGTTCTCAGCCATGGGGAAGTGCCATGGGGAGGGCTGGGCGCTTGGCAGCTGAGTTCAGCCACCCTGGGACTGAGGTCAGAGGAAGCAGCTTTGCCCAGCAGCCCCAGGCCCCTGCTTGCAGGGCTCTGGATCCCAGGGCCAGGGACAGGCCAGCAGCTCTTCCCGAGCACAGGCTGGCAAGACGAGGGCAGCGCGGCCGCCTGGGGGGCTTGCCACAAGAGGGGGCTGGAGAGAAGCTGGCCACGGATCAGCCCCAGAGGTCCCAATCCGGGGCTCCAGGACATGCCGCCCGGTGGCCAGGTCCCTGTGCCCATGGTGGGATGCAGGGGAGGGTGGCAGGAGGGCACAGAAATGAGGGGAGGGGCTGGAGGCTCAGACAGGGAGCCAGTCACTCTCCTGCTTGGGGCCTCAGAGGACACCCCGCCCAGAGGGGTGGGACACGTCCTGCAGCAGGGAACCCTCCTTGCAGCCCTGGTGGCCCGGGCAGCTCCCAGGTGGCAGGGGGAGGAGAGGACAGACAGACGTGCCCAGCCCTGTGCCAGGGGAAGGGGGGAGTTTCCCCGAGGTCCCAGCCCCGGTGAGCCGATCGCAGCTTGGCAGAGGCAACAGGCCAGGGTTGGGGGGGGCCGGGCGCTGATCCCCCACATTTCCCAAAGGGAAGCACAGAGCAATGGCAGTGCCCAGCGCAGGAGGGACGTGGCTGGGAGTGGGCAGGGGCTGCAGGCACCATGGCTCTGGGGCAGCGACCAGAGCCAGGCCCCTTCCGTGGCTCCAACCGGCACCGCTGCCAGCTCAGCAGGAATTAACGCTGCTTCAGCACAAAGTGGGTTGTGTGTCTGCAGCCACCAGCCCTGGGGGCTCCCCGCTCCCCCCAGTCCACTGCCCCCCGCAGCCCACTGCCCGCTCACCCTCAGGGCTCCCTGCTCCACTCCCCGCTTCCCCAGCCCGCTGCCCGCCTGCCCCAGGGCTCCATGCTCCCCCGCCCCCGGAGCTCCCTGCTCCCCCAGTCCACTCCCCACCCGCCCCCGGGGCTCAATGTTCCCCCCAGCCCATCTGCCCACCCCCGGGGCTCCCTGCTTTCCCCCAGCCCACCCGCCTGCCTCCGGGGCTCCCTGCTCCCGCTGCCCACCCGCCCTGGGACCCCGGACACCAGGATACGTTACCGGCCACGCCCATCCCCGTGTTCATATTGTAGGCGCTGCCCGTGTTCCACATGTTCTCTGACGGAGACGTGTAGTGGGAGCCCGGCGGGGGGGAAGGAGTCGTGCCCGTGTACCTGTGAGACATGTGACGACATGTCAGCGAGGCCTGGCGGGACGGCGGGAGAAACCTTGGCTCACTGCTGCCCAGCCAGGTCAGCCTGTCGGCATGAGGCTCCCCCCACCCGGATCGGGGGTGTCGCGAGGCAGCTGGCTCGCAGGGCGGGGCCGTACCTGAAGAAGGGGTTTTTCAAGTCGAGAAGATTGCTGGACTTGGAACCCGTCTGATCCACCTGGGCGACAATACTGATGTCGTAGCTTTGTCTGCGGAGAGGGAGACACACGTCAGAGACTGACCATGCGAGGGCCTCTGGGGGGCCAGCCCTGCCGGAGCAGCAACCACAGTGAGATGTGAGATGGGCAGGGCCGAGCCGGGGAAGAGGAGAAACCTCAGGACAGCAGCAACCACAGTGAGATGTGAGATGGGCAGGGCCGAGCCGGGGAAGAGGAGAAACCTCAGGACAGAGAGGCCTCCCAGGGCGAATTCTAGCTCTGTCAGAGTGCGGGGGCGCTGAGGGCTTGGATGTGGAGAGGAGACACCCAAGCAGGCTGAGGGGGGAACTGGCCTGAGACCCTCTGCCCCGATTCACAGGCCTTCTGGTCTAGCCAGGCATGTGGGGCAGGACAGGCTAGTGCTGGGCAGAGGGGAGGGCTTCCCAGTGGTTAGAGCAGTGCCTTGGAAGGCCAGGGCTCAACCCCCTGCTTTGCCACAGACTCCGTGTGGCCTTGGGCACAACACTTGGCCATGGTGGGCCTCCGCTCCCAGCGGCACCCTGGGGGTGAAAGCCCTGTCCTGCCGGCCACGGGGAGAAATCCCTTCGAGACGGAGGCTGTCAGGGTGCCCGGGCTGAGTCAACGGAAGGAATTTCCAGTGGCCCCCAGCCCCGGGTTGGGTGGGTGACAGGACCCACAGACCAGCCCAGAAGCGGGTCAGGTTGCCGCCCCCTTAGTGCATGGAGCTGTTCAGAGAACAGCTCAGCCTGGCTGCCAGAGCAGTGCATGCTGCGGCGCCAGAGCCCTCTCACCTCTTGTTGGCGATGAGCAGGCACGTCCCTGAGAGCGTGTCCCCGGCTTTGGCGAAAAGCGGAGACTGAAACAGGCACCGGACCTGGTACCAGTGGGTCAGCGGCTCGGTGGGGGCCGTCGAGAGCCACACGGTCATCCTGCAGGACAGGGGATGGCACCTGGTTAGCAACCCATGCGCAGACCGGCTGCAGCCCGGCCCGCTCCAGCCACACCACCAGGGTCCAAGAGGGTTGGAAAGCAACCACCTGCAGCCCCACATGGCTGTTCCCCGGAGCCTCTCACCCCATAGTGCTGGGGATGGGGCAGCGCTAGCCACATTGTCCCACTGGGCCCATCCAGCCTGGGGTTGTGGGGAAAATCATAGTCTCAGCTACACTAAGGACGAGCTTCAGAAGCAAATCCCCCCGAGGTGGCAGCAGCCGCCCAGCAGAGCCCAGTCACCAGGGGCAGCAGACCAGAGGCAATGGGCCAGTTAGCGTGGAGCCCACGCAGAGGGAGGTGAGGGGTTGAACCAAGATCTCTGCGGTCCCAGCCTGCAGCTCAGGTTCCTGATCTCATCTGCCCTGGAGCGAAGGAGCAGCGTCAGCCCTGCTCCCGAGGGCACCAGGGCACAAGCGAGAGGGTGGCACAGCAGTCCAGGTAACTGACCAGCTGCTTTCCCACACAGCAGGATGGTGCGTTGCACTAGTGCAATCTCACGGATCACACTTATGCCAGAGGCACTGATGCAGTTAAGACAGGCGGGACCAGGACTCTGGTGTCTCATTATGGCTTGGAAACAGCTGCCAGAGTTTGTTGGGTTGGGACCTGTCTCCTTTCCCCTCCTGCCGCGCCTACCTAGAGCCAACCCAAGTTAAACACCGAGAACTTCAAAGCATCGTCAGTCAATATACACGTATCGAAAAAAAGACGCCATCTCAGGCCAGCCAAAACGGTCGTCTACAGTCAAATCTCTTTAGGAAGAATCTGTAGGGAGAACCCCCTCCCACCCCGCAATCGTGTGGCACATCCAGGATCCCAGAGGACAGTGGTGGACCGGGGGGCTGGGGCTCAGAGTCCTCTCTAAAGAGGTCTCACTGCAGGGGTTAGGCGAAAGCGGGGACGGTTAGCGAGACAGGAACACAAGTGAGAAGGTAACGGAATTGGAACTTGCTAGTTGACTGCAATGTGGAGTAGGCGCGATAGCCAGTTATTTGTTTTACAAACCCCAAGCTCTGGTGGGAGGTAGGGGCAGGCTCCACCACTTACATTGAACCGATGAAGGCTACATCGAACCAGAACGCCAAGCCGTGGACTAGACCTGAATGCAACATGTGGAACTTGAATGGGATTTCTATCCTGCAAACCAACGAGAAGCAGTTAGCCGCGGGGTGGGGGCACCTGGGGAGGTGTGGGGAGTCACAGCCAGGCAGCGTCTCCCCCCAAGCGGATTGTCCCTTCCCAGATCACAGCTCCCCACGCGCCCCACCTCCGGCGCACCCCCCAGCCAGGGCACGAGGCCAAGTCCTCAGCGGGGGGGGGCGGGGCACTGCACTTGACAGAAAGCGCTATGGTGCCCCCACGTTCCAGTGCGTTGGCTTGTGGCCACTAGCCGGCCACTGGAGCTCTGTGGGGTGGGGCTCGTCTTTGGTCTGTGTTTGTAGAAGCGTCCACAACAGGGGGCCTGGGGGCAACTGGAGGGCCCGGGCGCCACCATAGTTCCCCTAATAAATACCATGCAGCGCCCGGCACAACATGGGGCCTGGGGGGTGACCAGAGCTCCTGGGCACTACCGTAATTCCCCTAATAAATACCATGCAGCGCCCGGCACAACATGGGGCCTTGGGGCGACTTGAGCATCCGGGCACTACCGTAATTCTCCTAATAAATACCGTATGGCACCCAGCACTGAGCTCTGGTCTCTTGTGATGGCTGGTGGGTTTCTGTTCAGGGTTCAATCCCGCACTAGTCCTGGAGGAGGCATTTCCAGACTAGGCTGGACAAAGCCCTACCAATCCTGGGGGCGGGCGAGGCGGAACTGCGTTCTGGGGCATTAAATGCTGCAGTGGCTCACAGGGTAGATGAGGGTGTCTCCCCTCTGGGTGCGGGCAAAGGGGAGGATGGGCGTATGACTGGGAACCTCGATCAGAGCCAGGGCAGGAGCTGCAGAGCGACAACAAAGTGACTGAAAGCTGCGGCTTTGAATGTCCTGGCTGCCAGCAGCACCTCCACAGTAATCAAAGCACATTAGACAGGGAGGTGGGGTTAATGACGAGACCCCCCCCCCACAGCACAATGGGGGGGCAGCTGGTGAGCATTGGTCCCTCTGTCCTGCCACCCCTCACTGGGGGTGGAGGGGACCTATCGGAATGTCAGGGGCCAGGCACGTGTGTCAAGGTACCCTGCACTGCCACCCGCTCGGCAGGCTAGGCTCAGTCCGTGAGAGCAGAGGTCAGCTCTCACCTCCCCACCCTCCCGCTAGGAAAGAACAAACAGCTACCTGTGCAAATCGCCTTCTTTGGCTTCTAAGAAGTTGACGGTATATTTAACAGACTTCGCCATTAAAATCCTGATATCAAAGGTGTCCTAGGAGAGAGAGGCACATTGGTCAGTGTCCTAGCCACGATGGGAGGGCCGCCAGCCGAAGGGTAACGCGGAGCGCAGCCTTGTTCCAGCCTGGCAGTGAGGACGTGCCCTGCGGTACACAAGAACATTTGCTGGGAAGGAAACCGAGTCGGGAGCTGCAGAGGCAGCGGCGGGGAAGACAGGAAATGGGACTCAGCAGGCAGCCCAAGGAACCAGACAGACCCTGCTACTGAGCAACCCAAACTGATCACGTTCTTGGTGGCATCCCGCACTGGGCCAGGATCCCACTGACAGAGAACTGGGGAGAACGTACTCAGCTCTCTCCAGGTTTACGAACACTGGGAAGCTCCGGAAACGCCCTCTGAAATGCAGCCACTTCTGGGGAGGAAGGCAGCTGAACAGCTCAGAGCAACACGCCCTACAGCTAACGCTGGGAAGTCAAGCCCAAGCCCGAACTCATCCCGGGGGATGCAGGGAGGTGGCATGGAATGACTGGGGCAGCAGGCTGGAGCTAATGCACTGACTCTCATGGGAAGTGCCAGGGGTCCCAAAGGATCAGAATTGCAGATCTGTCTCTTTAGGTAAGAGGTCACCTCTCAGAGCAGCACCCCCTCAGCAAGTCAGGCCAATAAATGGGAAGCCGGCAAGAGCGTGCCCATTGCTCGAGCTGTGTCCCCTTCGCCACTGCCCAGCTGCGCCAGGAGAGGAACGGCCCAGCCCCACTCAGGGCGCTCTGTCCCCTGCAGATGGACTCAGGCTTCACGATGAGCAGTCCCGGGTGTGATCTTCCCTGCCACCCTCAGGCACAGGGCTAACGAGCGCTGCGAGAGCGGAGCCGCCGCCCTGGGAGACACACAGGGCAGGAATCTTCCCCACAGCAGCATCCTCCTGCAGAAGGCCCCTGCACAGCCTGGGAGTCTATTGAGAATCTGATTGCTAGTTAATCGGAGACTCACCAATGACTCATCTCAAAACAGGTCAGTATCATCCTCCTCATTTGAGGGAGGGGGAAACTGAGGCACAGGAGGAGACGTGACTTGCCCAAGTTCACCCAGCAGCAGAGCCGGGACCAGAAACCAGGGTTCCTGCACCCCAGTCCACTGCTCTGCCCACTAGCCCAGCCTTCCCTTCCTGCCCTAAGCAGCTGTGCAGTGCTGCTGTGCTCTGGTGACCAGTTACCAACATCTCACTTCAGCGGCAGCCCAGCGCTTCCCGTTTATTCCCTCCCAGCCCATTTAAACAGCCCGATCTGGGTCCAGAGGAAGGAGCCGGGGCGGAGGTGGCTGGTTCCCACAACTCACCACAACAGGCTGTCTAAAATACTCATCTACCGCGGCTCCTCTAAGTGCTGACAAGTCCACACCGTGAAAGGACGGCTGATACCTGCAAGAGGAGACACCCATGGAAACCTGCCTGCGCTGACCAACTCCACCCACCCGGCTCAGGAGGTGTGGACACCCACGGGAGGCGCACAGCTGCCCAGAAGCAGAGCTCAAGCCTACGCGTCTGACACAGTCACGTCCCTTTGGGGCTCCGGCGCAGACACGAGGAGGATCAGAACAGAGCTGGGGCTGACCGGGGAAGCCAAGGAGATCGGGGTGTCACTTGGAACCCCCAGGGGACTCAGTATTAGCAGACAACAGCTCAGCATCTTCTTGTGAGACAGGCGGGCGCCAAATCAAAGCAGCATATGCCATGTACCCTGGGTGTTACCCCAGAGAGCCAGCAAAACCCACCTCCCCCTGGCATGACGGGGACGCAGTGGGAGGGAATTATCTCTAGGGGTCATTCTGTGCTTAGCCTCGGCCAAGGCTAAGCACAACGGGACCGACACAGACAGTGCTTTGGGCGCTTGATCCCTGGGGAACTGGACCGAGACCCAAACAGGTTACATGCAGGGGCTTGGGGTCCACGCTCGCCTGGGCTATGGGGCTAAAGCCGGGGGTGGAAACTCCCTGTGAATGAGGGGGAGGGAGCAGTGCGCCAGCTCCAGGCTGGGAAGGGAGTCCCGGTAGTTCCTTAGTGGCTGGTGTCCCCCCGAGTGCCAACAAACACTGTCCTCACCCCATCCTGGCGGCTGACACCTGCCCCTGCCCCTGCCCGGGTGTCTCTGCCAGGACCTGAGGCTGCTGGAAGGCAGGACCGGGCTGTCCTACCTGCTCCAGCACACGCTCGCCTCTGAGATACTGGGGGGAGGAGCAGAAACATAGATCCACCCTCCACAATATTCCCGCGGTGGGGGCGCTATTGTCCCCTGGTGAGAGCCCCCGCTGTGCCCGAACCAGCTGCTGGGCATGCGCCAGCGGGCAGGGCACCAGCCTCGCACCTGGGAAAGGACTCACCAGAAATTGGCCTTTGTAAACTGCTCCATGTAGAGCTGCTCGTCCGTGAATGGGGCCAGGTGCACGTCGCCGATCGTGGGGAACATGTTACCTGGAAGGGGAGCAGAGGGGGTCAGCTGCCCCGCAGGGTTACGCCAAGTCCTTTCCTACCCCTCCAGTGTAGGCTGCCCTGCACGCCACAGCCAGGTGACTGGGGCCTTGGATAGGAGTTTTCCCTCCCAAATGCTTCATCAGCTAAACAACGTGTCAGGAAAAGAGTCGGCTTTTAGCTCACACATCCCGAACACCCTGGGTCCTCACTAGGCAGCATCCCCAGGACTACATCTCCCACAATACACTAGGGCCTTCCCCCTAGGGAGACCACAATGCATTATGGGAGATGTAGTTTGCACCTTGTGTCCTCATTCTCCTCTATGGGCGGGGATCCCCAGTTGGACTACATCTCCCATGAGGCACTGCAGCGCTCATTGTCAGCAAAGATATTGAACTTTCAAGCATTCAACAGAAACTTTCACCTGAACCAAAAATTTTTCTTCCCTGCCCCCCTCAAAAATTTCCCAGGGTTTTTTTTCCCCCCAGCCCAGGTAAGTCAGGGTGCGCCCGGCCCACCCCAGCAATGCCCAGCCCCTTTCCAGGGCTTTCCCCAGCACAGGCCCAATGCAACCTGTGTGTGGAAGGAGGTGAGGACTGATTTGGGATCTGGCCCGAGTCTCTGGCCAAGCCCCACCCCAGGCAGCAGCTGGCTCCTATGCCACCCAATCTGGTACATTTCGGTAGGTACTGAACTGTGTGGGGGCTGCAGAGTTGGCAGGGGCACAAAACCCCCTTGGCAGCCCAGTGCAGAGATCAGAGCTAAGCCAGTCATTTGCTGTCTCACTTAGGTCTCAAAGCATGTCGAACCCACCAGCCTCACCCCCTGAAGTCTGACCAGGGTTACGGCTGGGCGGGACGGAGACCAACGGGGGCACAGAGCCGTCTCCCCCAGCTAACAAACCGGCCTCCTCGACCGAATCAGGGCACCGAGGAATGTTCAAAGAGCGCAGCCTACGACAAGTCTGCAGCGGGCTGAGTGCTACACATTGGCAGCGACGGCTCCACTTGGCTTTGGGATCTGGGCTCTCTGCCATAGGGCCATAGCTGCTGACTGATCTGACAGTGGGGCGCATTGACACTGCCCAAGCTGCTTCCCCCATCTCTATCCCCTTCCCCGGCAGCCCCCCAAGTGCGCTGTCTCCTCCAGGAAGATCGCTCTCACCACCCACCATGGCTATGCCAGCCCTCAAAGGAACCGCCAAGCCGGGTCAGCCCTGAGGCTCACCATCCGGCAGGAGGCAGCACCAGCTGCTGGAGAGGAAGGTGCGAGAGCCCTGCGGTAGCAGACATGGAACAATCTGCCCCCCAAAGGCCTCCCGATCTCTAACAGTTTGACTCACTTGCACCCCAAAGCAGATAGCTTTACAGCTCCAAAACTCTACCATTAACAACTGCTCAGGCTCTTGTGGGGAGCTGTAGAAAAGGCCAAACCCTCTTAGAATTCATCTGAGTCCTTGGCCCCAAAGCCATCCAGTGGCAGGGAGTTCCACAGTGTAAGGACACAATATGTGGAACAGGATCGCCTTGGACTGGTTTTGAATTTGCTGGTTTTCAGTTTCACTGAGTCCCTGGTTGATGAGATGGGGAGAAGCCCCTGACCCCACATTCTCTTCCGCATTCGCCAGAGATGTGTGTCCCCTCTCTAAGGTCAATCATCGCTCTTTGCAATCGCTCCCCACAGGAGAGCTTCACAGACCCCTAATCATGCCCTGTAACGTTCTCTGAAGCCCTGCTAATGCCAGAACGTCCCTCACGTGGTTCTCCAGGACAAGTGACAGAGTTTGGGATCGGAGCACAGCTCGGTGGCTTTAGCGGTTGAAGTTCCAAGATTAAAGGCTGGAGTGTCTAAGGCCATGTCTGACACGTTGTTAGCTAACCGGGTTGGATCCGTAGCTGGCCCAGGACCTCGGCGGATCTGCCGGCCCTGAGCGCCCAGAAAACTCAATTGCTAACGAGTGTGAGAACAGCTGGGTGGGAGGTTCACATTTCCAGGCTTTTCTCCAGTCTCCAGGGTTACAAAACTGACTTTAGAGATGAGAGTCTCCGACCCACGTGGCTCCAGGAGCCGGGGCTTGAGGAAAATCCCCCAAATATCCCCCGACTTGGGCTCTAAATCCTGAGAGCTGGCGACCCTGCTTATCCCTGGGCTGATGGAGGCCACTGTGCCGGAGAGCAGCACTGCCTCCACCCCAGCGTGGCACAGGCAGGACTAGACTCTTTCCTCCCCCTCTGGCTGGCCAAGCCTTCCCTTCGCTTTACGCACCATTTTAAACCTCTTCACTCAGCGCAGCTCCAGGCCAGCGACCCGAGCCCCGCTCCAGAAAACGACGGCCAGGCCAGTCGTGTTTCCTCCTTCCGGGCAAACAGCTGGTTCATTTTCTCCTGGCTGATGCCCACCCCTGGGAGGGAGAGGGGTTGGGTGCAGCTCGGGGGGGCGGGGGGGGGAGGAGCCTCTCTGGGTGCGTCTACACTGAAGTGCAAATCCCACGGCTGCCCCTGCGCTAGGACCCACCTACACCGCAATGAAACAGCCCCACGGGCCGAGTCAACTGGCATGGGCCAGCGGTGGGTGGCAACCTGCAGTGTAGACAGACCCCACCATCTCCTCAGCATCAGGGCGGGGGGGTGGCAGGCCAAAAGTGGGTGCCCGTGGACGGTGGGAACTATGATTAGTTGGACTTACAAAACCCCACACCTTGCCCCCAACCCCCACTAAAGACGCACTGGTAGCCAGGAGAGCTGGCGTGACACAGGGCAGGGCACCAGACTGGAGCTCAGGAGACCTGGGTCCTATGCCCAGCTTCAACTCCTGCTGCTTTCAGTGCCTCCCCTCCTGAGCTGCGCAGTACCTGGCACAGGGGGCCCCAATCCTGGGCAGGGGCTGAAAGTCTGCGCTTTGCAGACGTTGCAACATTTCCAAACTGTAGCTGTGCTCGGAACAGTTCTGATAAGTGGCTCCAAAGGAGCTGGTGAGCCTGCAGGGCCGGCAGCTCTCGCGCCGCAGGGACCCCAGGCTGAAAGTTGCCGGCAGCGCCATCACGGTCAGATTCCGATTTCTACCTTTAATCTGTGGCTCTGCCACAGCAACTCAGTGGAGGGACAACAAGTCCCCGTTCGCTCACCCTGAATTCGCTCAGCACATCCGTTTCCCTACTAATTTATATCCAGAAAAGCTCCCCGGGCTCCCAGAGGATTCGGAAGGCTTGTGCTCCGGGGATAATCAGCGTGGAGGTCAGGCCCTGCTGCCGCGAACACAAGCAGTGACCAAGAACGGCCTGTTGGCAGGTGACTCAGGTGAGAACAGAAATAGCGAAGTGGTTGATGTTTCTAGTTTGCCTGCATGTTAAACGCCAAAGACCCCCTCCTCCCCCGCTTTGGTCTCCCTTCCAGGCTGGGGGATGATTTTCCATTTAAATTTCAGCCTAAAACAGCTCTTCACCTGCGTAATGTCTCCCTCCCTCTCTCTTTATAAATGGCAGCGCTCCCTGCTCGCAAGTCGCCAAGCATTGCTGAAGTCCTGGTGGTTTAGGGGATATGATGTGTTTGAAACACAAGACCCACAAATTATCGTTCTGAACCAACAAAGTCAGGGAGATTCTATGTCCGGAGCCAGAGCTCAAGCCTGCGGCCACGCTCAGCCTGAAGCTAAGAGGAGTTTGTAGGATCAGGCCTCAAGCGGGCGTGTGGTAAGATCTGATCTCTCACAAATCGGTTCCAGGCCTGTGTTACGGAGGCTCGTCTGAGCAGCATGAGGTCAGTACAGAGCTGGCTGCTCCTTGCAGATAGATGGCAGAGAAGTTAAAAATCAGGGTTTTCAAGACAGTCTGGGAATAGAGATGCTAAAAGTCTACCTCCCACCTCTGTGCAACATATTGGAACAGTTTAATTTGCCAAGCTTAATTAAATACCAACACCTCTAACAAGAACATACACACATGCTGCTATCTTGCCACCAGAAGCAACAGACTGTTCCAGATCCTTTTCTCCAGGAAGTTAAAAACTCATCT
Organism: Chelonoidis abingdonii; assembly: GCF_003597395.2. Taxonomy (NCBI): domain Eukaryota; kingdom Metazoa; phylum Chordata; order Testudines; family Testudinidae; genus Chelonoidis; species Chelonoidis abingdonii. The sequence goes on from NC_133794.1 coordinate 5,373,752, forward strand.
GGTCCCGCCCTCCCCCAGGCCACCCCCGGTTACAAAGGCAGCTCCATCCACCCTAGGCTACTGATTTTTCTAGGAGCGTTTCTTTTGGATGAAGGCAGTGAGTAAAATAGGGCCGAAGGGACGGATGGGGTCAGGCCTGTTCGGGAGGGCGTAATACATTAGGGCTGATGAGTCGTGTCAGCTCCTCTGGGAAATTGCCTGGAACACAATTTAATTACATTTCGAGATTCGTTGCATTACAAATCACTTCTCCGCTCGGGAGCCCGGCAACGCGGCACACACAGGCTTTGGCAAGCGATCTGTTTGGGGGAATATTAAAAGGATTTTTTTTTTTAAAGAGACAGTGCTGCAAACACAAAGGGGACCCAGCTATCCCCATGATGCTCGGGCAGCGTGGCCGTCACCAGGCCTGAGGGGAGAGCCATTTCCAGGGGCAAGAGCAGCAGCTTCTCTCACTCTACTGCCCTGCGCCCCCCGTCCCACCCCATGTGAGGAGCACATTGCCCACAGACAAGCCCAGGTCTTCCCGTTTTCACAGCAGGCAGCCTCTTTGCTTCCCTCCCATGCCAGGAGAGGGCGCCGCGAGTCAGCCTCCAGCCCGGAAGCTCTTGCAGCCACTCTCCTGTGGTCACATTTTTGCAGCAGCCTCTAGGCTGCAGATGCTGAAGAGAACTATGTTTTGAAGAGCCGGAGGGGCCTGGTGTTCACGAGATGAAATTGGGCCCCTTTTCGCATCAACCCTGAGGTCCAGGAAGGCAGCCGACTGCTTGATTTGCTGCTTAAATGCCCAGTGGTGCAGCTCAGGCCCCTCGGAGGCGCAGAGCAGTTCCTGGGCTGGAGGGGTCACAACCCACGACTCCTGCACCCACCTGGAACGCCCGGTCGTTCCCCAGCCTACCAGCAGGTGGAGCCCAACGCCCTGCCATGCAGGGGCCTTTGCTCTGCGCTCCGCCCCGCCCCGCCCCACCAGGCAGTGAGCCAGGGTTCCCTGCTGGAGGGGCCCGCTACACACCCAGGGGCCCTGCAGGCTGTATTCGGAGACCCTGGGTCGCTGAGGGCTGTGTGTGGTTTGCAACTCACTGAGTGGCTCTCACGCCGTCGGGGTACGTAAACCGTATCACTCAACGTGGTAGACACCTACGCATGGAGCCAGGACAAAACCGACCCGAGAACCACCCCCCGGCACTAAACACACTAAGCGTGACGCATGAATCCCTCACCCCCGCGTGACCGCCGCCGGTCTCTGTCCCAGCGTAGGACGCCGGAGCTTGCACATGCAGCTCCCACTAGCGGGCTGCCTTTCCGAACGTGGACCATAGCGAGAAAACCAGACAGCCAACAAAACCCAACTCCCGTGCCCTCGCCAGCCTGATTCGTTTGTAACGCTCTCCCCCACAGACCCTGGTCGCTTGGGCTCCACAGCCAATATTCCCCCAGCAATGGAAATCCCAGAGCTGGTTACCTGCCCTACCATCCCCCTTACCCACATTGAACCAGCTTGCCTTTAAATATGGAGACACTGGTTGACAAGGGGTTGGATTTCATCTGCCCCTGAATACACGCCACCCCACGTCTGCAGGGAAAGGAACATTGCGAAATGGGGCGTTTGGTCAGCACTCATCACTTACCACTGGGCTTTAAGTACTTCTTGGCATGCAGATAGCTTTCCAGCATGCGTTCGTTGAAGAGCATGTACCCCATTGGCTCCGAGATAATTATGTCCACTTGTTCGGGAAGCGAGATTTCCTCCACCTTGCCGGGGATGACGACGATCCGGTCCGTGAGGTTGTTGCTTTTCACTAAAACCTGGGTGAGGAGAAGGAGGAGTCAGAAAAAGGCAAAGAGAGGTGGCCCCAACTTCCTGGGTCTAAGCCAGCCCCATGATCCAGAATAGTCTGCGGGCATCTGCTGACGCCAGCCCAGGAACATCAGGGCAAAAATGATCTAGTGTAACTGAACGACTGCGAGACAGCTTCAAAGGAGGGCAAAGTCAGTCAGTTTCATCCAGCTGAGCGAGACTGGGCCAACTGCAGTGATGTCAGTGACACCAGAGATGAATCTGCCTCAGAGCCTTGAAGAGCAAGGGATCTTCTGAAGACAGGGTCATGTTTCAGCCCACAGATTCAGGGTGCTTTCACCCCACTTTTCTCCTCGTATCCAGCACTTGGCATCTTCCAAACACTTGGTTAACTGGCCATGCCTCCTGACAGCCCTATCACACAGATGGGTAAACCAAGGCAGGAGAGGACGACGTGACCTGTCCCAGGTCAGACAGTGAGTCGAGAGCGCACCAGTCAAAGCTCAGTCTGTACGTGCTGGAAATTTGGGTTGTGATCCTTACTGGGAGAGGGAACAACACTAAATGGATGGGGGCATCTGGTCACTGACTGGGGGAGAACGTTTCAGGGAGGAATGGGGCCATTTATCACCGTGCAGCTAGATCCAACCCTCACTTGGCCGGCATCTCTCCCAATGACCTTGGGTCAAGACTTACTGGGGAAGCTGCACGTGCCTTCCTGTGGGATGGGGAAGCAGCTTTCCCTGGGAGCAGGGACTGGGATAGAGAAGCTGCAGGACATGCAGAGGCCCATCAGCAGATCCACGATGGGCTGAGCTGCAAATACACAGCAACAGACGGGAGTGCATGGAATGGGAAGAGGCTATGAATTAAGAAACTTCTGGGCTGAGGGTCTTTGGACTCTGGCTCTCAGCTCCCCTCCCTACAGACCTTGCCAGCCTGACGTGCGAGTAATCCCAGCTCTCTGACGTGACATGCTAGAACACCTGGTGAGCCACCCAGGATCCTTTCAAGGAGACCCCCTGGCCTAGGGGGGAAGGGGTGAGTCCCAGCTGCCTCTCTGCACTGGACCGTGCTAGCACCAGTTCTGCCTGAAAACAACGTGGCCAATTTTCCTCTGTGCACCCCCCCCCCTTTTTTTTTTTTTAAAATTCGTCGGGTTTAGCGGCCAGGGCCCAGACGAGACAGCCAGAAACCCAGAGGCCTTAGGGATGCTCTGATCTCACTCCATCTTCCCCAGACCCTGCCAAATCTGGGAATTCCACTCTCGTGAACTGTCCAAGACCTGACAATCACACTCTGGATAAACAAATTGAGCTTGGTGCTGGCCCAGTTTCATCAACTGGCTCCAAACTTCGCTTTTCAGACTATTTCAGCTTCTCTCCTTATTTCCTGCAAAAAATCGAGCTTGAGTGCAGGGTGCCTGGGTCCTACTTCTGGTTCTGCCACCAACGCAGCGGGCGCCCTTGGACAAATCACATCCCCTCCTCGTGCCTCAGTTTCCTCATCTATAAAGAGAGGATAGGACCCAGCTGGAGGCGGGGGGACTCTCTCTAGATGAGAATGGCTATATTATGAAGCGAGCGAGAGTGCCTCCATGTCACTCCACAGCTTCCCGCTGGGCCTCAGCTCCTGCTGAAGCTGAAGTATCAAAGCAGCGTTGTTTGTTGTGGGTGACGCAGCACAGAGAGAAGCCTGCTGCGTTTGCACGTCGGTTAGATACCATCAAACGAAGCCTTCGCCGCTCTAAGCAGCACCTCACTAGATGCCTGGGCTGATGCCAGTCCGGCTTCCTTAAGTTAGCACCGGGAAGCTGAGCTCACTGGACTGACAGCAACGCTGGGCTCCCGGGGCACGTCCTCGGGACGCGTCGACCACAGCGGCTTTTCCTCAGCGCTCCGTTGGCATCCCGTTTGCTGGCTCGGCCACCACTCTGAAATGGCGTCCTCATCTCCCCAGGGCTGAGAGATGCACCAGTCTTTAGAGCCTCACGAGGAAGCTTGGAGGCTTGATGGGATTTCAAACCAGGTAATGCCTGGGCTGGCTTGGCAAAGCCTGCCCAAGAAGGCTGCAGCTCAGCATCCTCAACTATGTGATTCTTTGACCTGGAGGCTGATCTTCCCACACCCAGCGCCCTGCTGCACTGGGACTTGGCTGAGGAGAACACCCCAAAATGCTTTCGCATAGAAGCCAGCCCTGCAAGGAGGAGAGCGTTTGCCCGCAGGCAGCTGGTGTGAGAGCAGTACTGACCTCCGCGTGCTGGGCCATCGTGCTGGCTTCTACTGCATAGATTTTTCTTGCCCCAGCCTGTGCGGCGAAGAACGAGAGGATGCCGGAGCCGCAGCCAACATCTAGGACGATCTGGGGAGAGAGAAGGGAGAGTGTGAGCGGAAGCAGCTGCTGCTAACTGCCCCCAGCTCTCAATCTACCACTTAACCCGGCGTGCTCGTTCAACCCCTTCGGTTCCTACGCGCATGCCGTGGGGAAGGGTCTGCCTCGCTCGCCCGGTGGCTTGCACGTGCCAGAGACCAGGCTGAAACTGCAGCTCAGGATGGAAGAATTCCCATTTCAAAGCCCTCCACCAAGATGGGAGGATTAAAAATGAGCCGCCCCTTGGAAAGGAGCGCTCCCAAATATTTGCTTGAGTTGGAGAAAGCAGAGCTAAGACACCCTCTCCCTCCCGCTTTGAAACCTCTGAACTCTCCACAGATCCCACCACCTGTGGTCTGGGCAGGTCTCCCGCCCAAGATCTCAAACCCAGCTCTCACCAGCAGGGACCAAAATGATCCCACATCCCCTTTTACAACGGTTGGGGTTTGGTCCCCATGTCTTTGGGCCAAATCTCCCCTGGGTGATGCACTGCCTGCTAAGCTCCACCCCAGAGGGAGCTGCATTTCAGCATCTCCTAAGAGTCTGCGATTGTCCATCGTTCAGGGCAGTTTCGGAGTTCATACGGCCTCAGCCCCAATTGGATGAATTTTAACTGGGCTCCTTCTACAGACATTAACTCACAAATACAAGAGAACCGAGGCTACAGGAGTTTCGCAAGGCACAAAGCACATATCATTTAATTAGCAACACAGCGGCGGAAGACAGAGCCGCCCATCTGCATCAGTTGCTCTTACGCGCATGCAGATCTTTGTGCCGGCTTCTGATAAGAAGCTACTGAAATTAAAAAGCTTATCCACAAAGGCAGACTTTCAAAACAGCTGTTCCTGGCAGAAAGACGCGGCTTTCAGAGCTTGGCCTGCCCCTCGCATGGGTTTGGAGGCACAGCTCTGCTTGCAGGGGGCGGAAAAAATTGCCCCAAGCATCTAACTTTGCCCCATAAAAATAAATAAAGGATTCACCCAGATACTGATCTGTCAGGGGATTTACAGAACGGGCTCCCCAGCCTTGGCAGAGCCACTGCTGTCACCTCCTGCGAGCTCCAGAGACAATTCCACCCAATAAAAAGGAAAAATGTTTACTCAATTAACCGTATTGGATCACACAGCAGCAACCCTGAGCTCTCCCAGAGCAGCTGAAAGCAGTGGACAATACTGAGTTGAAAGCAAGCACAGCTGAGAGGGGGACTGGGAGCCAGGACTCCTGGGTTCTGTTCCAAGCTCTGGAAGGGGAGTGAGGACTAGTGCGAAGAGCATAGAAAGCTAGAAGTCAGGACTCCTGGGTTCTATCCCCGGGACTGGGATCTAGCAGATTAGGATGGGGGTGTTGGGAGTCAGGACTCCTGGGCTCTATCCCCGGGAGTGGGATCTAGCAGGTTAGGACAGAGTGGTCTCTATTCCCAGATATGCCACTAGCTGCGACCTGACAAGGCACCTCAATCCCATGCTTTCTCCCTCTGTAAAACAGGCCCCACCAGTGGTATGGCTCAGTGAAGTCTCAGCGGGTGGTTTGAAGGTGGCAGGGGCTGTGGAAGGTGAAAGCACTGGCTCTAACTCAGGCCTAGCGCCTCCCGGGCCCTGTTGAGGCTAGTGAGGAAAGCCAAACCCTGGAGTTGACTGAGCCCAGCACCACTGGGGTCGCACCCATAGAGAACGGGAGGGACTCTGCAGCAGCTGCTATCAGCCAGAACTGCCGAGCTTCCCTTTCCTCGGAGGCAAATCTTTCCGGCAGACGGGCCAAGCAATCCAGGGTAGATGCAGGAGGAGCACCTGCCATCCTCTGTTCAGCCCACCCCCAGGGACCAGCAAGTCCAACGCAGGTGTGTTAGATGGACCCTGCACTGCAGACCAGCCCTTGCACCAAACCATTGCCTGGCTGAGGTCATGGTAAGAAGGGTAAAGAGAGAGAAACGGCTTTTGATACCAACGGCTGCCTTGCACATCTCAGAAGATGAAATCGACACAAGCATAGACACTAGTTCCACACGGCTCCCCAGCTGCGCAAGTCCTAATTAGACCCCCCAGGAACAATATTCACATATGAAGCCAGCTGGCTCCACCTGGTCCCGGCTGACAGGGTAGCCTAATTGGTGAGTCTTAAACTCAATTATTAATTACTTGTATTACAGTAGCACCTAAAGATCCTGACCAAGACCAGGCGCCCCTTCGTGCCGGGGCTGCACAGACTGTGTGAGAGACAGTCCCTGCCCAAAGAGCTCAGACTAAATAGCCAAAAGCTGGGAGGGGAAACTGAGGCACAGAGTGTGGAAGACTTGCCCAAGGTCACTCAGCTGGTCAATGGCAGAACTAGGAACAGAATCCAGGTCTCCAGAGTCCCTCTCGCAGCCCTGTCCGCTTGGCCACTCTGTCTCCGTGTGAATTGGGAGGGTCACCTGCATAGGCCAAGCTGCCATGAAGTGGGTGTGGCCAACAATGCCAACACCCGTCAGGCAGGCAGTCTGGTGCCCAGATCATGTGGGTCCATTAAGGGAGCGGCTCCTGGGAGCAGAGCGCCTCCCAGCACCCAGGAAGCAAGCCAAAAGCCGAGCCGATGGAGCCGCTACTGTATTATTCAGTAGGTGTTTGGCGGTAGCATCTAGACCCCCCCGGCCCAGATCAGGATCCCACTGGGTTCAGCGTTGTCGCCACTCACAAGCTTCTGCCTGCCCGGAAAATACACGATACTTTCAGCACTACCCCATGGGGGGGAGGCAGCATCCCCTGCGGGCCACCTCCAGGTCGCTGGCTCAGATCTGGCCCAGGAGTCTCTGCCCTCTGATGGCTCTTGGTTGGGAGAAGGGCAGGGGCCCACTCTAGCTCCATGCCCCCACCACAGTAAGGGGAGACTCAGCCGAGACCAAGGCCTCTCTGGGTCAGGCACTGAACTCCCCCACCAGAAGGAACACCACCTCTCTCATCAGGAGGGCGGTGGCGGACGGGCGCCCCCAAGGCCTGGCTGAGGCCATTGCTGGAGAGAACCAGGCTCCTGCTGTGCCAGCATTTGAAATCCCTCCCGTACCCAGTATGCTGCACTGCGATCCCTGGCACAGCCCTTGGCAGGAGCAACATCTGCTTGGCTCAGCCCGACACTGCCGGTACCAGAACGGGGCTCTCTGGTCCCGGCCCTTCCCCCGCAGGGTTGGAAGGCATCAGACCAACAGGCTGGGGCAGCTGCTGCCTTCCTCGGACTGTTTTAGGACGTTCTGGGTGCAGCCGCCTTTTGGCATGAGCAGGCGATCAGTGCCTCGCCAGAGAGCAGGCCCCGCTAGCCCTGCGGCCAGAGGCACAGCTCCCAGCAGAACCTTTCCTAGCGCAGGTGACTCGGTCAATGGAGCTCCCATGGGAGTTCACTCCAGAGGCAGGAGGCTCCTGAAGTCTTGTCATAATTCATCCCATTGCCCACCCTGCGAAGCCACCTGCCTTCCCTCCCTCGCCCTCCAGAGCGTGGTCCGCGGCTCCACATCCAGCCTGCCGGGAGGGGCCAGGAGTCTGAATGGAGCCAGCGCTCTGGGTAGCCATCACCACACAACCCACGGGCCTTGGGGGGTTCTTGTTTCAGAAGACAACTGTCCCAGCAGATGCAACCCTCAGATTTTCCCACCCCTCCCAGGGCACCTGGAAGTTAAAGCACCACTAGGATCCCCCCAAAAGCAGCCACGAAGAACCTGGGCTGCATTTTTACTGCCTTTGCCCTTCCTTCCTCCTCTCGCTATCCCAGCCACTGCCCAGCACTAGGGTCCCCTCTAGCGGACGGGGAGTCAGGGCTCCTGGGTTCGAGTCCTGACTCCACTGCAGCCTCGTGGAAAGTCGTTTCCCATTTCCATGCCTCACTTTCCTCTATAACAGACTCCCCATCTCCCAAGGGCGGAGTTACTGCTAGGAAGTCTCAGGACCCTTGGATGGAAGATGCAGTGTGATGAGAAATGCTGCCACCTTCTCTGGGACCAGATCCACATCTGATGACTTTGGTTCCTGCTACACTCACCACAGAACCAACCCTCCCCCGGCCAATGGTACAGGCCCATTGCCAGATGGAGATGGGCAAATTATGAATGACGCAGAAAAGGTGAAGCATCCGATAATCATTTCTGTCCTGTGTTTGGAACAAAGCAGGATGATCACTCATGAAGGAGGAAGATGTTGAACAACATTCACTAGGTAGAAACATTTTTAAATTAGCAGGCCCGGATAACTTGCACCCAAGAGTCTTAAAATAGCTGGCCGAGATCTGTGGCCCAATCTCTTAATTTTTAATAAATCCTGGAATATCAAGGAAATTCCCAAAGGTTGGAAAAGTGCTGACTTTGTGGCCATATTCAAAAAGGACAAGCAGGATGACCTAGCTAACCATAAGCCAGCTGGATGTCAATCCCAGGCAAACGGTAAAAATGCTGTTAAGGGATTCAAAGAATGAAAGGAGAGGAATCTAATTAACACCAGTCAACCCAGAAAAACAGGTCACATCACACAAACCTGACTGCAGATTTTGATGAGATGAGAAGTTTGGTTGATAAATAGAACAGACCTGCAGCGCAATCTGGATCGCTCGGCAGGCCGAGCCCATTCAAACACAAGTTTCAACATAGGCAAACGCCAAGTTATTCCTCTAGGAACAAGGGCTGGCGGCCAGCCCTACGACGCTGCCACTCTGAAAGGACGTAGCGGTCATGGCGGACAAGCAAGCCAAAGGGAGCTGCCAGTGCCCCGTATGGGGAAAAGGCCTGGTGTGACCCCGGTATAGAAAACAGGGGAGCAGGGAGGAGATTTCACCTCTAGCCACCACTGGGAGTCCAACACTGTGGCCAGTTCTGGGGCCACATTTTTAAAAAAAGCTTGAAACCTTGTGGAGGGTGTAGAAAAGAGCCACAAACATGACTCAGAGGCTAGAAAAACAACTTTGAGTGAGAGGCTGAAGCAGCTCAATCTTTTTGGCTCATCGAAGATTAATCGGGTCCCTTCTTGCAGTGTCTGCAACCTTCCCGGGGTGAAGCCGCAGGGTGCTTGAGGGCTTGTTAACATAACGGAGAAAAGCAGAACAAGAACCAATGGCTGAGAGTTAAAGCCAGACGTTTCCATCAGAAACGATGCCCCACTTTTACCAGCGAGGGGCGATTAACCAGGGGAACAAACTGCCAGCGAACAGGGGCTTTCCCCCTCTCGAGATCTGCTAAGCAGGAGCCTTTCAGAACGTGATGCTTTAATCAGACCCCAGGAACTGCACTCAGTGCAGGAGAATGGGGAGCAATTTTCTGTTACGAAGGAGGTCAGACTGGACCTAATGATGCTTCAGGCCTGGCCAAGACAGAAGAAAACCCAGCTCAGCAGCCCGACATGGCCAGCCCGTCGCACTTGTTCCCTCTGTACGTGTTGGCAAGTAGCTCACAGTCGAAAACGTGCTGCTGGCTTGATCCCAAACAGGGATCCTAGCAGGGGAGGCAACAACATCTCAGAGGCTGGGTGAAGACTAACCCATGTTTCACCAAATACACCCCGACTTACACCCTAGGAGAGGGAAACTGCCCTGTGGTCCGAAGGGAAATTGCCCAAGGGAGGAGATCCCAATGTTGTGCCAGCCACGCCCTCCTCTGGAGTCTGACAGAGAGTAGCAGGATTTCTCCTCCTCCTCACCTTGTCTTTGAAGTCGTTGTGGTTCTGCAGGATGGCCCGCTGGTACGTGCCCGTCCGGACGTAGTCCTGCATCATGTTCTGTTGCTGGGACAGGTACCCGTAGAACTAAAGGAGACGTGAGAGTTCGTTTACGCCCCAGAAAGGGAGGTGGGTCTCACCCAGGGGGAGGATGGAATTTTGCCAGGGAGATTAATTCCCCCCCACCCCCCAAAAGCCGGCACACTGCCAGAGCAGCTGGGTGATTGCTCAGGAGAGGGGCAGGGCGCTGGTGGGCTTTCCTTGCAGGCACCGTGCCCGCTGGTCCTGGGATAGAAGATCTCCAAGGAGAACCCAGGGCACTGCAGAAAGCAGCGCTGAGCACACGACCCTCACGGTCAATACTGAGCCCAACATTCAAGCATCACTCTAGGGGGCGCTAACCCACAGGCAGCGGGGCCATGGAGCTCCCACCACGCTGGTTACTGTCCCGAATGGGGCAGAGGCGCTGGGCTGCTGCACCCTCACTCCCATTTGCAAGAGGATCCTGGGCCAATTCAAAGCTGCCCTCCCTCCCCCTGCTGCTCCAGAGCATGGCCTGCTGAGGGCACCGCACAGTCCTTCCTGCGGGCCGGGGCCCTCCCCGGGCAGGGACGGCTGCAGCTCCTAGGAGACGAGGCAGCAGCGGGCACTCCTACCTGGAAGTACTGCACTGCGGAAGACTCCTCTGTCCGCTCGCTGAACACCGACCGCTCTATGTTGTGACCCCGGCAGGTTTTCAGGATATTATAAAAGGAACAGAAATCTGAAAGCAGAACCAAGCGCTGGGGCTTTAGAGGGGTCATCGCTGGCAGAAACCCAAATGGGGGGGGAAGTGCTTCACCTGATTAATAGTGCCCCCCTCTGGCCAACAGGGCTGAGGACAGCCCCAGTGGGTCCTCATGGGGCTGCAGGGGGGGAAGAGGCAAGAAATGAAAGCTGAATGGGAGGGGAGGGTCAGTGGAACAAAGGGGAAATCTGGCTGCAGAGAATCATGAGCGGGAAAGTGTCTGAGATGCGCTAAGGGCTGCCCTGTGGCTGGGGTCACAGGAGCCAGCAAGCGCTAGGGAGAAAAGGAGACCACGGGGGCAGGGGCAAAGAAGGAGAAGGAATAGCCATGGGCAGGGCAGAATCACAGAAATGTGGGGCTGGGAGGGACCTTGAGCGGTCACCTACCCCAGCCCCCAGCGCTGAGGCCGGACCAAGTCAACCTAGACCCAGCCCGGACAGAGGTTTGTCCGACCTGTCCTTGAAACCCTCCAGCAATGGGGATTCCCCAGCCGCCCTTGGATGCTGTTCCAGAGCTCAACTGTCCTTCACGTTAGAAAGTTTTCCCTATTGTTGAACCAAACTACAAACTCGACTGATTTCTTGTGCGACCTCCAGTGGCCATGGAGAACAACTGACCCCCGTCTTCTCTAGGATATATTTGAAGACCGTTTCCCTGTCTCCCCTGGCCCCTGCAGTCTTTTCTCCAGACTAAAGATGCCCAGATGGTTTGTAACCTTTCCTCATAACTCAGGTTTTCTATACCTTTGATCATGTTGATTGCTTAGCACAGAGGACGGATCACTTGGTGATTGCCTGTTCTGATCATTCCCTCTGGGGCACCTGGCATTGGCCACTGTCGACAGACAGGACACTGGGCTGGATGGACTCTTGGTCCGACCCAGTCTGGCCATTCTTAAGTCATGTTCTCTCACGTGAACTCGCCAGTTTGTCCACCTCTCTCCCAACGTGCAGTGCCCGTAAGTGGACACAGGTCACCACCACTAGAGTGGGACACCGATGTCTCATGGCTGACCGCCAACCCTGCTGTTAACACACGCCAGAATATTAGCCTTTTTGGTAACTACGACACTCATTCAGGTGGTGATCCCCTGTAACCCCAGCCCCTTTTCAGCCATATTACCACCTGGCCAATGATTCCCCATCGTACTTGGGCATTGGATTTTACCTTCCGAAGTATGGTACTTGACTGAATTTCATCTTGTTGATTTCAGATGAATTCACTAATTTGCTGAGGTGGTTTTGAATTCTAATCCTGCCTCCAAAGTGCTTCCACCCCCCTACCCCAGCGCACTCCCCAGCTTGGTGTCACCTGCACATTTTATAAGCCCACCCTCCACTCCATGATCCAAATCATTAATGAAAACAGTGACTGGTACCAGACCCAGGACTGACCCCAAAGGGACCCCCACCCAGTTTCGCAGCATACTCAGAGTACCCTCTTTCAGCCAGTTGTGCACCCACCTGACAGTTATTCCATCTAGCCCACATTCTCCAAGCTTGCTTCTGAGAACATCACATGGGATAATGTCAAAAACCCGACTAACAGCAAGATCTATCACGCCTACCGCTCCCCTGCCCAGGCCAGGAGCCCTGTCGATGGAGCAAATGAGGTGGGTTGGCAGGATTTGTCCTTGAAAAAGCCATGGTGGCTATTCCTTCTAATTCATCATTTGGTCTAGTATCTTTCCAGCTCTCAGCATCAGGCCGACTGGTCTATAGTTCCCGGGTCCCTTTGTACGATATTTGCACTTTTTATGCCCCAAAACTGGGAGTCCAGAAGGCCTTGGACGGACGGACGGACGGGCAGGCCAAGGCTAGGTTAGGTTAGGTTAGGTTAGCAGGAGGTGGAAACGCAGCTGATGGCCCAGGATGATGAATGTTTCCAAGAATCCTAACGAGGTGCAAGACGCGGGGCTTGGTCAGCAGCTGCACCCAGGGCCTCTTGGGCAGACTGGGCCCAAGCCGCTGAACACACCGATCCCACCGAGACTCTGCCCCGGGCAGGCAGGAGGACTGGCCGGCAGGAGAGGAGAGGGCAGCTCACAGAAGGCGCATGAGCATTGCTATGAGGCGAGAAGCAGCAGCAGCTCAGGGCTGGAAGAGCCGGAGGTGCTGGGATCAGGACTCAGGTGCAAGTACAGAGCTGGGTGCACGTGCCAGGACTGGAAGAGCAGGGGGCATTGCCGCTCAGGAGAGAGGCGCATCTGCAGAGCACCTGGCTGGCTCCAGCCAGCGCCAGCCGCTGCTCACATTCCTGAGCAGGGACTGAAAAGAACATGAATCCAGGGGAGGGGAGCAGGCATGGCTGGCGCACACGGCCTGCAGGGAGGGGCCAGGACTTGACAGTCCGACCATTTCAGGGGAAGGTTCCTGAAAAGCAGCAGCACAGGGGTGGCGGAGATTGGCGGGCGGACAGAAGAGATCAGCACCCAAGGGGTTAATGGGGACCCCAGTAGGCTACATGGAGCTCTGCTGGTGGACCTGAGGCCAGTGAAACGCAGGGGAGGGGGAAGGATGCGATTCACTAAGGAAGGGATCCGAGCACAGGAGTTAGGAACGGGTCTAGGCTACAAAGCGGCAGCTAGGACTCACCCCTTCCCCCCTAGGCCAAGCAGGATTCAGCTATTCTATTCAATGCTGTTCCACATGGCAGCCAGCTGGGGTCGCTGTTGTACAAGGAGGGGCAGTTCCTTGCAGGGACTGAGGCTAGGCAGCCAGGTCTGGTAATGGGGGGACTCACAGGGTAACGGGACACTATTGAGAAGGGGGAAGCGAACCCCACCCCATCCCCCTGCTAGCCTAGCACCACAGGGACTGGATTTGTCCTTGCAGTGGGTGCTCCAGCGCCGGCCACGCCCCGGGGGCGGGATCTCTATTACCAATGGCCAAAGAGAAGGGCCCAGAGCCAGGTGTCTGGTGAACCTTGCGGGAACAAGCCTGCCCTGGAAGAGTGACGGACGGGATAGCCAGAGCGTCTCTGCCCCCAGCCCACTAGCCCGCGGGAAGGATGAGGGGACATACCCGTCGGCGTTGCGAACTGCATAAGGACACTATTACACCCCAGCGTGATGATGAAGGACTGTTTGCCGACACGGCTGCATTCTGTCTCCCTGGACACGGAACACTTAAATACGCACACGTCTTCATCTGGGGAGAGAAGAGACACGAGGCGTTAGCATCCCATGATGGGTCACGTGCCACCTTTCAACCCCCGAGATGGCCACACTGCTAGACCTGGGACCAGCTCTCCCAACCGGGGTGGGATGGGGGTAGGGGTGGGTTCCCAGAGATCTCAGACTTTCAAATCCCATCATTCCAACTCCCGCCTTGCTTTAATTCCCCACTTGTGCTCCAATGTGGATTTAGCGACTGGGGTCTTGAGAAGCATTAGAGTGAGAAGCCAACGCACAGACCATCCCAAAACTCTGGGTCCCACCTTCCCAGAGGCAGACAGCTCTGATCTCACTCGCTCTGGCTTCAGAAATAGCAGTTTCTTTGGCACAGCAGTAGAGGGGCTTTCGCGAGACCAAACTCCTCCACACGCAGGGATCAGAGAGGTGTGGGGATCAGCAGGCGAGAGCGCAGTGGGTTTGGGATGGGCAGGGCAGGGCATGCATCGGAAGAGTCACGTTTTTGGTGCTAGCGAAGTGCTGAGCAGTAATGGAGATGAAAAGGGGCCACACTCCTCGCCCACCTAGACTCATCCCCAGAGAAGCATGCCGGGGCGTAGGGGGAAGGGATCTGCTTCCCCTGCCACCTCCAGCCAGCTCCACATTCTCCTCCTCCTCCACGGAGCTCTCACTGCTGTCCCATGCCCCACCGCCTTCCTCAGCCCTCCACTCCCACCCGCTTCCGCCCTCTCCTCCTCGGCTGGTCTCGGGCGCTGCCCCAGCACTACTCTCAGATCAGTGCCAAGGCTACCGGGGGAGGCTGGAACTCCACAGCCACCTGGTTCCCTTTTCCCCGCTGACTTGGCCGTTCAGTCTCTGCCAGCCGCTCTCGAAGGGCTCTGCTGACCTCCACCACGCTCAGGACCAGCCTCGATGCCCGTTGGACAGCTCACACACCCCCTGTGCCCTCTTCCCGGCTGCCCCTTACTCACAATGCGGTCTCCCTGGACTGAGTCATAAGGCCATCAGCCGCCCCTGTTGTAATGCCTACGGAGAGGCCAGCCAGCAAGCAGCAGCTGGATGGGCGGGGGGGGACAGAGGCCACTGGCTTCCTGTCTACTGCATGTGTCCCAGGGCAGGAGCTGTGTGTACACACACACACACACACACACACACGATAGGGCCATGCTCCTGTTTGGACGCCAGCGGACTATAAGTCTTAATTGAGAAATGCAGGCTCGGGGGCACACCCTGTGTCCTGCTGCGACGGATGCTCTAACCCAGGGGTGGCTCTGGAGCCACATGCAGCTCTTCAGAAGTGAATATGCGGCTCCTCGTATAGGCACCAACTCTGGGGCTGGAGCTACAGGCGCCAACTTTCCAGTGGGTCGGGAGGGTCTTATTGCTCAATCCCTGGCTCTGCCACTGGCCCTGCCCCCACTCCACCCCTTCCCACCCCCTCCCCTGAGCCTGCCCTGCCCTCGCTCCTCCCTCGCAGCCTCCTGCACCCCACGAAACAGCTGATTGGGAGGTGCGGGGAGGGAGGCGGAGGCGCTGATTGGCAGGGCTGCTGGTGGGCAGGAGGCACTGGGGGCGGGAAAAGCTGATGGGGGGCTGCTGACTATTCCTGTGGCTCTTTGGCAATGTACATGGGTAAATTCTGGCTCCTTCTCGGGCTCAGGTTGGCCACCCCTGCTCTAATGTCACAGCGCATCCTCTGTGAGCAGGGAGGCCCATCCTGTGGCCGCGAGGGATCTAGCTGGATCCCTTTGGCTCTCTCCCACGCCCCCCCGTCTGCCTTGGGAAGCATTTCCCGCTGGGGAACGGGCGTGGCTGTGAGAGGGCAGGGCGGGCTGGGCTGCGCCCAGCTGACTCAAGCAGATTTCAACAGGAGAGGTCGGATCTGCACTCCTGACTGTGGGGGCGGGCGCTCTGAGGAGTCGGGCCGGTCTCCTCGCTTGTTGATGAAGCTGTCTCAGGCGGCCTGGGCGCTCCGTATGGGGAACCGGCTGCAATGCTGCTGTGCAGCCCTGGGATCACAGACAGGACACTGTCCTGCCGGCCCCAGGAGGGACCAGTTCTAGGGAGCGGGATGGACCCAGGGAAGGCGCGCAATGGACACTGAAGGCTACACTGCAGCAATGGGATGGACGGGACCGCCAGCAACAAGACAATGGCATCACGTGCAGCAGAGGCCACACAAACGTCCTTCCAGCTCTCCTGACGGCCCTCAGGCCTGACCTGCAGGTCTCCCTATTGCTCCAACCCTGGGCTCCACCACCCAGCCCAGCCGGTGCCCCTCAGTCCCGACCTGCAGCCCCCTACTAGCCCAGCCCTGCCCGATGCCCCTCAGTCCCAACCCGCAGCCCCTGCTAGCCCAGCCCTGGGCTCTCAGATGTCCCTCAATCTCCATCTGCAGCATCATCTCCTGCATCAATTTCGCCTCGATTCCCTCCCAAGTGGAGATATCTGGTTGAGTTTATCCAGTGAGATGGGTCCAGGTCCTGCAGTAAAGAGGCTGAAGCCCCCAAACTCAGTTCACTTGTGAGCCAACTTGGATCTCTAAAAGGGTTTTTTAAACCTGCCTCCCCTTCATCCTGCCCCTTGGAAAACACCAATTCACGAACTGTTCTACTCTCACTGGCTAGCATGGTCTCTTAAGGAGGAACAGCTCCAGATTTTGGCACCTGTAAGCCATCTGCAGGTGAAGAGCCCCCTTAAAATGGCCTTTGGCCCAAACAAAAAAGGATCCCTTGAAGGCAAGTGTTCGCACCAGGCAGCACCCCCCAGAAAAGTAGCGGCAGCAGCGAGTGGCCCCCCCATACCTGCCGAGGAGAATCCCAGGCAAGCTGGGAAAAGGGCCCTGGCCCAAGCCGCCAGGCAGCTGCCACGCACGCAGTGCCCTGTCTGCAGTGGACAGAAGAGTTTACAGGCCCGGTTTGCAGGGAAGCCTCATTCTGTGCACGGTGTCCGGCTAGGCCGGTTCCACCGGCTCCTCGCGGTTGTTGCTGTTCATTGGCATCGCCAAAGGAGAGCCCCTCCCAGGCCCCTTCTGCTGCTCGAAGCCTCAAGGGGGTTCAGCCTATTACAGTGGAATTAATGGACACCGCTGGAGGGAGGAGGAATCATTAGCTCCCAGGAGACTTAGCCATGGGGGCCTCACACGTTATCAGCACACGCAGAACCAGGGATGAGACGCGCTCTGCAAATCCCCCCATCTGCAGCCCGCATAGCAGCCTGCCTGTGCAGATAGCTCCGCTGGGGAGGGCGCTGGCTGGGGCTTAGCTGCACCGCTCAGCTCCTGGCTGAGGCCCGGGCCTGCTCTCCCCACCCGCCAAGATTTCCAGACTTGGACGCCAGGAGGGAGCTGGCCAGCGGGCTCCCCAGTCCTGGCATTTCAAAGCCGCCTGCATGAAGCTGGTCTGCCTCAGTGCATGATGGGAGTTGTAGTCCACTTCTCTGCAGCACAGGGGCCAGCTCTCTGAGCAGCCGGAAGTCCTGTGGACCAAAAATCCAGCTACAACCATGAGCATGGGCCTCTGGGCCACTTACCCCACTAGGGAGCTGGGCCAACCCACGTCACGCAGCCCCTCTCCACAGAACGGGGAATGACTTCCATCTCCCCCGACCTGGACCGGACAGGAACCTGAGATCTGTGGGGGTCCCTGGGGAATACTCAGCTGAACACGAGTGCTGAACGCAACGCTGTGCCTGAAAGGGCTAACGGCAGCCTGGAGTGCACAGACGGGAATCTCCCGTAGGAGCAGAGAGGTTATTTTACCCCTGTATTTGGCACTGGTGCAAATCGCTGTGGGAGCCCTGGGCCCGCAGTCCAAGGCGGTGGCCACTAAATCAGAGAGGGGTCAGAGAGCCCCAAGAATAATGAAAGGATTCGAAAATCTGCCAGAGAGCGAGAGACCCAGGACTCCATCTACTTTGCTGAACAAAGAGAAGGTTCATTGGGGACTGGATCTCATGGAAAACAGGGCAAGGTGGCACCCGCTCCCATGGCTGGAACTTGAAGCTAGACAAAATTCAGACTGTCAGCGCCTAATGGGAGGAGTAATTAACCATTGGGACAATTTCCCTGGGGTCCTGGTGGATTCTCCATCCCTGACCATTTTTAAATTAAGGTAGGATGCGCTTCTGACAGCTCTGCTCTGGGAATTACTGCGGGCAGGTCTCTGGCCTGTGACACTGGAGGTCAGGCTAGATCACAAGGGTTCCTTCTGGCCTTGGAGTCTATTAAAAGCTCCATCATCCCCTATTCCCCATCCTCCGAGCTGTCCCGTTACCAGCAGAGCGAGATCTGCGGCAGCAAGAGCAAAGGAGCTGGAGAGAAGCCTCCTTCGTGGAAATCAGGCAAGCGACCCTCATGCCTCCCCCTCGTCATGGCACCTGGCAGCTCTGGCCCCGGAGATTGCTACACTGCAAAAGGCAGCCACTTTCTGCTGCTGGGCACGGAGACGCCAACGCCGTCTTCAACAGACAGACACTCCCAGCTGCAGGCACTTCCTTTCCCAAAACGCCTTCCTTTGGCCACGCTGCAAGGGACAACAGACAAAGCATGGGGATTTGCAGCATCCCAAGCCGAGCAGGGATCATGCTGCAGACTGTGCTGGGGAGGAGCAGGAAGAGGAAGGACGGGGCAGCTGTTGGAGAACTAGTCTGGGTCTCTGGGTTCAAGGCTCCCTGTGCCCAATGGGGACAGCTGCACTCCCCTCCCCGGGAGGTGTGCAGACCCTGTGGTGACGGGGGCCAGATAAGGACCTAAGGCAGAGAAATGCAGGGGCCAGCGGTGAGGATCCTTCTTGCCTGAGGCAGGATGTGCAAACACTGCAGCCTCTCTGGAGAAGTTTATCCTCCTGCTTCGTTTGCCTGTAAGTGACTCGGCATCGGTCCATGGGACGGCGCCAGACACAGACACTGGCAGTGGCAGCAGGGGCTGACTTCAGCACCTCAGGATCCCAGCACACCCCCCACCTGCCCCAGCCACCTTAACTCCACGAGCCATCGACCCTGGGCTGCCTGCCAGCAAGGGGGAGACAACTACGCCACTAGGTTTGGGGATCTGGAGCTGGCAACTCATCTCAGACAGGTTATCAACCGGCCACCAGACTGAGCATCTTCCAGGCCTTATTGGCCCGGGTTCAACCCCAGGTCAGCTGGAGGTCAAGGCTTCTGATCGCACATGCTGAACGTGAGTCCCCGTTGGGCTGCCTGGCATCAGGCCCCGCCGTCTCACGGACAGGCCTAGCGTGAACAGCAGCTTATCACCGGCAGCACGGACTGGGAACTGGACGCACTTGGGAGCAATGCAGGATGCACATTAACCCACAAACCAAATGCATCCAACGAGCCCCGCACCATGCTTTTCAAGAGCCAGTGGGTTTGGGGGACCTAGCAGGGCCTGGTTTTCAGAAGGGGGTGCTCAGAGCTTTCTGAAAAGTCAAGCTCTCTCTGAGGAGCCTCAGGCTGAGCATCCAGAAGTTGTTAGCTGCCCTTGGGAAGCCAGCATGGATCACAGATCAGATCCCTCCCTGAACTCCCGGAGAAGACAATGCACTGTCTATCTACAGAGCCTTTCGTCACATGACCTCAAAACAGTACGCAGACAACAAATTAAACCTTGCGTTCCCCAAGGGCAGAATTTAGTGACTTGCCCAAGAGCTCACTTGGTGGCCAAATTGGTAACATGCCATGAATCTGGACTCCCAGACTTCTCCTCTAACCACGGGACCCTGTTCTCCTCCGAGAGCCAAGAGTCCTGACTTCCAGTCCTTTCTCCTCTAACCACTAGACCCCACTCCCTGAAGGGAACCCAGGCACACTGTCTGCCAGACCACTGCTTTAACCAGGAGCCCTTGAGCTTCAAGGCTCAAGCCAATCTCTGGCTACAAGAGATCAGGAGCAGACTTATCCCGATTATCTCAAATTCACCCACTGCAGGGCTCTCACCGCTCTATCCAGAGAAGCCGGTACTGGCCGCCGTTAGGAACAATACACTGGACTAGATGGACCTTGGGTTTGACCCTGGGCCACTTTCCCCTCAGAGCAGAGAAAAGAATGCAGGAGTCCTGACCACCACTTTAACCACTGGACACCATACCCACCAGACCACACCGCAACGCACAAAAAGAGCACAATTCTGCTCCCTGGAGCTGCCAAAGGTGTGAAGGACCCACAGTGAAACCTCCCAGCCTGGATCTCCATTTCCTGGATTTTCTGTTTAATCCAGAATTCTGGCTGCCAGGTGCAAGAGGCCAGGGCAAAGCTCTGAGCACTGCGCGGTTCATGCCCTCCTCTCGCTAGCTGGCTTAATGCTAAGAACCTGTATAAAAAATATAAATTAGAGCTTTTATCTCGGCAGACTTATATGGGAGAGAAAAGAAAAAAAACCACACGCTCACCCAAATGCAAAGGGTTTTATGACACTTCCCTCCCCCTGGAAATAAAGACTCAAGCTGTCGCCATGAAAGGGGGGAAAGATTCTAGACAATGAGGGAAAATCATTAAAAAGCCAAAGTCACTAATAAAACCAGCGCGCCAGTTTTCCCTGGGGCCTCAGAGCAGCAGCTGCTGCCTCACTGGCCCCCTCTGGCTCATGTCCTAGCTCAATGGTGGCTGACCCAAAAAATCAATGAATCTCCTTTGGCCGAGTGCAGAATGGAGAGCCAGGTCTCCTGGGGTCCCAGCTCTGCTGCTGGTTCAGTGGGGAGTTTCGGGCAAGTCCCATCTAAGTTACGTATGTGGCCCTCTTTATCAGAGCATCTGAGCCTCAGTCTCCAATGACTTTATCCTCCCCACATCCCTCTGAGAGCCGAGATCCCCCCATCCCCATACAGATGGGGCCTGTGGCACAGAGGAGCTAAAATGACTTGCCAAGGTCAGAAGACAACGACTTGAATCCAGGTCCCTCGAGTCACAAGCTGTGCTCTAACCACTGCACCACCCTTCCTCTCCACTGCGCCTGTTTCCCAGTCGATGGAACGGGGCTAATGCTTCCCTTGCTGCCCGGAGAGGACTGGGTGCCAGCTGCTTTGAAGCTAGAAAGAGCCAAGTGTATAATTATTCCCTACACATGCTGCGTTTTCTCACCCATCGTACTCCCAGAATCAAAGAGGCTCTCATGCGATGCCGTAATTAAACTTGTTCTTCCCACTCCTAACGCCGCCAAGCCAAAAACCCCAACTGCGAGCTCCAGCCCAGGCATTACTCAAAGGGGGTTTTCCCTGCAAGCAAAGGCGAAGCCACAGGTCAAGGGCTCCAGACCTGCATTCCCCTAGCAGGGACAATTGGAGTCTGTGCTGGGAGAAATCAGGACTCCCGGACTGGGTCTCCAGAGGCCCCTTTCTGATTGCTGTTGCAGGCACGGAGCAGGAGCCAAGCAGGCAAGGTGCTGTGCAAGAAGAACAAAGGTTGTCTCTCCTGAGCTCCCCACTGACCTCATGGCTTCTCAGTCCCTCCCCACACATCCAGGAAAGACACCAGTTGCTCGCCAGCGCACGTTAGAGGAGTTGTCCATTTGAAGCTGCTTACTTGCCAAATGGAGAGGCAGCACGGCCTACTGGATAGAGCACTAGTCTGGGACTCCCTGGATTTTATTCCCAGCTCTGGAACTGACCTGCTGGGTGACCATGGGCAAGTCCCGGTCGCTCTGTGCCTCAGTTTCCCTCCCACCATTTCCCTATTTAGAGTGTGAATGCTTTGGGGCAGGACCGTTGGTCACTATTTGTATGTACAGCCCCAATCTCAGGTGGGGCCTCTAAGGGCTAATGGAAAACGCTGCTTCATTTTATTGGAAATATCTTTGTGCCTTTCACAAACTCATTGTACTCTGAAGGCAAAAAAACGCAGCTTTTGTTCAGGTTGAAATACAAACACACCAGAAAACCCATCATCTCAGCCGTTCGCATCTCCCCCGAGGGGTGATCTACAGGGACGGTGCCCAGTAACAGAAAACCCGGAGACAAATGTGTCCTGCCAAGGGGATGGCAGGGTGTGACGTGGCTTCATCTCTTCAACCCTCACCCACTCCCCGAGGGAGTCGCTGCATCAGACTGTCCGGGAAACGGCCGCAGAGCCCTACATCTGCAGGACACTCCGCTGTAAGCGTACTCGGCAGAACAGGGAAACCGACACAGCCTGACAGCTTTCAACCCAGTCTCCTCGGCTTGGAGGGGCGGCTCTCTCGAGAGCTATCGAGCTGGGAAGGAAAGAAACGAGCCAGGGGCCCATCACCCCCACTAGGGATGAGCCAAGAGGAGATTTCCGATCCCCAGATGCAGGGTCTCTCTCCAGCACCAACCCACCCCTCCCCTCCCCCAACCTTGACTCTGCTCTTTGCATGCGCGACCCCCTTTCCTTACGGCTGGTGGGGGGGGGGGGGGACAGCAGCAAAAGCATCTTCCGCCTCATTTAACCTCAGACACGCTGCCTTCGAGCCTCACGCAAAGTGGATTCCTAGCCATGCATTTGCCCAGCAGCTGGGCTCGGAGCCGCTCATTCATGGGCCCATGACTCCGAGCCAGAATTGCTGCCCCCAGCCAAAATAAACCTTTTCCACCCCAAGTCTGCAGCCTGAGATTTGCCTGGGGACGAGGGGGGTTGGGAGGGAAGTAAACAGTGGGGACAAGGCCAGTTCTATGCAAACAGCCCTTCCCTGGCACTGGCAAAATGAGCGTGAGGGTGTCAGATCAGGAACTGACAGCAGCTGCTTACATCTTACCCTGAAAGCAAAACCAGCAGAGGGGGTGACCAGGCCACGTGCTCTGGCCTGTCAGCCAGCCAGCCTCTCCTGTCTCCACACCCTGGATGCGCCAACCCTGGGGCGGTCCCACAAAGGCAGGGAGAAGGGAAAGGTTCATTAGGACTCAGGGCTGTGGATTTCTTCTCCCTGGGTGTGTGTGGGGGGCCCCCTTTGCTGCCTGAAGCCCCCCCATCTGATCTTTGCAGAGCACAATCCCACTCAGTCCTAAGGAGTACGCTATTCCTCTGACTTCGGCAGGGAGGGGGCACAAGTCGGATAGCGACTGGCCATCTCAACAGAGGAGATGCTGGTCGAACCGGCCTGGGGGAAACAAACTCCCCTCATCTGTCCACCTAGGGCAGGCCAGAGGCGCACTGAGGGACCCCATGCTGCATCCCCGGGGCCTCCTACAAGCCCCTCCCACTTTTCACGGAGTTACCTTAATTTGGGGAGCAGGGAAGCACTGCAAGTTAAGCAAAAACCCCAGGAAGAAAGTTCCTGCTGGAAATGAACCACGAGTCGCCCCACGCCTTTACTGCAGAGCAGGCAGAGGAGCTAGCGGCGGCTCAGAGGAGCGGAGCTTTACGTAGCAGAGATTAAATCATGTTTCTGGCATTTAGACCCAGCTTCTCGTTTTAAACTCAGGATGTTGCACACTGTCGAAGGGGCAACACAACGGTCACTCCTGGAATGCTCCAGTTGTATCCTGCGCCTCCAGCACCTCGCTGTGGGTGTCAAAGGCAGCAGAGACGCAGCAGGGAAAGAAGAGGAAAGCTGGGCCGACAATCTGGGTGTCCCAGTGGCAGAGATCCCCTGCTTGCCAGGAAGGGATCTCAGCCACGAGATGAGGAAGGAGCAAAGAACCTGGTGTTGCAGAAATCAGCGGCTGCTAATTCAGGCAAGGGCTACGTGAGGTCAGAGACCAGGCCACTGGCTCAGCAGACAAACACATCCACACTTACAGAGAATTAGAACAATGGCTTCCGAACAGATTTGCCTCCTGAAGGCAAAAGCAGACACCCAGGACATCCTTTGGGGACTCACTTGTGCTGGGAACGCGAGAGGAAGGACCCCAAAGCATGCAGGTTTCCTGAAAGCAGCATAATCCCAGCCACAGAGGAGCGCTCTGCTGCTCAAGGTGCTGCTTTTGAAAGCTATTAAATGCAAATTTCTCGCATCCATGTTAATCAGCCTGTCAAGCAGGGCCCCTGGCTTCTTTGTGAGCAATAAAAGGGATGGCAGATGTGCCCTGGGCTTCCAGGCAGGCTGAAAGAACAGAAAGGCTGGCGAATAATTTACAGAGTGGTGACCCTAGCAAGGGTCCCTATTTATGTGCTGGGGGGCCCTGTCCCTCCTCCTGCCTTTACACAAAGCCAGCCCCTAGGCAGGGGAGTTTATTCCTCCTTTGACTGTTTAACTGCAGGCAACCGTCTGCAGGGAGCTCCCCTAACCAGGGCTGGGGAGGCAGTGCAGACTCGGGACCCGGGCCTCAAAGCCTGGACAGGCTGGGTCAGAACAGCGGGCCCGCAACGTACTGGACCATGAGACATTTCCTCTACAGGGGCTGGGCCTGGAAGTCGTTTTTCAGAACCACTTTGCGCTTTCACTGATGCGAGGAAGGAGAAATGATCTGAAATCACAACAGCCACACACGTAAAGAGGGATTCAAAGCTGGGCTCAGCTCACTGAGGTTCAGTTTAACAGAGATCACCACTTGGGGAGCAACGGGGGATGGAGACGCTGGCAAGGCTGGCTGAGCAGACGAGGAGGGAAGGGCCGAATTAGGAAGGGCCTTTAGGCCAAGGAAGGAAGGAGGATACGTGGCCTAGCCATCAGTCACAGCCCCAGGAGCTAGGCTGTCCCAGATTGGCCACTGACTGTGGGTAAGAGACTGCACCCGTGCCTCAGTTTCCCTGCTGTCTGAAGAGGATAATGATCTGGATCCTCCTCACTCAGGGGATGAAGCAGGCAGCATCTGCAGCACAGTTTGAAGAGGAAAAGCTCTGTGCAAAGGCTAAATCCCCCTTTCCTGGAGTAACGTAGCAGGACAGCAGCATTGCCGACACCCCACAATGCAGGAGGCCATTCACGCTCGGGCTGTAATTAAACCAGGCGGCGAGGGTCTCCTGGCCTGATCCGACTCAGGCAGCCAACTGGGACTAAGAGCCAGGGTGCGGAAGGGTAGATCCCAGGGGTTCTCAGCCGTTTATACTGGTGACCCCTTCACACAGCAAGCCCGGGTGCGACCCCCTTATACATTAAAAACACTTTTATATTTAACACCATTATCAATGCAGGAGGCAAAGCAGAGCTTGGGGTGGAGGCTGACAACTTGTGACCCCCGCCCCCCACAACCACCTCGCGACCCCCTGAGGGGTCCCGACCCCCAGTTTGAGAACCCCTGGCCTAAGAGCTCCAGACTGCCGAGAAGCTGATGGATCTCCAGCCACGTCACCTTAGCTAGGCGGGCGAGACCTTGTGCTCTGGGGCAGCAAGAGACTGAGAGGAAATTGGCTACATCACAGGAACTCCCCTGCAATGGGAGGGAGGAGTTAGCCAAGGACGGGGCCAGCCTGCATGGACTCTCCTCGACTCACCTGGGGGGAGCCAGTGGATACTGACAGCAAGGCTGTCACTGGAACTAGCGTCTGGCTGTCCACCATCAGCTGGCCCACATGCACGCTCCTGCGCCCCCCAGCCCCCCGCATCGAATCTGTGCAGATCTCAAAGCACATTACAAACCGCCAGTAACCACGCCTTACAACCCTGTTTCAAGGGGAAGTTTTGCGGATGCAGAAACTGAGGCACAAAGCGAGACAGCAATGGAACAGCACCTGGATTTCGAGGTGCCAGTGCTTTACCCACTAGACAAGGCTCCCTCAGAAAACGGAGCAAAAACCAGCTGCAGGACGGTTTGGCCCGAGACAGAATTTTCAGGCCCAAAGGAATTTTGTTTGTTTGTTTTAACACATTCGCCAAGAGACAGAGGGAGCATCACAATTTTACACCCCTGCCACGTGCACCGTGGGCTCTCCTGGCACCTCCCTCAGCAGAGCTCCCACATGGGTCCATGCTGGAGCTGGTTAACACATGCCGGCCCAGCGAGCGGGCAGCTGGGACTCATGCTCCTCCCCGGTGCGGCAGCACAGGCCCCCTCCCCGGCTGGCCCGAGAAATGCCATTTCTAGTGGCCAAAGGGGACTCTAGTCTGTTACAGACGTGGCGCTGGGCGGGGTGGACGGTGACAGAGCAGCAACTGTGTAATGAGTGACCCCTACTCTGCCCTGTTCCAATATCCGACACCATCAGCAGAGCAAGAACCAATCCGGGCAGAAAGCCTGGCCTCAGGTCCCTCCCAACAGAGGCTCTGAAACCTGGTCAAAAAGATCTCCTTGTCCCAAGGAAGACAGGTCCCATGTCAGAGAGGTTATCTTTAATCATAGGATATCAGAGCTTGAAGGGACCAATCCCCAGACAGATTTTTACCCCAGTTCCCTAAATGGCCCCCTCAAGGACTGAACTCACAATCCTGGGTTTAGCAGGCCAATGCTCCAACCACTGAGCTATCCCTCCCCATCTTAGGGTCGCCCGAGCCACCCAGTCAACAGAGAAGCACCGTACGCCAGGTCCGCACCCGTTCAGGTCCCCGACTGCAATCACAGCAATGCTAGCCACGGGGGGCCGGCAAACCCCGGGGAAGCCCCGAGCCACTGAATGAAGCATCAAGGCAGAGCGAGCATCGCATCAGCGCGCCGAAGGCCCTCTGGCTAGGAGAAGCCGCTTGCCCCATACTTGGAGTGGGTTACACTCATGCATCGTTCTCTTGCTGATGCAAAGTTTGAAAGCGGAGAACACGTAACTCTCCGAGTGACCCTGGGTAACAACGCAAGTCTCTGGGAGGAAATCATAAATGTAAAACTCCTCCAGGCTGTTGCTTTTCCATCTAACTCCCAGTGCTTTACAGGACAAATCCAGAAGACAACTGTGTGGCTGAGACAGATACAGAACAGGCTAGTAACACAGGAGGCCAGGAACACCCCAACTCCCGCAGAACACTCCCTGGAGAAAGGACGTCTCTGAACAGCATTGCGGACAGAATCCCTGAGGCTTAGCTGGCCTCTGAATGGCGCCAGGTTCTCTCCCCAGCCTCGCGGAGGGTAGAGCTGACAAAGCCTGCCCTCATCACTGAGCCATGGAGGTCTGAGGCGGAAAAAGACCTGCTGTACTTGTTCCAGCCTCCAACCAACCCAGGGTTGTTCCCGCCCGGGGTTACTCCACAGCTCTGTCTGATTTGAATGGGCGCTGTCAGCTTAAATAAAAGGTATTTTTTAAAAGATCCTGATCTCTTAACACCTGAGACTCTTCATAAGATCTAACTTAGCCCATTCAAACTGCTCAGCGGGGACGATAATTGTGAAAGTTCAAATACCTGGAAAGGAGAGAGAGAGAGAGAGATGGAAACTCCTGCGCACTAGGATCATCACTGACCCACCCACCACAGGCAGAGGGTTACGTTAAAGGGTCAGATCAGATCAACCATTTCAGTTACAAAGCAGCCTCACATTGGTGCCTCCATGCACTGTCTGTCCCTTTAAAGGATCAAATCCCTGGAGACCCTTGTCTGAAAAGAAGGGGCAGAACTGGGAAGTCAACGTAGCTGGGCCCCGCTCCCGGACGACACTTCCCGTCTCTCAGCTTCTGGAGTCAGACCGGTCTGGGCAAGGACCATGCTACACGTCTGTCGAGTGACTCAACCGTCTCTTGGACAAACTGGATTCCGAGATCCCCAGGCCAGAAGGGATCATCTAGTGAGTCTAACCCCCTGCGTAACCCAGGCCAGATAACTGCCCCAAACAAACTCCTAGAGCAGAGCTTTCCAAAAACCCTCCAATCGGGATTTAAAGATAGCCAGGGATGGAGAATCCACCCCCACCCTTAGGAAATTGCTCCAGTGGTTAATTACTCTCTCAGTAAAAACTGACACCTTATTTCCCATCTGAATTTGATTAGATGGATCCCGTTAGACCTCCCTCTGCTAGACTGAAGGGCCCATTGTCAAATCTTTGTTCCCCACGTAGGCACTTACAGACTGAGATCAAGTCACCCCTCCACCTTCTCTTTGTTAAGCTTAATCAATTGAGCTCTCCGAGTCTCACTGTAAGGTATGATGGGGAAACTGAGGCAGAGAAGGCGACAGACAAGCCCCAGGCTAGAAAGAGAATCAGAGAGCAGCATTTCCTGAGTTCTAAACTCCTGAGCCTCAACCACTGGACCCACTTTCTCTTTGGCTTTCAGGGAGTGTCCGTTTCTACAGCACATTCCCCAGGCAACAGCAACGAGGAAAGAACCAAGGTTGCTAGTCCGAGTGTCGAGGTTCTTCGGACCACAAACAAAGCTGGGACATTACAGACCCTGAGAGCCACTCCTTCTGTAGCCAACAATAGGTTAGATCCATGCACCTAGTGTGGAGAAAAGCCTGAAGTCAAAACACACACACATCCCTTATCTGGGATCTTCCTTTACACCAAGAGGAGGGCATTCCCCACGCATGCTGGAGTGTGCAAAGTAACCAAGAGAAGGTCCCAAATGGGAAACACATCTCCCATAAGGGAGCTGTCAAAAGCAGCAGGCAGGGTTAGAACTATGCAGTTAGAACTATGCCATTGTCGCTCACCCCAGCTCCATCCTAGTGTTCCCAGGGCCAGGGCCTCAGAATGAACCATGCCACTGACAAAGGGTTCATGTCGCTCTCCTCCATGCCCGCAGGGAGCATCTGCAGTGGGAGCAGGCGCTGCCTGAAGTTCCCCTCTGAACAGAGCTTTCCTATGGCGACCGCAGCTCGCGCTGCGAGAGGGAAAGGAATGATGGGGCAGGGCTCAGGACAGCAGCCTGGGACCCTGGAGACCCAGGTTCAATTCTCTGCCCTGACACAGATGCCCTGAGTGACCTTGGGCAAGTCCCTGTCTCTCTGGGCATCACCCTGCCTCACAAGAGGGTTGCGAGGGAAGCTCCCATGTGGCACTTGTCAGCCATGGATCATAAAGCGCTTTGGCCAGGATCATCACCCCTATTTTACAGACAGGGAAACTGAGGCATGGAGCAAGGCCCAGACTTGCCCAAGGTCCCCTAAGAGGCCAGTGGTAGAGCAAGGTCTCCCCAAACCCAGTCCAATTCTCTATCCACTAGGCCAGACTCCAGTGACAAGGGCCGCATAAGCACCTCAGCTAGGCAGTCAAACTCGTTGGGGCCGGGCCCACGCCCCCTCCTATCCCTCACAAAGCACCAGGCATGCTGTAGGCACGAAAATATGTTGGCAGCCGATTACAGGTCGGATCCGGCAACCCTCACTCGGCAAGGACTCCCTGCGCTGAACGACAGGCCCGGACCATGCAGCCAGCTGTGATGTCGCAGGCCACGCGACACCTGGTTGGCAGTAAGCAAAAACAAGCGACACCCTAAAGCACACAGATCACTCCATGCGCTCAGGCCTGCTAGCCACGTGTTCCCATGTAGGTAGCCACTTACAGCATGGTAGAAAAGAACACAGATATTCATAGGTTTAAAGGAAGTTTTCCCCCTGTATTTAGTTTTCTGATTACAGATGCCAAACAGGTGCCCTGGGCATCTGCTTTGCATTCACTAGCCTTTCAAACTGACACGAGCCAGGTTACTTACTTACACACACAGAGTATGTTTGAGACACTCATGCTACTAGGAGAAAACTGGTACAGAGAATCTTTCACCTGGCTTGGACTGCCAGGTCTTCAGTCAGTCAAAATGTTGCAGGAGAGCATCAGCATGTGAGATGAGGAGAGACTGAAAAACCAGGGATTGTTTACTTTAAAACAAGGTGACACGATAGAAGTGTACAGAATAACCAATGGTACTGACATTGGGATGGTCTGTTCTCCACAGAGCAAGGGGTCGTGTCAATAACATTAAAAGGAAGCAAACGAAAGGAAATACTTTGTAGCCTGTGGAACTCACTGCCACATGATGCTGCTGAGGCCAGAACTCAGCAAGACTGAGTTAACAAGATAACTCTGGATAACAAGAATAGCCTGAGTTAAAATAGCAAACACCGTTTACTATCGTGTTTCTACAGTGCCTGAAATAACTCAGGTCCGTTCTTGGCTGTCCCTTGGCATGACTGCAATAAAGATGAATGCAATTATACAAAAAGTTTTTGAAGGGATATAAAATCTCATGCATCAGGTCTTAAATCTCTGACTACTGTGGATTCGGATGAGACCTTTAGAGAAGCAGATCATCCTATATCTGTCTGTAGGGTTTTTTGCTGTCCTTGGTCACCGTCAGAGACAGAATACCGGGCTAGATTGACCTCAGGTCTGATCCAGACTGGAGATTCTTGTGTTTCTAAGATACGATAGCAAAACCAACCATCCATGTGTCAGTGTAAAGCAGAACAATGTGACAGGTTAGGCCAAATGTTTAGAGGTTATTTTACTAATATTTTTAGGATTTTAAAAAAGGAAAAATTCTGTGAATTAAAGCATCTCCATTTGCAACCCCATAACCTGCACATGAAACTGATTACAAATGAGAGCTGAAATTGACTTATTTCGCTGTCCAACCTTAGAGAAACAAAGCAAACAGCTCAAATGGAGACATTTAAATTAGTTTTGGGAGTTTTTTTTAAGATTCTATTAGTTTTAATCATTTTCAGATGTTAGTAATAGAAACGGAATTTGTTCACTGAACAGATTAACTTTAACCTGATGCTGTCCCTTTAAAGTAACAAAGGGAAAGAGAAATTAAGTCTAGTGCTATCTGGAGACCTGTGCGCGCTTGGGAATCCTTGTTTTAAAACAGCCTTCACTTCTATGTGCCTTTGCTGCCCAAGAGCTGTTTGCTATCGCACAGAATGCAGAGCATAAAAAGTGTGTCTTTGGAAAAGGACAGATTGTTGCACGAACCCTAAGGAAAAAGAAAAAGCTCTGCTTTGAAAAACTAACCCACAGGAATTCCTATGTGCCCTGATAAACACCAAGCTATTGATTTTTAATCATATTAAAAAGATGCTTTTCCGAGGCCCCACGTGCCCTAAACACATACACCATCAGCACAAGAAAATCCCAGTAACACCATATAAATCATTCCCACAGGCACTCAGCCAGGCAGACACCTACAGAAACTCTTGCCACCCCTCCATCGTTATAGGACACAGAGCTGTCTTTCTGAGAGGGTTTTTGTAGGGTGCCTGGACAAGCACCAAATTCATGCTATTTCAGACCAAAGGAAGGGGATCAAGTTCCACCTCGATCTTTTCTGGGGTGTAACACTGCAACATTCCTTGTGGTGCATGGGGGGATGCTAAGGCCAGGTCACTTGTTCCAAAGCACTGGGAGAGGTTTCCAGCTGCTCAGAGCAGCGGCTGCATTAGCAAATCACAGAGAGAAAGGAAGCCCCCCCAGTAATCTGAGGCAGGAATGTTCCTGGTTTAAGAAACTGTAAAACAAAGGCTCAGTATGAGGTCGACAATTGCACAGACACATGCACTCATGAATGCTTCAAGATCAGCTGGCACCGATCTGTGGGGCAGGACATTAGACTTCTAAGAAAGAAGCAAGAAGCCCCACACAGGAGGACGTGGCCACCTCTCCACTATGTACGCTGCACTGAAAAGAAGCATTAGGACAAATTCACATTTTCCATTACCTCGTCTCTTTCCACCGCCACCTGCTTTCCCCATACTCGCTACCCGTCCAGGTCAAACAGCTGCATTGGATTCATCCCAGATGTCGGGCTAAAGAACGCCACATTGCTGAAAATGTGAAAAGCCTCTCCCCAGTATGAAACTTTCTCCGGGACGGTGCTTCAGACACTAGCATTCCCAGCATCCCCCAAGAATGAACTCACGAGTAGTTCTTTGTGCACTGCTACCCCGTAGCCTAAGGAGAGCATGTCGGTCAGCTCCCTGAATAGCTCACCTATGCTTTGTTTCCAAACTCGGAGAGCTGGACAGCTGGAGCAAGTGGAAGTCAATAATGGGGAAATCAATTGAACTGTGGTAGATTTACTCCATAAAAACATTCCACTGGTCAAAGGGGATCAAATGCAGAAAGTCAATAGAACATCTTGAAATCTGATGAAAACTCCGCTCTCAGTATTCGTGCTGTATTGTTGACTAAAAAGCTGTTTCAGAACTGTATTGACAAAGGGATAACATCAGATTTTTAAAAAATACATTCAAAAGCAAGTTTCCTTCTAGCCTCAAGCGAGTGTCAAAACAGAGAACACGTAAAGAGGATGTTACACGGGTCTCAGGCACACAATGAAAATAACCTCGTCTGTTTCATTATTTATATTACAGTAGCATGTTGAGGCTTCAGCGGAGATCTAGGCCCCCGCGTGCCAGTCACAAGAGAGTGGCTGTCTCTAAGCTCTTCGGGACAGGGGCTGAGAGGGAAGCAGGCAAAAGACACTCAAAGGTGAAGTGATTTGCTCAAGATCAGTGTCATGAACAGAACCACTGTCTGAACCCCATGCCACTGGCCTGGTCATTAGCCCCCATTACTTCTGTCACTAGCCAGGGCTGGGGCAGCACGCAGCGCACAGGGAAGGTTTTCACTGAAAGTTTACATTGGTATTTAATTAATGTAATCTCCACGGCTGATAAATGTGGTCTCGCTGTATAAACTAACCCTGCTATAAAGATTAAAGCGCGTGGGACCTCACTCCGGCCCCACAGCTCAGGAAGGAAGGTTCTTATACTACGGGTGCTGGATCTGCTTTCTGCTACATAAACCAACCCCTAATTCGGGGGGTGGGAATGCCCGGGTGAGGGATGCTGAGGGTGGGAAACAGAGCAGTGCTGGGCCCTGCGTAACCCCAGCTACAACCAGTCTGTGCACTCCAACCCACGACAGGCAGCGGCAGCCGATCAAGCACTCGGAAGATTGCTGGGAGGAGGAAAGCGAACGAAACACCCCAGAAGGAAGAGCTGGCCCAGCAGCATGGCCCCAGCCAGCGTTCCCCCAGCCCCCGACAGCTCCTCTCCCAGAGGCAGCCTGGCCGTGGCGGTCTCCACAGCCCTCAGCGGAGAAAGGAGGGATATGCACTGCTTCATCTCCTGCAGAGCAAGGCAACACTCCCAGCCAGACCGCCCTCAAGGTGGGCAGCTAACTTCATCCAGGAACAGCCCTGGAGCACCTACTTTTAACCCCAGCAATGCTGCTTTGGGGGTGAAGGAAATTCAACTGCGGCTCCAACCATGCCAGGCCACATGGCGGTAACACGGCACTCAGTGCCCCCTCCCTTGGTACAGCAGCTCCAGAGGGAGAGCGGAGACTAACGGCCTTCCACAAAACCAAACTACCCCCTCCAAACGGCAAGCAAGAGTTTTCTTGATGGCCGCTCCACGGAAGGGGAAGGGTCTGCTAGCCAGCCATCCGGAACGCCATGGAGCCAGACTTCTCCAGGAAACGCAGCATGGCACAGGGATGTGGCCTGGGGCGTCCGGCCCAAGGTCTGGCAGAGGCTTTTCCTGCCCAGTGGAAACAACCTGGAGCTGGGCACCTATAAAAAGGGAACACGGCCTCGCCCAAGCGCCACCTAGCAGTTCCTGCTCCTGCCCAGCTTCCAGACACATGCCCCTGCACAGACCTGTCCCAGAGACTTTGCACCCTGCACCCGCCGCATCCAATTCCTCCCCTCCCCAAACAAAAACAAGGAAGATGAGACTAAACATTGCAGGATCCGAACTGAAATATGCAATTAAAGCCCAGCCACAGGGTAAGGGCCCCCCCCGGGCAAACACTCAGTGACATCAAGCTGCCTCCTGCCAAGGAGTCTGACCTCGCCCACACTTTGGAGACGATTATCAAGCTTGGCACAGCAATCAAGAGCCTCCGTGAACCCCAGGGAGGGCACGCACCCGCACGCCTGCGCAAGGAAGAGCAAAGACCCAGGTGACAGAACGAGGCTGAGACATGGAGAACTTTACCATGAGCACGGCTACAAGAAGAGACTCATGGCCCCTGCAGGCCCCTGAGCTACCAGGGTGCTGCTGAGGCCCCACTTCTGGACGGGGAGATGCAACCAGCTCAGGAGCCGAAGGGCTACATGGGGCCACAAGCCCCTTAACACGGGCCAGGCCTCTTCTGTGGGCCAGGCGTCTCCTGACCCCAAGGTGTGTCCCATTCCAGCCCCTCTCGAGCCCTGCCCACCCCCCCTTCCCCCTGCCTCAACCCCCATCCCTACACACACCCAGACTCGTACCCCAATCCCCAGACATCCCATTCCCCTGCCCCATCCCACACACCCAGACCCTACCCCCAATCCACAGACACCCCATTCACCTGCCCCACCCCACCTCCCCCACAAGCCCCAGACTCCGACCCATATCCCCAGATCCCATTCCCCTTGCCCCACCTCATCCCCCCCCACACACACCCACAGACGCGACCCAATCCCCAAACCCCACCCCTGCCCCACCCCCATCCCCCCACAACGCCCAGACTCATACCCCAATCCCCAGACACCCTCATCCCCCCACAACGCCCAGACTCATACCCAATCCCCAGACACCATCCCCGCCCAACCCAGACTCGGTACCCAATCCCCAGACAACCACATTCCCCCTGCCCCACCACCATGCACCCCACACAACCCAGACTCGTACCCCAATCCCAGAACACCCCCATCCCCCACAACCCCAAGACTCAACCCCAAATCCCCAACACCCACATTCCCATCCCCCACCCCCAACACTCACCCAGACTCGTACACCCAACCCCAACATCCCCATCCCCTGCCCCACCCCCATCCAAGACCCCACATACCAGACTTGTACCCCAATCCCACACACCCCCATTCCCCCCCCCACCCCCACCACGCAGCCCCCACACCCAGACCGTACCCAATCCCCAGACTCCTCCATTTCCCCCATCCCCACTACCACCGCAGACTTCGTACCCCCAATCCCCAGACATCCATCCCCCTCCCACTCCCCCACACACACCCAGACGTACCCCCAATCCCAGACACCATTCCCCTGCCCACCCCATCCTCCACCACCCGAGAGTGTACCCCAATCCCAGACACCCCATTCCCCTTCCCCCACACACCAGACTCGTACCCCAATCCCAGAACAGACCCCATCCCGCCCACGACACGCCAGACTCATACCCCAATCCCCAGCAACCGCCATTCCCTGCCCACCCATCCCCCCACACAACCAGCTCGACGCCCAAACCCAGAACCCCATTCCTCTGCCCACCCCCATCCCCCCACACACCCAGACTCGTACCCAATCCCCAGACCACCCCAATTCCCCTGCCCCACACCCAGACTCGTACCCGACCCCCATTCCCCGCCCCCCACCCCAGACTCGTACCCCAATCCCACCCCCCTGCCTAGAGACCCCCAGGCTCTCGCCACCCCCACGCACGCTGTAGAGCGCCAGGGCCGCGCTTGTCGGGCCCGTCGACGCCTCCGAGCGCAGCGCCTGCTGCTCCTGGTGCCTGCTGGATCTCGCCGTTGGCGCCCCGATGTGAGGAGCCGCACCCGGGGACACGGACAACCGCCGCGCGCATCTTGGGCTCCGCCGCCGCCTTCCCGCCGGGCCCCGCCACAGCCCGCGACGGCCCGCCCCCGCCCTGCAGCGCCCCTCGGCCGGCCCCAGCCCCGCCGTGGCAGCGCCCACCTGCCCGCCCCGTTCTCCGCCGCACAGCTCCGGCCCCGCCCAAAGTAAACCCCTGCCTGCCCCGCCCACAGGCCGCGCGCCCGCCCCTGCCCTCACATGCCCCTGCCAGCCCCGCCTCCGCCCGCCAGCCCCCGTGCTGGGCCCCAGCCCGCTCGCAGCGCCCCTGCCGGCCACGCCCCCTGCAGCGCCCGCGCCCCTGCCGGCCCGCCCCGCCCGCAAGCGCCCTGCGGCCCCGCCCCCCTGCAGCGCCGCGCCCCCTGCCCGGCCCCCCCGCCCACGCCCTGCACGCCTCCACTCCAGCCATGCCGCCCCCCTGCCGCCCCCGTGTCAGCGGCCGCGCCCCCTGCCGGCCCTCGCCCCCGCTCAGCGCCAAGACGCCCCCTGCCGGCCCGCCCCCGCCCGCCCCCTCACGCCCCACTGCCGCCACCGCCACAGCCGACCCGCCCCCGCCACCCCACCCCATCTGCCCGCCCCCTAGCGGCAGGCCCAGCCCAGCGGGAGGGACCCGGCTGCCCACCCTGGCCGCACGCGTGGGCCGGACTCCCCCTGCCGGTGCACGGGCCAGGGGCCGCGCCAGGAACACCTGTAGGTCTTTATTGAGCCGGAACAAGAGCTGCAGTCCCGCCAGCTGGAGCCGCGGTAACACTTCGTGCTAATGGGGGGCAGCATCACCCCGCCAGCGGGACAGAGACCGGCCTCGGGGCACATCGCAAGCTGCGCCTAATCACCAGACCTCGCTCGCTTCCCGCGGAAAGAAACGTCCTGCACGCCCCTCCCTCGGGGAAAGTCACGGGCAGAGGAGAGGGAGTCGGTGGGACAGCAGTTCCTGGGGGCTTCCACGCTCCTCCTCTCGCTGAGTCCAGATGCAAACCCAGCTGTCCATCCCCAGACACAGCCTCATAGCCATCCCCCCCAGACACACCCCTATGTGCTTCCTCTGTCCATCTCAGGCTGAGAGCTGCTGCCTGCACCGCAATCCAGGAGCACCTGCCCTGTACAACAGTCTGACGACAGCTTCGTGGCAGGGGACTTTATGGAGCCTTTAAAAGCAGCAAAGAATCCTGTGGCACCTTATAGACTAACAGACGTTTTGGAGCATGAGCTTTTGTGGGTGAATACCCACTTCCTTGGATGCATGTCGTCTTTATGGAGTCTTTGGCTCTCCCCCCATCTCGGGTCATCCTGCGGAAGCACTGCTTGGAGGAAGGGGATTGCGGAGGGGTAGAAAGGTTTGGCTGGCTCATGTGAATGTCATTCCGGCTACGGTGGAAGAATCCACTGCCAGCCACACAAATCCTGACCCAAAGATATGCAACCCCAGCTGGGATCTTCCTGCTTCCAGCATCTGCCCCAGGGATCGATTCAGCTCCAGAGCTGAGCCAGTGACACTGCTCACAATGCGGGAGGTAGACTAGATTCTGGGCATCTTTTCATGGTGTCCATGTCACGTGGTCCTGGAGGGCACAAGGCTTAACTGAAGCTCATTCTCCTCCCAATGAAGATGTATAATCGCACCCTGGTAATGGTCCCTCTGGCAGACGCCTCGTTCTGGGGGTGACCCCGAGCCCAAGGAAGACTAAGGAAAGGGCCGGGGCTCAGACCAGGGGGTCGCTAGCTGGAGCATCCAGGGCCAGCCTCCACCCAGGCCGTCACTGCAAGGACTTGAATGTGCTGAAGCTGTCGGTTCCCAGAGCGGAAGCGGAGCTGAGTCTTTTCCTGGAGCCTGGGGAGATGCAGGCATCTTGGCTGCCTGTGGCTTCCAGGTCCATTTTCTTGCCAAATGCAAGGTGGGGGGCGAGACAAGGAGAGAGGATAAAATAAGGATCTATGGGGGGGGCTCAACTTGGGGGGGGATGGGGGAGCAATCATTAACCCTTTGCAAACTACACCCTCCGGGTGAGACAGCTGCATCATGCCACTGCAGTGCAAGCTCAGCCCCTGACTAGGGGGCTGTCTGGCAGCTGCTGGCCTGGGAAATACTTGCCCATGGACCCAGCAGCTGTGCCCAGCTTGAGAACAGCCTGTGTCCCCCATGGCAGCTCACGCCCTCTCCGCAAAGCCCTCGGGCGATGACTTACCTCCGAGACGGTGAACAGGCAGTTATCGAACGATATGTCTGCAAAAGGAGAGAGGAGTGAGGTTACTGGGGCCAGGTCTCCCAGACCTGCAGCCCCTCTCACCCCAAAGGGATCGCTTTGCCAACTGCCAATGTCAACTGCCTCTAGGGTGGAGCATGGGAACTATTTCCCTGTGCACAGCAATGCCCCCCACCAGGACAGGACAGAAACTGCCAGGAAATGCTGCTGAGGCTTGGAGAGGTTGACTTACTTCATTTGCAAGTCAGTGAACCCAGCAGCCTATGCTGCCAGGCCCCAGTGACTGAACCAGCAGACCACAAGCCTTCGCAGAGCCTTGAGTGGAATCCAGGAGTCCTGGCTCCTGGTCCTTCCACCTCCATACACACTGCTTTGAAAATGTCACCCGCAGCCTCCTTCTGGCAGCTGTCAAGGCTGTCTCAGGTCACCCTGACCTCACAAGGACTTGGTATTTGACTCTAACACAGACCTGTTGTGGGAAAGTTCGTTTCTGTCCAGCACGATTCCCGATCCCTGAAAAACAGACATTGTGAGATCCATAGTTAATAAGGATGCTTTGCCCTGCTCCAGCCTCTCCCGGCCTCAGGAGACATTTTCAAAACCTTCCAAGTGACTTAGGACCCCAAATCAAATTTTCAAAAGGGATCTGACCACTTTGGCACCTAAATCCCATTGAAAGCCAATGAGAATTATGCTCCTTAATGATTTCTGAAAGTGCGGAGAGTTTCTCCTTAGGCCACATGAGCCACTGTCACCAAGTGACATTAGATTTCCTGAGCGTCTCTCACCTTTTCAGCTGTTGTCTTCTGGCATTAACTGGTAAAAAGAAAACAGATGTTATGGTGTCATAAAAGCAATGCTAGGGGTAAGATTAGATAGATAGATAGGTGTGTGACGGGTTGGGTCACAGAAAACCCCTTGGGACTGCCACCTGATGTGCTAACTCTACCGTTTTCCCTGCCAGCCTGGGACTCCAGTACCCTGTCTTGTTGAGCCAGACATGCCAGCCTGCTGCAACCCAGACCCAGGTCTGAACCACGTCCCCCCAAAACTGCAGACTTAACTGAAAACAGCTCAGCAAGTGCTCCTGTCTCCAGCACCCAGACACCCAGCTCCCAATCCCAAATAAATCCATTTTACTCTGTATACAGGGTAAACTCATAAACTGTTCATCCTCTATAACACTGATAGAGAGATGTGCACAGCTGTTTGCTCCCCCAGGAATTAATTACTTACTCTGGTTCTGTTCCACCCCCTCTTACAGCTTTGGCACAAGGTGGAAATCTTTTGTGTCTCTGGGTCCCCACCCTTCCTTCTACATGGAGAAGCCCCAGGTTTAAGATGGATTCCAGTACAAGGTGACATGGTCACATGTCCTGGGAGACCCCAAGCTGGGCCTGATTCACAGGAAGGCTTGCAAGAAAACAGACCTATCCACAGTCAATTGTCCTGATTAATAGGATCCATCAAGCTTCCAAACCACCATTAATGGCCCCCACTTTGCATAATCACAATAAGACCTCAGAGCTCTATTCATATTTCTCGTTTCAGATACAAGAATGATACATACATACAAATAGGATGATCACACACAGTTGACTATAAGCTTTGTAATGTCTGCAATGTTTCAGAGTAGCAGCCCTGTTAGTCTGTATCTTTGTAATGATACAAGAGATTTTTTGCATGAAGCATATTCCAGTTACATTATATTCACACTTATTAGCATATTTTCATAAAACCATATGGAGTGCAATGTCACAGGGTGTATGGGGATAGATAGATAGATGGGGGTAGATAGAGAGGGGTGGTGGTGGATGGGAATAGATAGATAGATAAGAAGGGGTGTGTGGATGGGGATGAATAGATAGATAGATAGAGGAGGTGGATGGGGAGCGAGAGAGAGAGAGGAGAGAGCGCTGCTCAGCTCCCATGTCTCCAGTTGAGATGAATGGGAGTGGTGGGTTCTCAGTAATTCTGTGTATCAGCCCAGGACCCCGTTTCTGCATTCCTCGTACCTCGCCTGACTGCCACGACTGCTACTACGAGGCTCACGGTCAGAAGCAAAGCTCCAGCCACGCTGAGGGTCACAGGGAGCAGCCACGGGGAAGCTGGACAATGCAGAGAAACAGCTGGCATTACCTGGCCCTATTCAGACACCAAAGGGACCCCACACAACCCTCCCCACTCCGAGCACCAGACTGTATCCGCAACTGGGCAGCTTTGGAACAGGGTGAGCACCCCCCAATCTCCGTCTTAGCCATGGCCTTCCCCGTGGTTCTCCCCACAACCCCCACTTGGGACACTAGTCTTGTTTCCCAAGCCCTGGCAGATTCCCTGCCTCCCTCTGTCCTTGTCCTTACCTTGTGGAGCAGCCGTGGGAGCTGGGGGAGGGGCACTTGGAGTTGCTGGGGAAGGGAATGTTGACAGATTTTCAATGGAAAAGGAAGGAAGAGACAGTTTGAAAAGTTGCTTTATTCACACCGGTTTGCAGAGTCAAGATCAGGCCCCAGGAGTCCTGGCAACCCACACCCTGCTCTGAAGACTAGACCCCACTCCCTCCTCCAGCCAGGACGGGACCCAGGGGTCCTGACACACAGCCCTCCTGTTTGACCCATGAGGCCCCACTCCCACCCAGTACTGGGAAGGAAACCTAGGAGTCCTGTCTCAGCCTCATGCACTACCTAAACCAAAATATCTCCCAGAACCAGCATCAGAGCCCAGAAGTCTGACACCTAAGCCACCCTTGGTACCTTTCACCATGCATCTCCCTGCTCTCACCACCAGGAAGGCACCTGCCACACAAACTCTTCAGCTCAGCCTCGGCCAGCAGCTTTGAGTTGGACTAACTGGCTTGGTGCACCTACCTTTTGCCCCAGCAGAGTAGGACTGGAAGAGCACTGGAGGGATGAGAGGCATCAAAAGACCTGGGGGAGGTCGAGGGAGCCCAGGGCCGGGCTAGCCGGGGCCCGCGGCTCAGGACAGAGGGGCGCCGGCAGAGCTTGAGGGGTGGTGGAGGGGGGAACTGCACTACACTTGCCCACACTTCCCTGCTCTCGCCTCAGCTCAGCCAGTTTCCCTCGGATCTAAAAGCCCTTTACCTGACACTGCGACCTCCACCACATTGCTGAACTCTGACATCTGCCTGGCACTCCCGTTGTAGCTGCGGTACCGGCACCAGTACTGCCCGGCATCCTTCACGGTGACGTTCCACAGGATGAAGGTGACGCGATGCTGGGCCTCCGAGGCAAACAGTGTCTGTACGGGCTGAACCAGATCTGTCTTCAGCAACCAGAACTCGCTGTCCACATAGGCTCTCGGCGCGATGCAGACAAGCCGGGTGGAGTCTTCTTGGGCAGGGGGGTCGGAAGACATGTCCAGGTAAAAAAGTGGGGCGGGAGTTAGGCTGGGACCTGCCAACGAGCCTGGAATAGCCAGGGGAAGATGGAGTGAAGTGATGACACAAGCTGCCCATAGACTGACAGCTTCCTGCACACCACAGGACAGGCTCCTGCCCTGCCCACTGGGGACAGCACGGACTGTGGCCCACTGGGGACAGCTTCTGCCCTGCCTGCCCCTGGGGACACAGGAAGCACAGCAGCACGAGCTTCAGGAAACACCTAGGAGTTGATCCACAGCTCTCCGAAAGAGGCCTCAGAGGGCACGGCCACACTGCAGTAAAACCCCTGTGGTGCTGGGTCGACTAGTTCGGGCTCGCTGGGGCTGGCCTGCAGGGCTAACAATCGCAGTGTAGACATTTGGGCTGGGACTGGAGTCCTCCAAAGTTTATGCCAGGGACAAATTTGACCCAAAGGCTCAAATGGGTGTCAACGTTACTCTGCTGCATTGACAGCTCCCTCCATTTTCCTGCTGAAATCCCTTCTGGAGATAAAGCCCAGCCCCCATGCCCTACAATTGCCAAATCATTGTGCAATATCTATGGTCACTTACTCCCCTCACCTCCCATCTATAACTGGCCTCAGATATACGATACAGCATGAGCTTCTTCAGGTCCCTCGTCCTGGAGGAACACTCAGAGGGAAAGCTTCAAATACAGTTTAAATTGAGGGAAAGAGAACATACCAGCTAAGAGAAACAGAATCCTCAGGCTCATCTTTCCGCTGAGCGTCCTGGATCTTTGGTGACTAGACAGTAGGAGCCCAACATGCATGGAAGGTTCCTAGTCAGAAGCACACGAAAAGGAGAAGGAAGTTTTGCCCAAGATGGAATTTCACCATCTCAGAAGGAAATTACAGAATGTCCCTGAACGTAAAAGGGCTTTTATTTCTTTTCCTATGGCAAATTTAAAGCCTCACATTAAAGCCAAAGGGCTGAGACCAACAGTGACCTCATCCATGGTATAAATTACATGCCAGGTTTTGGACACAATTCTCTTCTCACACCAATCTGATAGTGGTGTGATTCCACTGACTTCAACAGAGTTACTGAGAGCCAAGGCCAGTGATCTCAATTGTACAAGTGTAAATTCAATGGAGTTACTCCAGATTTACAGCGAGAGTTGACTAAGATCTAACTCAGGCCCTAAATCTTGTGACGGTTTCCTGGGATCTTATCGTACATCAATGGACTGCAGCTAAGAACCGTTTATATTTCTCTAAATCTCCAAATACATGAAACTCCGCTATAATGCAATGTTTGGGGTCCAAAAACTTCAATCGCGCTAAATGCGGGGTCGTGGTATAGTGGGGTTTGTCAGTGGTCCCCAACGCAGTGCATTGATGTGTGCTGCCTAGTGCACCTAGTGCCCAGCAAGGGAGAGGAGCTGTGGCTCCCTGCCTCCTGGGGACAGAGAACTCCGGGGCTGCGGACACCGGTTCTCTCTGTCCCCAGCAGGTGGGGAGCTGCGGCTCCTCTTGAAGCCAGAGAGAAACCGCGTCCCTTCGCCTGCCGGGGACAGAGAGCACCGGTGCCCACAGCCCTGGAGTTCTCTGTCCCCGGCAGGTGTGGGGCTGCAGCTTCTCTCCCCTGCCATGTTGTTGGGGACCATTGGTACAGTACCATACTGTATTATACCTTAAAGGGGAGCCAACCTGTGATCGCATTATATGCGATTTCGCCTTATGGCGGGGCGCATTATTGCGAGGTTTGACTGTACAAGTTATATGCGAATCACTTCCCCCATTACTGAAGTGGGACACAGCACTGCTTGCACAACATTTTGACAGGAAATGATGAATAACCTCATGACTAGCTGAAAGGGAAGATGCCCCAGTTGAAAGTTAGCAGTGGAGACAAGTAGAACGAACAAGCACAGGTAGAAATGCAGTCGCTGAATATCAGAGGTGCAATGATGCACATGTATCTGTACCTGCATGTGGTCTTGTGCGTGCATGTGTGTTATGAATTCTCCCTCTGTGCCCAACCCAGAGGGTGTGTGTCTCTTAGAGTTCTCAGCCTGAGAGCTTGGCTCTTTAGCTTAAATTGTAGAAACTCACAACGTTCCCTGTTCAATACCTGGTACGTTGGCCATCACATGGAAATTTATGTGTTCAAGTGTTGTTTGCATGAGTGCTGTCTGTGCATGGGCAGACACACAAGCGGTGTGTGGAGCACGTGTCCATCCCAGCCCCCTACTAAGCAGACATCAGCCTTGCTTGTGCCTATGGCAGTTCATACGTGGTTTCCAACCAGCCTTATTCTGTGGAGGATCTCTCACTGCCACACTCACGCGACGCCACATTATTGTGACTGAAAGTTCATCTGCATCCCTGGGATACCGGCAGCTGCTTCCTGTTCATTGGAGCAGCAAGATGGACTCTGTCCCATCTGCCTCCTTCCAATTCCGTCGCACAGTGAGAGGGGAGCAGGGCTGATAGACAACTACCACTTCCTCCCCCTGCCTAGCAAGGTCCTTATCCTGCCCCACTCCTTATGGCTTCTGAGCCCCATGAAAATATTCATCTTCCCAGCAGCCCTGTGAGGCAGGGATGGCTCATTCTCTGACGAAGTGACTCACACAAGGGAGTCTGTGGCAGAGCTGAGCATTGAAACCAAAATCTCCTGGGTCCCAGCCCGGTGTCTTAACCCCCAAGCCAAGCCGCCCTTCCTGTCTGAGCCCATCCTCCGGAGGGGGGCATGATGGGGGATCCCCTGCCCCCAAAGTTCTGCTCCCTGGGTGTTTCCCACCCGCGGAGGGGCAGGCAATGGCCAGACGCCCTCCAGAGGCCATGGCCCCAGCCGCCCTCCCAGCCCTGCCCAGGCACCCGCCCTGCCCCAGCCCTGGCCCGGCCCTGGCCCTGGCCCTGAGCATTGACCACTTGGCCAGGTGCATTGTGGGACTTCGGCTCCCTCTGCAGCATCATCAGAGAGACCAAACCAGAGGGACCAATGGGCTCATGGGCAGGGATGCTGGGCTGGACCAATGGCCTGTTCTGATACTGCATGATGGTCAGGCTGGCTGGACCAATGAGCTAATCCGATACGGCAAAGGGTGGGACATGGCTGGGCCAATCGCTCCTTCCGAGCCACAAAGACCCCCGAAGGCCGGCTTGACCGGCTTTAGGTGACTACACAACTGCCTGACAGAGCCGCCTGCGCCTGTTCGCTCAGCTCTTTCCCTAGGCTCAGCCGCGGGGCCCTTGGCCAGGGGAAGGCTTCTGCCGCCTGGGGGCTGCGGCGCCCGTTTGCCCGCGGATCAGGCTTTTAGCGCAGCCGCCTCTGCCCCAGGCCGCGGCCGGCGGGGCCCTCCCGCCCCCCGAA
>NC_133794.1:5419387-5529690 GCF_003597395.2 Chelonoidis abingdonii
TCGGCCCAGCAAGTCCATACGTTTGGCCTCCCTAGACTTTGGAGCGGGGGCTTGTTGGCCGTGCCGCTCCCGCTCATTGACTGACTGCACCACCAACAAGCAGGGGGCTGGGGTGGGGGAGGTGAAGAAGCAGGGGACCAGGCTGGGTCTTAGGTGGGGGGTCGCCACCGTGGTGGGGATGAGCCAGTCACCAGAACTGAGCTCCGAGTGGGCCCTAGGCTGTGCTGGGGCCTGTGCGCTGCGGGGCAGCGTGATCCTGTCACTCACTCCTGCCATTGTGCCCTACAGGTTATTGGTGGCGCGGGCCTGGACGTCGACTTTTCCCTGGAGAGCCCCTCGGGCGTGCTGCTGATCAACGAGTACCGAAAATCGGACGGGGTGCACACGTGAGTGCTGCTGGCTCTGTCTCTTACAGCCCCCAGGCACCTCCAAACTCCCCTGCCAGCCCAGTCACGGGGGCTCACACGGCTCTTAGCCCATGTAAGCTGAGTTCATTGCACACACCAGGGGCTCCTTGTTTTTCCCCATTGTCCTCCTCATGCTCCCTGCATGCTGTCCTCCTGGCCCCCTCTCTTTCAGGGTCTCCTCCAGCCAGGGGTTCTTTGGGTTCCCTATGTCCCCCATCCTCCTCCCTGTCCCAGGTGTTCTCTGTGATCCCATTTCCCAGGGGTTCTGAGGACCTCATTATTTCCCCCAGTCCAGAGACCCCCATTCTCCCTCAGCCGCTGTGGTTTCACTGCCCTTGGTGGCATAACTGTGCAGTTGTACTTGTTTTCCATCCGAGCTACATGCCCCAGTGACTGCTTGTTTGCCTTGGCCCCTTGAGCAGTGAGTGCGGGACTGGCTCATCCTCACTGTTTTTACCTCTTTCCCCAGCATCGAGCCCACGGAAGCAGGCGACTACAAACTCTGTTTTGACAACTCCTTCAGCAC
Source organism: Chelonoidis abingdonii (assembly GCF_003597395.2). Taxonomy (NCBI): domain Eukaryota; kingdom Metazoa; phylum Chordata; order Testudines; family Testudinidae; genus Chelonoidis; species Chelonoidis abingdonii. Next base: position 5,420,321 of record NC_133794.1, read on the forward strand.
TATCTCGGAGAAGCTGGTTTTCTTCGAGCTCATCTTCGACAGCCCCCAGGAGGACGAGGACGGGGATAACTGGGCCGAGGTGGTGGAACCGGAGGAGATGCTGGATATGAAGATAGAAGATATTAAGGTGGGTGATGGGTGGGGGGCACTGGGGAATGCAGTGCAGAGCCTTTTGCTAGTAGGGCTTTGATGGTTGGAACCACTGGGTGAAGTCTGTGTCTCGTGTGGTGCTGGAAGGCAGGCTGTATCTTCCTGATCCCTTGTGGCCTTGAAATCTGTGAAGCCCGTCGCAGGAGATAGCTGATCTGTCCCTGTGATCTGAGGTGGTGGGGTGTCCAGTGGCCGGGACTCAGAATTCTTACAGGCCTTGGGCCCCAGCGAACTGAACTCGTGGGGAGGTATTTGTTAGCTGCACTCCAGCATCATCAGCACTTCCCACACCCATGCGCAGTGGCTGATATCCCCCTCCCCACCTGGTCCCCTTTCTGTTTTCCAGGAATCCATTGAGACCATGAAGAACCGTTTGGAGCGGAGCATCCAGATGCAGACGCTGCTGCGAGCCTTCGAAGCCAGAGACCGCAACCTGCAGGAGAGCAACATGAGCCGTGTCAACTTCTGGTCAGCTGTTAACCTGGGGGTGCTGGTGGTGGTGGCCTTCCTCCAGGTCTACATGCTGAAGAGCCTCTTCGAAGACAAGAGGCAGGTCCGAACATAGCGGGAAAGGGAGAGAAACGGACTCCTTCTCTCCTGCGGGGGACAGGTACAGAGCTGGACTGGTCCTGGGGCTGGTGAATCCAAAGCCAAACACCCCAGTGCCTGATAGATCAACTGTGTATAGTCATTTCAAATCGCTGCAGCTTCTCTCCTGGGCATCCTTTAGCGGGATTAAATGGGCCTGCTTTGTACCAGAGCTCCCATTAGGGGCACTGGAGCCAGAGGGCATGGGGCAGGTGGGGGGTGGATCACAGAGGTTTGATTGATGGGATGAGCAGTATGGGTTAAAATTGATTCTCTATGGACTTGAACCCCTTGGCTGGGGGGAAGGGGGTTCTACAGCCACCAGCCTTTGCCAAAATACACATCCCTGAGGACAGGAGGAAGACACGGAGCAAAGCAGGGCATGGGGGATGGTAGCTGAGAGGAGCAGCAGGTGGTCTTGGTACCTAGTCCCATCAGTAAAACCAGGTCTGACCTAGCAGCCTCTGGTTCTGACCATCGCCAATTGCAGGTGGGCAGGATCCCCTGGCCTGCAACCAACTTGCTCCTTGTTCTGCATCTCTCTGTTGTGCATTTGTGTCAAAGGAGAAACCTGCTATGTGCCTTAACAGCAGCTCTTGGCCTGCTTGGACCTCGGCCACGGCCTGGCTGTGTCCTGCTGCCCCTTCAGTGCCTTGTTTCCACTGACTGGTAGCAGAGAAGATGGGGAATGTCCCCCCATGTCTCCAGGGACTCCCCACACTCTGGCCCCCTGTGCAGCAGTGAATTGGCTCCAGCTGGCCTCCATACGGACCCCTGGAGGAAAAGTAACCTCGTCGCTGTTTACTGCTGCAGTGCAGCTGCAGCGGGAGAGCCTTGGCTTTGGGTCCAGCCATGTGGCTTGGTTTTGCTTAGGGCTCTGTGCATAACTTGCCCCCGTTTCCATGGCATCTTCTTTGCTCCGGATAGCAATGGAAGCCACTGTTCTCGACAGTCACTTCCTTTGCTGCCCTGTCTCAATTAGCACCTCTTGCTTCAGGTCTCCTGGATCAGATCACAGTCCAGTTTCCTTCAGATCATGGAAGAAAAACCCAGTTCTGCTCAGTGGATTCTTCCCCTTGTGCGATTTCCCTGCCTCTGGTGCCTTTTCTCACAGTCCCATTTTGCCTCTGGTTTGAGATCTTAGCTTCACTGGCCCCTTGAACAGCAGGACGATGGATTGGAGCGTGGCAGTGACTGGGCACCTTGGCAGTGGCGAAGGTGTGTGCCTCCTGCTGCACGTAGGAGGGAGAAATGGGCTTGGTCCTCAGGACTGGAGCTGAGCAGGAGTTGCCATTGCTTTAGACCCCAGTTCTCCCAATACCCTGCTGCCCCTTTCCTGGGCTGAGCTGGTGTCTCTTCAGTTCTGGACTCAGATCAGACTGTTTTGGGAGGGAGGAGGGTGCTCGGTGCAGCAGCAGGAGTGTGGGGAATTGCTTCCAGTCAACAGGACAAGCTGTAGATAGTGACTCCTGAGGGCACGGGGGGGTTGGCGAGATTCCATATCAGCGGGTAGTTCCGGGCTGATAGACTCTGGAGTGCTTCGTGGTTGAGAGCCAGAGATGCAGGGTTATTAAGGATTCACTGTATTTGCTGGTCTGTGGGCAAGGATCTGCACTGCCAGCCATTGCTGCCAATAGCCCCATTCTCTGCTGTAGCAAAGGGGTAGGGGTGAGAGGGCTGGGGAGAGCAGGCCGTGCCGGGAAAGGACATGTTAGTGGGATCTGCCTAGGACAGCCAGGTTCCCCAGGCGGCTGATCCGACCCCTCTCCTCAAGACTGACTCTGAGGAGGGACTGTTACCACCTGATAAGGCCAGTGGTGTTGCTTTACCACAGTATGTGCCAAAGTGCCGCCCTCACACCCACCCTAGCTGGGAAAATAGCCCTGATCTCCCCATCACCACCTGTTGTGTGCCAGCCAAGGTGCCTTAAAGACAGCTCTGGAGACTGACAGGGCTGCTTTGCCCCGTCACAGGCAGGCGTTCTGATCCACTCCATGCACCATTATGTCTGGGTGGTGGGTGATTCCAGAGTCTCCTGCAGACACGGACCTGGCTTGGTGTTTTTTTTAACTTGCTGCACACAGCACAAGTGGCTGATCTCACCAGACTCTGGAGAGAAGCATATGAATGGCAGCCTGGAACCTGCCACGGGCTAACGACTTCAGTTCTGTCTTTTGTGCCCCATCTCTGCACTTTGGCCAGGGCTGATTCCAGCTTTGAGCAGCGAAACTGAGACTGATTAAACTTGACTCTTGGGACCCTTTTCCTCTGACTTCCCCTGCCGGTATTGTAACAACCCAGTGAAGTTCTGAGCCAACTCTTGCGCTGGATTGTTTGCTGCTTAGTGGAAGCTGCAGCCTGGCTAGTCAGGAACAAATGATGTATGTAGGTGGGGTGCTGATTTTGATGGGTTTTTTTAAATTACCAAAGGGCGGTGGAGCCATTCTCTCTAGCAAATACATATTGCTGAGCCTTTTACAAAGGAATCTAGTATTTATTCTTGATGTTAAGAAGGACAGGACATTAAATGAAGTTGTTTACGATGTGTCGTGAATCCATATTGGGCCTGTGCTCCTTCCCACGCTGCTGCTTATTGTAGGGTGAGTTCTAACATCTGAGACAACCAAACTCCCATCATCTGTAGCCTAAACTGCACATAGAACCATGCAGTGTACATGATCCATCTTTCCAAGGGAAACCTGCCTTCAGTGGCTGAATTGTTACTGGGCAGGGAAGTGCGCATCTCAGCGGGAGCTGAGTGCTACAGCGCCACGTGTTCTGGAAGGACTGAGAATTCGGGGCCTCAGAGATCACTGCATTCCCCAAGGTCAGAACCGTCCGACTCACAGTAGATGAGCGGGTTTGTAACTTTCTGTGCACTGTCCCAGAGATGGAAATAATCTGAATTCCTGCTTATTACGTAGCAGGGACCTGACTCTCCTCCAGCAGAACCTTTAGGCTGGAGAGCAGGCAGCTTGTTCTCGAGGTGCTAAGACAGCAGTTCTCCGGTTTATTCCTGATAGCAGGTCACAAGTCTGCCGTAATAACCCGGGAGGGCTGGAGCACGGGCTTTGCGTGGAGAGCTTTCTGAAGTTTTGACTCCTTGCTTCGTTAGACACAACTGGCAAATTGGTGAGAGCCCCTTTACTGCTCGCTGCTCCCGCTCCCTGTAGCAGCCTGTGTCCCCGGCCCTGCCAACCAGCTCGCTTTCTGCTGTCCCAAGCCAGCATTGGGCTGCTTTCTCTGGGTTTTGTCCTGCCCCAGGGGGAGCAGAAACAGCCTCTGATTGGGCCTGCCATGGCTCCTTGGGCACATATGGTACGAAAGCAGCGGCTAGGTGGTGCCTGATGGCGAATGCACGCGTGAGCGAGTTCTGCTGAAGAAAGAGCTGGTAACGGTGAGTGAAAGGGCCTATGCATTTGTCAGCTTGGCTTCTACCTTCCCACCCTCTGCAGCTGTGGCAAGGACATGGTAAGAGTCAAAAGCAAATAGCCTCTAGCAAAGGTGCCACAAGGATCAGGTTTCTTCTGACTAATTCCCAGGCTCAAGGGGCTGGTTTTTGTAGACACTGAGCACCTCCCTCTTAGCTGTGATTGCTCAGTCATTCTGCAAACGCATCACTTAGACCCACAGAACACTCTGGGGTGGGTCTGTCTCAAGGGGAATCCAAAGTTGTTCTAGAAAGGGTGAGATCTGAGCATTAAAGCTTAAGTCCCTGAGCCCAGTGCTTCCTGGGGTGGTGTTAGGAGGGTCAGCTGTGGGGCAGGTCTCCTGAAGGGGGGGTCTCTGCAGCATAGGAAGAGCAGCTCTCAGACCCCAGCTCATGCCTCCGCTCTGTGGTCAGCAGCAGCTGGGAGCAAAACCATGAATTGATGCGGCAGAGACCAACTGCGGTTGCATCTGTGCGATTTACTCCTGTGCCAAGGAAGGTTTGCTCCCCTGGCTGCAGCAGGCCTGGCAATGGTGCTTAAGGCTGCCCAGTGAGAAGGGGAGGGGACACTGCTAACTCAGGGATCAGAGCTGGCCCTTAAACCCCTTCCCTTCTTTTCTAGGTTGGGGGCCCCCTACAGCCTCCCACCTCTTCAGCCCTGGCCAGGGCTGTGCCTGCCAGTTCCCTGCTCTGCAATGGGGCAGGGCTCTGCCCTGGTCTGTTCACTACATCACAGTGTAGGAGCTGTATTTCCCCATCTGACACACCAGGCACCCATTCCACCCCACCATTCATAATCCCTCCTCCCCTCTTTCTCTACACAGCAGATGCCAGGGACTCCACATCCCTCCTGCCCCCCATTTCCTTCTCCAGTTTCCACCATGATCCAGAGGGTTCTGACCAGCAGTCTAGAACGTGCCTCTGAAATGTTGCAGTTGACAGGCTGTGATGCTTATTGCGAGTGTTACAGACCGAGCAGCTTAGACATCACTGCTCTTGACCAATCTGGGCCAGGCTCTGCAATGCCCTGCTGGTCTGTTTAGTCACTTTTCTGAACAGCATCACAGCTGGGAGCTGCTCCCCCCTGGCGCCAGCTCCAGGGTGAGTGAAAGCAAGGCAGGGACCAGCCTGCAGGCGTGAGGCTATGCTGCTCCACTGGTGATTTCTGGTAGCACCAGAAGCACTGTACAGGGCCGTGCACCTAGTCCAGTCTTTGCTAATGACATTCATGAAACACTGGTCCTCTGATCCAGGATTTTTTATTGGGGGAGGGGGAAGAATTATACAGGGGGGGTCATGCTGTCCTCTTTTCACACATCCTGTACAGAGGGCACCATGGAGCAACTGGCCTGGCCTCATCCTTAAGGCCGCGCCCAGTCGGATAGGCACTGGGCTGGAGGTGAGACGGATGGCTCCATGCAGGTACCAACAGCAGGGTAGAGCAAAGCAGAGCAGTGACCCTGTACCGCAGGGTGACTCTGGAACTAGTGGCTGCACCAGGTAGTTTGAGTCTGCTACTGCCCTTGAGCCAGCAGAGGTGTGTCCTGTAACTCACCGGAGGGTGTGGATTGAGTTCACGTTGCTGGCCCAGTATGACAAACAGAATTGAGTAAAGGGTGGGTGAGGGGCTGCCCCCTTGCTCTGATGTTCACTGAAGGGCTGGGGTTGTTTCTGCCCCAAAGGATGGGCATGAGGATAACTTCATAACCACCTAATGACACCAATCTGTCCACTGCCTTCTACCCATGCCAGGCTTCTGGCCTCGTTGCCCAGAGCACTTCGGAAGCGCTGCCTGCCTGGGAGGCAGCATTTGCTCCTGCTCGTGAATGCTCAGCCCCTGCTCCAGATAATTAAAGCAGTGGTGCCCTGCTGCCAGAGCTGTTGCAGGTCCTATCCCAGTCCTGGGCTCAGAGTAGCTCTTCCTAAGACGATCCGTCCTCTCCTTTGTTCCAAAGCTTTGGGCAGGGAGCGTTGACATCACTGGCCACAGGGCCCACCTCCGCTGAACCCCTGAGCTCTTGGTTTAAACTCTGCACCCCCAGGGCCCAGGCAAATGCCTTGAAGCTTTGCTTTGTCACCAAAGCAGCAGAGGCTGGTTTTTAAATGGCAGTGCAGACTGGGCCATGCCCCCTCCTGCAGCTCCTCCATCAGGCCTCCCGCAGGGGCATGTTCTACACTTTGGCATCCACTGCCTGAAGGTCTCCCTGACTGTGTTTAACCAACAACCTTGTTGGCCCGGAGTCTCACTGGGCCATTGCAGAGGTATCTAATAGCCACCAGCCTGAAAGGTTCTGCAGCTGGGAAGAGTTTGGAATTTCCTGAGATGAAAGAGCCGAGGGGCAGGGAGGTTCCAAAGCCCAAGCACATAAACGCCGTGGAAAGGACTGAAATGGGTGGATGCTGCCTTCCTTTAGCCCTGCTCCTGCACTAGACTAATCCGCAGGGAGCTGCATGCGGGTGTGTGACTAGGAATCCCGTTTCCCACTGTTCAGCTGTCTCTCTCTGCTGCTTCTTGCCCAGTTTCTGTTCACTGGGAGGGAGGAAATGGTGCTTTCAGTGACAATGTGGATCCAGAGAACCAGATTACCAACTTCCCAGCATTAACAGGCATGTAAGAAGAACAGGCTTAAAAAAGGGTCCTCCAGATAGTGTTGCTTTCAGGGAATGGCTGGGTGGGAACTAAAGCTTATAAATAAATGCAGAACCATGATGTTCAATAAGGACCCTGCTCAACTACTAAATGCACTTAAAGTTCAGCTGGTAAACAACTGCTTGGGGCTGATGTTCCTACCCTGTCTAACCCGGCGTGGGGGGAGGGACTGTCTGGACAGGTTTACTCAAGACAGGATGGAAGGAGGTAAATCCTCAGCAGTCTGTATCTATAGATCACTGCCCATCTGGAGTAGTGAGCAGGTTGGGGCAGCCAAGATCCTGCAGGAGGTGAAGAAATAATGGGACAAAGTTCCCTTTTCATAAACACAACATTGTGTCCTGAAGTTGGCGGGGTGAGGGTGGTAGGGAAACTGCCACTTAAAAAACTGCGGCAAGTCACTGTTAGCTGGGGCCACTTCCAAGCTAGGGGGACCTGGTGGAGTTCTTCAGTTCGATCACAAAGCATTTGCAATGACTGAGTTCATCCTGAGCAAGCCCAGTCCAACTCCATGAGATCTTTGCTTTTCAAGGAGAGGATCATCTCCCCACCTTTCCCCGATTCTGATTTCCAGAGGAAGGGGGTATTCTGCTGGGGGGCAGGCTGACAGTGGTGTTACACCTCTTGCACAGACTGTAGCGTTCACCAGGCTTTGTTCCCAGCACAACAGCCAGGCTGCAGCCCCTCTTGGCGCTTTAGGGGGAACAGAGATGGCGCTAGGTTCTCTCCTCTGGCCGGAGCTGGGCTGTTGTCTAGATATAAAGAAGGCAGAATCCCCAGGAGCAGGTTCAAATGGGTTAAGTGATTGTGGGGGGCAGCGATGGTTCGCGGAAGAGGTGCTCATCCAAAGAAAGGCCGGGAGGGAGCGGAGGGAGCTGGTCGCCTGGTCACAAGAGAGAGAAGAAAACAAAAACACCATTGAAAGGTTTCTCAGCTGAGAGTGTTGGTGGGGGGCTGGCCGTGGGACAGGAATCTGTCCCAGCAGCTGCTGGTCCTGCGGGGGCCCCCAGACTGGAGCAGCCCCCTTGGGGAAGTGGTGGAAGACCCAGCGCCTTGAACGCAGCTTGTGCTGTGGAGAGCAGGCCGGGAAGGCTTGGTACTGGGAGTGCCCTGCAGCAGAGGTTGAAGCTTTTTCTACCTAGAACTGTAAAGACCTCACAGCAGATATCAGCTGCCTGGTTCTAGCTTCATCCTACTTCCTGCTGGGGAGAAGTGGTTTGAGCACAGAGGCTGGCTGGGGTCCAGTCAGTCATGGCTGGAAGTGAATCACTGTGACTCAGTGCCTGACCCTGTGAAATGGGAGCAGCTGCCTTCCTAAGGCGCTTTGAGACCTGCAGCTGGGCTACAGCAAAGCCTCTCTTACTGAAGTCAGGGCCAGATGGTTAGTTTTGCCCCAGCAGGGGGGAGTTAGTTGATTTAAATCACCACTTCCCCCTCAGCCTAGTAGGGAAGCAGCCACCTTCCACAGATTCCCTCTTCCTTGGGGTTGCGTGCCTGAGTCCGAGACACAAACCTTCAGTGACTCCTCAGACAGGCTCTAGCCTGACCCAACAGGGATTTCCCTACCTAGGGCTGCCATGAGTCTAGAGAACAGCAGCTGGGGAAATCGGCAACCAACTGCAGCGAGGCCCTGGGCCTGTTTGCAGAGCCGAGCGAAGTGGCTAGGGTCTGCTCTTAGCCACAGCTGCAAATGAACGAGTGCAGGATTTCAACAGTCACCCCAGCTTCACACCAGGGGAAGCGCAAGGACCCACCTCCCAAAAAGCAGCTGCTAGATGGCACCAAGTGGTGCCTAGCTAGAACCCAGAGGGGTTTCTTCTGCTATTGCAAGGCAGGGGCTAAAGACTTCTACCCAGCGCCGGACCTGTGCTCCCCTGGCAGATACAACTCCATGCAGGTCAAGCCACGCTCACTGGGAAACAGCACATTCCCCCCCAGGCAGGGCATGGACGCAGCCCACAGATGCACACACTTGCTCTTCTGCGCGGTTGGCAGTCAGCTTAGCCTCGCTGCTTCCAGTGCCCACCCTGCTGAGCTGCAGCGGAGCCTGTTCTTGGCAAACAGCACCATTCAGCAGCGGTTACAGCCTTAATCCACGGGCACACCATTGTCTAGGGCACAGCCTGCTCAGTTTTTGTGCAACTAATTCTAGCTACTAGTTCTTACAAATCCAGGCTGGTTTGCCTTAAGACTCAAGGGCTGCTGGGAGGACGTTCCTTGGCAGTGTGGAAAGGACAGAGAAGCCTGACGAACAACCTAGTCAAGTATCTAAGATGTCCAGGTTGGAAGATGAGCCCACCCTTGCTTAAACCACCACCACTCCAGCCCAGCCCCAAGGCTTGTAGTGCAGGCAAAGTGACTAGGAAAGCGGGGACGCAGTAGCTCACCCCAGCTCTTCGCTCCCTGAGGGTTCTGCTTCATTGGTTATAGGCTGTGCCCCCACCCGCGAATCCAACACCGGTGCCATCCCTGCAGCCTCTCCCTGGTGGACCAGGGTTGCTGTAGAAGGGATTCAGGCCCAGGGCTACGACTGGCAGGCAGCCCTAGAGCTCACCAGCGGCTCCCATGGAATTTAGCTGTGCCATGAAGTACAGAAGAGAGTAAGACTGGAACCCAACTGGAGCGGCTGCCAGATCTGGGGGCGGGAGGGCAGGGATAGTGCAGGGTGTTTGAGAGCTGGAGGCTTTGAAGAGATCCCTGACAAGAGGAGGAAGAGGCTGGTTGATTTAAATGTCACTATGCAGCCAAAACCTTGGTAAAACTATGGTTGAAACCACCTACAATAGCGCTGGCTGGATTTTTCCAAGCTGCTTAAGGGAAAAAGGGCTCAGATCCCAGGTGATGGGCAGCTGTGTACTCAGAAGAGATGGTGTGGATGCTTGGTCTGTGCTTGTACAGACCAACAGCGTCCTCCCCCATGACCGGAGTGCCTCCACAGCAACAAATAAATGCTTCTTTCCCATGACATCGCAATGGGAACTGGGTCTGAACCAGGCCAGGGAGGCTTTTCAGAACAGCTGACCCTTGAGCCGGGTTGAGTATTGCCATGGTCACACAAGGAGCATCGGGACTTTCAGCCATAGGTTCTCCAAGCTCCTTAGCATCCCTGAGAGTGCTTTACTGAGATGCTGCACAGCCCCTGCCCTCCCCTTCAGGGACAGACAGAAGGAGAAAAGAAGGGAGGAGGTGGCAGAAAACACACCACAAAGCACCAGAGAGACTTGCCACCAGCTGATTTTTTTCCCTTTATTTTTTAGTTTATTAATAGGATACAGAATGGAGGCACTTCCACAATCAAACTGAAGGAACAGGAGAGAAGTGGACTGGGGTTTGTAATCAACACGAGATGAGAGAGGTTCCAGAGCCCACTTCACACGTGAGAACACCAGGGAGAGCCAGCAGGAGGTGGAACAGAGGCAACTGGATTTTGTAAAAAACAAACAGACAAGCAAAGGGACCGCAGGACCCCCTGCGCAGGCAGCTTGAATGGCCAGAGCACCCATGGGAGCGGGCTAAGGGCTGCATTGCAGGACAGCCTAGAGCAAAGCAGCTGCCGCTAGTGCAGGGCAATAGCTCTGCAGTAATCAGAGCTTGTTACAGTGTCGAAAACAAGCAGCAGGCCAGGCTGCCCCATGCCGAAGCCAAGTTTTAACGGCCAGCAACTTGCTAGGCACGTTTTTGGTTTGCAAGTTTGCTTTGTGAAGCCAGCAGCATGGCTGCCCAGGCCACATCAGCTCGCACTCCGCCACCGTGCCGTCTCCATACAAGCGCCAATGCTTTTGGTTACCAGCACCTGCGCTAAGGGGACTCAAATGGGGTCCCCTCCCGCCACACAGGAAGGGGAGAGGCCACGATGAAGACAGACTCTTTGAAACAAAGGTTATTTAAGGCAGGCTGGTTTGTGGATCTTTTCCATAGTTCTCTGGCTAGAGGATCTTGTTGGGTGAAGTATCAGCCCTACAGGTTCTCAGAGCAGAGGGTTGGGCCTGAACTGGATTACAAAAAACCCAAACACCTCCAGATTTTACAATTAATAGTCTTTAAAAATATATATTTATATATACACACGCAAGTGTGCACACACACAGCCTCTGCTTCCGGCCCCAGGGCGGAGTGCTTTGCCAAGGCACCGGAGAAGGCACTGCTCTCAAGTGCAGCTCAAAGGAAGGAGTGGTGTGTGGAGAGGCACAGAACCTTCCACTGCACGTTTCCAGTTGCTAAACTCACTCCCCAGTGAAGAGTCACATGCCCACCGTGCAGCAGAGCCTCTCTCCCCCAGGCTAGATCCATGTCCATAGCAGTGTGGACATCACAACCTCCCTTCCCTCATCCAACAGGAGTCACATGTTCTCCACCTGAGGTTTTAGACACCAGAGCCTGTTACAACCCAGTGCTGCCCACCAGCAGGAGGGAAAACACATCTGGTCTTCCATGGACGTTGGCCATGGAGCTCCTGGGAAAGTTGTGCCCCTAGAAAGGCTTCAGACAGGCCTTTGTCCACAGCCTGCCCCGAGCTGTCCAAGCCCTGGCTTTCACTGGGCTGCCCCAGCTGGCCTAGGTCCCTGGCCACGCTGAGAACCAGCAGAGCAACCAGCTGGTGACAGAAGTTGCTACTGCCCCCTACAGGTCTCCCTTATGCTCATTCCGTTGCCCATTTGGGGCCCCACCCGGCTTGGTATTTTGCTCATCAGATTGGGTTTGCTGAGGCTCAGTGTTGCACTTAGCCGAAGGGCCCTGGGCTGAATACTTCTTTCACAGAACACCATCAACGTTTGTCACTTACTAGCTGACCAGACGCCTCAGCTGGGGGCCTGGGCACAGGGGCAGATATTGCATGAGGAATACCTGAGGTTCGCAATCAACCAAGCACCTCTTGACAAACCTGAAAAGTCTGCTCCCATTTGCAGTGAATTAGATGTAATTAGCAAACCGCTATCTGCAGTCCCATTATTTCTCACAGAAATCTTCCTCCACGCTACAGAACTGAAATACAGCCTGTGATCAGATTAGCAATTGAGTTTAGGGAAGGGCCTCGGGGGGGATCATTAAGTGTTTTATATAGAATATATTAACAATACAAAACAATTCTGGCTGGCTGAGGGGGGATGGAAGAGGAGTCAGAGCTCTACACAGAAATCTGATCAGCCTGAATAGCAGGAATTTAAGGAGAGAAATAGGCCAGTCTGTTTCAACTGCCTTTCAGAACTCCTGTCTCTACTTCATACATTCAGATGATCCCAAGGCAAGAACCCAGCTGGGGTTCATTGTGTTATTCAACAAAGTGCAAAAATTCAACCCCCAAAATCGAATCCTCTGCTTTTTATTATATCGTTGGGGGTGTGTGTGTGTGTGTGCTGATCTGCGCTGGGGCATTCGTTCAGAGGGGTGGTGGTGGTTCTCCTGAACCAACTCCCCAGAGTGTAATGCCCGTTACCCACTTCCTAGCTTGGAAAGAGCAGAGAGCTCTGGGTAGAGGGGAGGGCCATCAGGACAAGGAACACAGCAACTGTCCTTAACAGAGGCCATTGATATTTACAAGGAAGGAGCCTGCTGCGCCCATCCCAGAGAAGGAGTCCACCAGGCTAACAGGAATTGGCCTTGGCTGGAACCACTCTGCAGAGCTGATCACAGTCGTAAGGTTTTTTTAAACAAGAGATTGAACATGGAGGGGGAGGGGGATTTCCCCTCTTCCTCCCCGCCCCAGACAGCAGGTGTGGGGCAGCCGCACCAGGCACACAGGAGTCACTAGCAGCCCCCCAGGAGGCTAGTCTAGCAAGGAGGGCTCAGCCGGTCGGATAATGGTCGGCCGGTTCGGTGCCGCAGGGGGTCTTCTGCTGCAGAGAGAACAGGAACAGAAGTGAGAGCAGTAGGGAAGGGGCAGTGCAGGAGTCACTGCCATGGGGCAGCTGGCATCCTGGGCGCTGCGCAGAGAGAGGGCTAGTGACACCATACCCTGGCAGTTTCCCCCACCTGCCCTGGAGCCAGAGGGCTCCGTGATCCTGTGCCTGGAACAGATTACTGAGGAGGGCTGGTGCAACGCCACAGGTCTGCTGTCCTCTCCCAGCGCCACCCTGCCAGGGCGCAGGCTCGGCTGACTTCACAGCCTGCTGCCTCAATGGCCATTGTGCTGCTGAGCTGGCTCCACTATCCAAATGGGACCCTGGCATTTCCTGCCTGGTGCTACCCCAGGGCACTGGTCCAGAGGCTGTAAAGGGAGGGGGTGGCAAGAGCTCATCCAGGGGCACAAGTGACCACATCTGCTCAGCATGAAATGGAGTCAGGGCAGCTCTTGCCCCTGCTGGGTCAGAGGCAGACCTGACACCCAGCCCATGGGAGCTGTCTCCGGACTAGACATGCGAGGGCTGGTCAGGGGTTTGGCTGGCAGGGGAAACTGGTCACCTGCAGAGGCCTCAGGGCACAGTGCCTGATGGGAGGATGGACACACACCTGAGGGCAGAATTTGGTCCTTTATTACCAGCAATCAAAGCAGGAATAGCTCAGACCTGGCCTGAGCTGCCAGGCTGGGATCCCAGCTCTGGGGTTTGAGACAAGCCCAGCACCTCCCACAAGCCACGATCCCAGTATGGCTCCAGCTCTGGAATGGGAGAGCCCTGCTACCACCCTCCACGCTGGCAGGTCTCACATCACCCAAGGTGGACTGGACCCCAGCACTGAGCCAATTGCTGCAGACGTGCCAGGAGGACGAGGCGCCACCTAGTGGGTCCAGGGATCTCTTACCTGGGCACGCCCGGGGGAATGCCAGGTGGAACGCGTGCCGGCCGCGATGGAATCTGAGGAGGGGCTGAGAAGGGATCATTATTAGCAGCAAATACGTTCTGAGGTCCAGGACGCGAGGGGATGGGGGGAGCAATGAAGGAAGAGATGCTCCCTGCAGGGGCAGGGATCAAAGGGGGCCCTGGAGTTGGGCCCCTCACAGCTGGGGGCCTGCCCGGCGGCAGCACGGTGGAGGTAGGTCTGCGCTGGGGCGTCGGGCTGCAGGGGAAAGGAAGTTCAGTAGAATGAGTCTCTCCACCCCCAGCGACAGAGTTAGGTCCTTATCTGTCCCTCCTCCCCACCCAACTGTTTCCAGCACCCCCCGGACAGGAGGGTTCTCCTGTTCCAAGGCACAGGGCAACCAAAGTCACTGGCCCAAGGTTGTCTAGGGGAGTCCGTGGAAGAGCCAGGAACAGAGCCCAGGTCTCCAGTTTGCCAGGGCTTTACCCACTAGGCCATCTCTCCTTGACCCCATTCCCACATCAAACAGCTCCTTGCCCCTTCCCCCTCCCAGTGCCAGCATCCTCGCTGAGAAGCAGCATGGCAATAGTCTCCCACGCCACCCGCTCCCCGGTTACCTGTACCTGCTCCCACTCTGCAGCCAGGCGTCATCCACGGGCGGCGGGACCGGCGTGGAGACCGTACTGGTGCTGATGTCCCCAATGATGTGCAAGGCCTCCTTCAGCGCATGGTACATCCGCAGCATGTCATCCCGCCTCTGCGCCTGGTCGGCCGACTCCTCCATCAGGCTGTTCTGGTCTGCGGAGGAGTACAGGTAGGCCAGCAGCTCCGAGTGGATGAAATCCTTGGTCTGCAGAGACAGGAGCAAGGGAACCAACATGCAGATGGCTGTTAAGTTTGAGCCCATTAAGCTTGAGTACTGCCTAGTGGTTAGAGCAGGGAAAGCCGGGAATCAGGTCTCCCGGTGTTATTCTAAGCCATGGGCACTGGATTGCTGCAGCAGTCTAGGACAAAGCCAGGAATCAGACTCTGGCCTTACCAAAATCAAGGGGTAAAGCGTGTAAGACGGAGTGAAGACCAAAGGGTCATTAAAATATCTCAGCACGAGAGTATCTTACTTCTGGTGCTGAAAGGAGTCGTGTCCCCTGTGACAAGCCCAGAGGTTCCCCCCTCTAACGAACAGGCCATGGTGAGGACAACGCCTCTCTGTGCCCAGTGATGCAGTGAGGAGGGCGGATCAGCAGGTCCAGCTGGCCCAGGTTCAACCCACTCACATTGTTTATCATGAGGTGCATTATGGTCTTTGGCATGAGGTCCCGGATGGACTTGTTGATGATTCCCACATAGGAGTCCACGAGGTTCCGGATGGTCTCCACCTGGCGCTCCAGCTGTGGGTCCATGGAGAAGGTGTTCTCTTGGGCCCCATCCTCATTCTCCACCTGTCCGGGTAAAGCAGGTCAGTCACTCGGGGATTCTGCAGACGCCCAGCTTGGAGCTGTGGGCAGTGTCCCCCTTAAGAACTGGTGAGCGCATCACCAAACTTCCCAGCTCATCATTGAGTATTTATTATCAGGGGGTAGCTGGGTTAGTCTGTACCCACAAAAACAACAAGGAGTCCGGTGGCACCTTAAAGACTAACACATTTATTTGGGCATAACCTTTTGTGGGTAAAAACTCCACTTCAGATGCATGGAGTGAGAATTACAGATATTTATAATCTACAGATGCAGGCATAAATATACACGAAGTATATTTATGCCTGCATCTGAGGAAGTGGGGTTTTTACCCACAAAAGTTTATGCCCAAATAAATCGGTTAGTCTCGAAGATGCCACCAGACTCCTCATTGTTTTCATCTAGTATTTGTACTGCAGTAGCATCCTGAGGGCCCCACTGGGTAAGGCGCTCTACATACCCACCCCCACCCAGAGAGCTCAGTTTGGGGAGGGACTAGCAAGTTCAAGTGCCCAGCTTGACACTAACAGGCCGGATTTTCAGAGGGAGGGAGTTCACTTTGCAAAAGTCAGGTCCCATTAAGGGGGTCTGAAACGAGGCATCCCAAAAACCCCACACATCACTTTTGACAATCTTGACTTCACCCTCCTCTCCCCAGAGCAGAGGCTGCCATCACAGTAATGAACTGCCAACGAGAGGGAAAGGAGGTACGTCTGCCGTTGGCGAGGAGACAAGGTGGTATGGGAGAGGCTGTGGGCTCAGGGACTGGGACTCGGGAGGGCTAGGTTCTAAGCCTAGTTCTGCCACTGACCTACTGGGTAAACCTGGCTAAGTCACTTGACCTCTGCACCCTCTGTCTGGCCTGCTCAGACTGGAATCTCTTTGGAGCCTGGAGCTTTTACAGCGTTTAAGGCCACAAGGGACCATTCGTTCACCTAGCCCAGCCTCCAGGATAGCACAGGCCAGAGAATTTCCCCAGTTATTCCAGTCACTTGTGTTTGGCTAAAGCAGGGGTCTCAAATATGCGGCACGGAGTTATTTGTTGCGGCCCGTCAAGCTCCCTGTGCCCACCCGCCCCCCGCCCTCCGAGTTATTTCCTGTGGCTGCCAAACTCCCCTCACCTGCTGCCCACTCTTCCTCCCCAGCATGCCGTGTTCCTGCTCCTCTGCCTACCTCCAGGTGCTTCCTGCTACCAAACAGCACTTAACACTTTCCAGGAGAGAGGGGGGAGGAGTGTGCTCAGGGGAGGAGGCGCAGAAAAGGTGGGGCAGGGTGGAGATTTGGGGAAGGGATCGGAATGGGGCCTGATGGAAGGAGTGGGAAGAGGCAGGGCAGAGGCGGGGCCTCATGGAAGGGGTGGAGTAGGGGCAGCGGTGTGCGCACGAGAGAGAAAAAAAAAGAGTCAGAGATGCGGCCCTCGGACCAATGTACTAGCCCTCCTGGTCATTTGAGTTTTGAGATTCCTGCTGCAGCCATCATGAGGGGGAGAGTTCACCACCTCCCCTGAGAGCCTGCTCCCAGGTTAACCACTCTTCGTATGCCTCTGTGCACTGGCCGAATCTCTGCTAGGGCCTCTAGATATTACCAGAATACACCCAACGCTGGACAAGCCAGAGCTGGGAACCTCTGCTGAGTCAGTTTTTGACACTCCTGTACTTGTGGCTGCTGGCAGCCCTCACAGCGGGCACCCCCCAGCCAGTTCCAGGACATCATCAAGGAAAAGGCAATGTTTACTTGGTCTTTCTCTGGATAAACACCAGCCCGGAGGAAGGAGGCTTTCCAGCTGTCCACATCTTCCTGGGAGTCACAGGCCAGCTCAATCTGACGGAGATCTTTATACACATTCCTAGGCACAAAGAAACAGCAGAGGTATAATCAGAGGAAAGGAATTCCACAATCATGGCCTGGTGGGCCAAGTCTATTGTTGGCCCAGACCAGGCAGCCCAAGGCCACTGACAGAATCCACCACCCCAGTTGCAGGACTGGACTAGATGAGGCATGGTGCTAATGCAAGGCCTCAGACTGGGAAGTCTGAAATCCCTTCAGAAAGCCTGTGTAAATATTGGCAGCTTTTCCTTCCTCCTAGGATTATCCTCATTAGATCACAGCTGCTCCCACCTCCCACACACCACCCACCAGGCACACTCCCCCTGGGTAGCCAGCACGCCACCCGCCGGGAGCTAAGCCTGGCACACCACCTGTCTCAAGATGAGCGCCCACCACCTCAAAACAGAGTCAGTCGAATTAACCAGTACGGTAAGCGATCCGAGCATTGCCAAGCACCGAAGGGCTAGGGCAGGCTTTTCCAGAGTGTGGGGCACTAACCCAAAAAACTAGCTCTCCAAAAGTGGCTGCTTTAACTGGAAGGGGAAAGAAAGTTTCTCGTCGTCATGCAAAGGAAGCCTCCAAAGCACAACCAATGCAGCAATGACTTGAGTTTGAGAGAGCCTGAAACAATTGCTGGAGAGGGACGAGTTGTCCCATTCACCAGCGATGACTGTTAACTGTTCTGATCTTTGGAATACCAAGAGCACATTAGAAAGGGGCTGCAAGACATGAATCTCCTCTGCCATCTCTACGTACAATCTACGCTGCGTGCCCAGCTGGTGGGAATAAGGCCTCCCCTCATGGTGGCTCTAAAGGGTAGGTGGCATAACCGCTTGTTTCCCTGATGGGTTCAGGCAAAGATCCCTCAGGCTGTCTCCACATCCCCTACCTTTGCTCCGTGTTGAAGATGGCAAAGACGTGTTTGTTAGACATGAAGCCCTTCTCCACATCCCGGATTTTCAGATTATCCAAGGGCAACATGTATTTCTTCTCCTTTTCCTGGAACAGGGAAAAGGACAGGAATGAGTGTGAGCTGGGCAGCGTTTCCTCCCCAGTCCAATTACTCTCCAACACCCCCACAAGCTCCGCGGTGGGGGGAGAGGGAAATCCATTCTCCGGCACATAGTGAAGAGAGTGGGTTGATTCCCTCAGCCGAGTGGACCAGGTGTTTCCTCCACCTCACAGCAAACATTGTTTGAGGCACAGACTCATTTTAGCTGAGCTACTGGGTTTGTTCATAGGAATTGCCAGTCCAGAGGCTCCATCTAGTTGAGCATCTGGACTCTGACAGAGGCAAGTACCAGCTGCTTTCAGAACCACCACTGTTCAGGAGACGGTGATGGGATAACTTGCCTCCAGGGAAAGTTCCTACCTAAACTCAAATAGTTTGGAAACCTTGATGCTTCACTTCCACTGAAGTGCAGGGACACTTAGCTCTGCAATGCAGTGCTCTCTAGATCAGGGGTCGGCAACCTTTCAGAAGTGCTGTGCCAAGTCTTCATTTACTCACTTTAATTTAAGCTTTCACGTGCCAGTAACACATTTTAGCATTTTTAGAAGGTCTCTTTCTATAAGTCTATCATATATAACTAAGCTATTGTTGCATGTAAAGTAAATAAGGTTTTAAAGATGTTTAAGAAGCTTCATTTAAAGTTAAATTAAAATGCAGAGCCCCCCAGACCGGTGGCCAGGATCTGGGCAGTGTCTAGATCCAGACTGACAGACCCCCGCCCTAGCATAGGGGTCTAAATTATTAACCACAGATGAAAAATGTCATGCAGATACTGCTCCACATGGTCCTAAGGGCCCTGGGCTTAGTTAGAGAAAGGTAACATTTATGTTGAAACTAAGGAGGTGCTAGAACAGAGACTATGTTTGTCAGGAGGGGGAATCCGGTCCCTTACAGGCCCCATGGGTAGTACTGGGACTTTATGCCAGCTGCAGCACAGCTGTAAACCCATTTTGCATTGCAACGGCCATATGAGGGATGGGCAGCCTAATAGAATGCATGCGAGTGCCCATGTGTCTTTCCCACTCCCCTTCCAGGAGAAGGGGAGAAGCGGTTTTAGGAATTTGGCACAAAGGACATTGCTTATTTAACAGGCTGCAGGCCAGTGAAGTGAGGGGCCACCCAACTGAGTCACACAAGCCGTCTTGCTGCCGAAACGCCACATCTGGAATTGTTTATAACTCCAACTGCCCTGTGTCTCCAGATGCTACGCGCACACAGCCCCAAAAGTGACGTTCTCCTTTGTAGAGAGGCCACGAACCTAAACCCTCCCCCCACAGCCACCCCCACCCCTCCGTATGATTTCCTGAAAAACCCACAACTTTTTTCCAGACTGGATTCGGTTGCAGACTTTGCCACGTCAGACAAGACAAAGCGGATCCTTTTCACCGAACAGCTTCTCTTATAAAACGCCGGGAGGGGGAAAAGGGGGAAAAAAAAAAACAAAAAAAAACCACCCATAGAAAACATGGATGCCATGAGAGGTTTGAAAGTGATTCCAGCCCAGCCTGCCCAGTGTTCAGACTACCTGTTCAGGAGGCTATAAGGTGTACAGTAGTCTGCACATTGGTTAGATTGGGTTTGGTAAAGCGGCACTCAGGAGCAGCTCAGCGGACCCAGGTAAGGCAGGCAACATATGCAGCTATTAGAGGCTTTGCTTGCCCTCATTTTATCGTAAGCCTTGGAGCAAATGTTTATCGTTAACTGTTCTTATCAGCTAGAATTAACCGGGTGCATGAGTTCTTATGGCTGCTCCAGTCACAGATGGGTTAGTCGGACTGATGTTTAAACCCATGTTGCTTTATGGTTCCATATTTAATATGCTTTCCCTCGCATTTGCCTAGACCAGTGCTTTTTTTAAAGTGCTTTTCCAGCGCCAGCGGCTGCTGGGTGTTTCTGGAAATTCTCTGCAAGCAGCAGCTCATTTCTAGTGGCATGGGGGGTAGGCAATTTGTGCCTGCTGAGTACAGAGCCTCATTCATCTGCAGCCTGCTGGTTCTCATTACCCACAGCAGAGGGGCCAGACAAGCGCCCCCAGAGAGGCCTCCCCACAGGAAACGGGCTGCCTGGGATGGGGGTAGGGGAATGAAATGTATCAGTTCTACATGTTTCCTTCTCTGTTAGGAGGCAGATTTAAGGTTTCTTAACCTATCTAGATTTACAGCCTCTACGAGAAGAGGTTAATCTTTGCAGCTTGCTTGGAAGATAAAAGGACAAGAACAAAGAACGTCTGGGTCTTCTTCGGGTAAGGGCGCTTCCTCTGGAGCTGCTCTTAAACTGTACTGTGAGATGGGGAAATAAAGTTCTGTTAACATCTCCTTTTCTGAGCAGCATGTTCACAGAAACGGGAGCCCCCCTCCGCTCACGATCTGTCCTCTGGTCCATCTCTCTCCACCCAGCCCTGCGCCAACGCCAAGCCACTGGAGCCTGGCTGCAAGACGGGTGACATGGGAAGGGAAAATATCCGTTTTTCAGACTGTGGGGGTGGAAGTGCTGGAAAATGTGAGTGCGGCGTGTCTGTTCCAGACACCGAGGAGTGGTGCTTAGAAGGGACGCTGCCTCTGCTGCTTCTTCCAGCCCCTGCAGTTGACAGGACCACAGGCTAGGATACAGCAGATACCCCTTCTGTTCGAAGCTCTGGCCCGAGCTCCCTAGCCCAGAGGACTTAGCCCAAAGAGGCACCAGCTTTCACCAAGACCTGCCAGACTGGTGTAATGAATTTTAAATTTCCAGGCAGAAGCAGGGGAAGATGGGGACTGATCCAGTGAGTGTTAGGGAAGCAGCATGGCCTAGTGACCAGAATACTGGCTGGGGGACTCTGGACATCTGGATTCTATTCCCAGCACTGCCATTGGCCTGCTGGGTGACTGTAGGCAAGTCACTTCCCTCCCTGTGCCTCAGTTTGCCCTTCTGTACAATGGGGTCAGTGATCCTGACCTCTGAAAAGCACTAGGTAAGAGCCAGGTGTTATTCAGTAACAATTCCTTGTGTCCAGTTGTCCGAGGGGCCCCCCGGTTGCATGACAACATGGCCATTTTGTGCCCACACAGTAGTGATGCAAATCCCTCTGATCTGACAGGCTACTGCATTCTGAACACCCCAGCCACCTGCCCACACCACACAGGGCCATCTCCGCTTCCGAGCGCCACTATCCCTTCCTCCAGGGACCAGAAGAGACAACGAACAGCCTCGAGTTCAGCGGCCACCTTTGTTGAGGGCACCCAGCTAGCCAGTGGCCAGCTATTGCCAAGCCCAGATCACGTTTGTCTAAACCTGAAAGCACTCCCTGTCCACTCAAATAACCACATGCAGGAGGCACGTGGTGCCACTTCAGCACGTGGTTACTAACCCAGCAAGACCTCCTGAGCGACTGCGGAGAGGATGCTGCCAAGGGTGAGTTTTCAGACACTGCCCCAGAATACGCTGAGCGCTCCCAACTCCCACGAGGCTCCGAAGCCCACAAGATGGCAATGAATGCCGAGAGGTTTTACTTTAGCAGCCAGCCCCAGGACAGTTATGAAGTGTGTCAGATCCACACTCGCCAGTGGCTTCCCTTACGTTAAGGCTAGAACTCAACAATGAAGCAGATTCCCCCACTGATTTTTACTTGGTGAAATTCACTCCACCTCCCATACTTTTCTGGCTCCCATGCACCGGCACAGCACTGCTATGTTTAAACTCAAATGACTGTTCCACAGACACTAGTTATTAAAAAGCCTCCTAAATCTCTCTGAACAACCCTGCGGTGTCCCTAGCTGCAGTGACCAGGAGAAATCTGCATCTTGGGTTATTTCAATTTCCCTTGTTTAGGGCACACGCTGGATTTGAACTGTGGAGAGTTCCCTATGGGCTCAGTACCCCTGCGGGTCTGAAATCTTGTGTATTTCAGTGTACGTCGGTTCAGTTGAGGTGAGGGGGGCCCTTTTCTCTCTACTAGCCAAGGGGTTAATGACTTTGGAAGCTTCTTGCAATGGTGGTTACATTAGACAAAAACCACTGAGACAATGGGGTAGAGACATGGTTATGAACCATTTGGCACTTGCAGGCATCGCTGCATGAGATACGCTGCCCACACCAGATGCAGTCTCCACTAAACCAAGGCAGCTGCCTCTTGTATGAGTCCCACTAGCTCCACTTCTTATCTGCTGTTTACACAACTGACAGCTCCCCCGGAGTGTCTGGAGACATGGAATGTGCTGGCTGGGACCCTGCTGATTCAGAATGGCTGCCCATACAGTGACAAGAAGTCTGAGTCTTATTCCTGTGTGCACTTTAGCACACAGGGAGATGGCCGGGCATCACTGACAGTCCAGCAGGGTCGTCCATGCATCCAAACCCAGCAAAGCAAGCCAAAACACGAACCAGCTGACTTTGGGCCCAGCGGAGGTCCACACTCTCCCCTCAGCAATAGACGGGGTGTGGGGTCAGCCAAACTTTATTACGCTGGATTCGAGAGAAGGGTATGAGCCAAAGCATCTTTTGGGACTAGCCCATGTTCCCCTCGGTTTCATGGGCAGCTGAATTTGGTAACTCCCTGCCCTGCCAATCCCACATGCCCCCACCACAGCCTGGATCCTGTGGCCATGCCCACCAGCTTGCTCAGGGGGCAACAACTGGGTTCTAAAGCGATGGCGGGAAAGCAGTTACTGGCAACAGCCCCAGAACACACTGTAATGAAGCATGTCAGATCCACACTCATGATCTGCAACGGTGACAAACTCCAGGGGAAGTGCCAGGAAGTGGCTGCTCAGTCATGTTCTTCTAGACATTCCCATAATGCAGCTATAATTCAAGGGTTTGAATCCCAGGGCTGGTTGGCCCAAAATCCACCCTCACCCCCAGGGTTTCTGTAGTGATGCTACAAGCTGCAAGTCAACCCAACAGGTTTCACCAGTAGCAGTTTAATCATAGAATATCAGGGTTGGAAGGGACCTCAGGAGGTATCTAGTCCCATCCCCTTAATGAGCTGCTCCTGGTGGTGAAGTGGCAGGAGACCGTTCACTATGTGCAGAGCAGCAAGGCAGAATGCCCCAAGCCTTATGCTGATCACAAGCACCACCTTTTACTGTCACCAACCAAGCCAATACGCACCTCCTCATCTTTGTACCAGGACAAAGATTCTGCAGTCAGCACGAACCAGTACTCCTTGGAGCCTCCTTTCATTATGCTGATGTTGTTAATGGTCAGCCAGCCCCTGCGGATTACCTGGAGGAAACAAGAGAAGTGGGAAAACGATGGGGCAGGGAGAGAATAGGTTACAGGCTAGCTTAGAATCCTTATTTTCTGGCCACCCTACCCTCTCAACTTTAGGCTGCCTAGAGCCGAGAGGGGTCTGGGGCTCTGACCCCTAACATGCTGCTCAGCGTTAGCCTGAGCCCTACTTTCCTTCTGAGTCTCAGCAGGATAGTCTGTGGGTAGTGTCTGCCCCATGGAAACCGACCAGCACTAGGCAGGGAAGCACCCCATTCCTCAGAGGGAGCCTCGCACATTTTTCCAGCAAGGAGCCCAAAGCGAGTTTTACCAAGAGTAATAGGACAGGCCTGCAGATTTGACCATCTCAGCTGCATTCACACCCAGATTACAGCTCCCCAAGCAGTGAACGGGCCCCTTTGGGAAATCCAGACCAGAGAGGCACGGGCCACAGCAATGCTGCAGTAGTTATCCCACGGTGCTTCTGCCAGCCGTCACTAATGGCCTGGGTCACAGAAATGCAGAGCAGACGCACTCAAATTGTTACTGCC
Source organism: Chelonoidis abingdonii (assembly GCF_003597395.2). NCBI lineage: Eukaryota > Metazoa > Chordata > Testudines > Testudinidae > Chelonoidis > Chelonoidis abingdonii. The sequence continues at coordinate 5,443,905 of NC_133794.1, forward strand.
ACTGCTGTATTATCGAGGGGAGGGGAGCCTGAGCCTACAGTTTATAGGCTACCCAGGTGCCACTCACCCAGGGGACTAAAGAGCTTTCTGGAAATAAGCCAACCTTAAGGGGCAGGGCACAGACCCCTGAATAGCCAGTCCAGGAACGAAGGTATTTGTTCCCCTCATCCCCTTCAGAGCAGGAAGGGAGTCCACAGAACCTTGTGCCCCCAAGAATGGCCAGGACAGCACTATGGCTAGTTTGAACGGGGGATGAGCATCTCCCCTCCCTCCATTCTTTCGCTCCCCAAGCTGCACTCACTCCCAGCAGGAAGCACAGCCGGCTTCCTTCGAGGCTGCCCTGGATTTGCCACTAGAAAGCCTGTGAAACCATCACTTCTGAATGGCCTTCGAAAAGACTGAGCCTCCCCAAGCTAGTGCTGAGTGACACGCCTAAAACGGCCCAGCAGCACGGGAGCTGGGGCCAGCCACACAGTGAAGCAGCACTGCCCAAGCCCAGCTTCGCAAGCTGCACACATTACGAGACAAGGAGGAAGCACTGCATTGTCTGGAGGCTTTTCCAGGGCAGACAGAAGCCTTTCTCGTCACACACGATGAGCAAACAGAGGCCAGCGTGACTCAGACCTCTCTTACGCAGGGCTGGAAGGGACCTTCTAGGTCATCTGCTAGCAGAGGCCGTCCTGCCATAAGACCCTGCTCATACACTTAGCTTGATCATAAATTTTGACTGGAAGGGGACTACTGCTGGTCGACATTGTCGCCCCCATGCAGCCTTAGGAGATGCCAAATTACAGCTGCTAGTACTGGCTGATCTATAGCATGTACCATCAACTCTATTACTAAGAGTCTTGATAAAAATTCAGGCACTGTTCTCTCCCCTCTGTCTTCCCAATGAGGAAAGTATCTGGAGACACACCTTAAAGAACAATCTGAGTCCCAGCTGCTATAATCCCAGCGCTCAGAAATCTATTGAGCCAAATTCGTCACTGCTTGGAACACAGCTTGCTCCGCTGAAGCCAGAGGAGGATCTGGTCCTAGAACGTGGGTTTTGTCCTGGAGGCAATGGACTTCGGAGAGCAACTCCTAGCACTGGGTTCCCTAGAACAGCCGATGGTATAAAGAAGTCTCCAGTCTGGATATTCCAGTGTTTGTCTTTACTATCCCTTGCCTTTGTTGATGTTTTTCATAACTGATCACCACAAAGGCAAGTCTTGGCAGCCCCCGAGGGGCCACTGAAAAGTAGTGTCTGAAACCAGAGAGTCATCATTAGTCCCAGTCTCCAGACAATCCCATTTTGTTTTGTACCAAAAAAGCCTTGGGGCAAAAAAGCAGCTCACTGCTCAGACAAAAGGGCTAGGCTGTGTCCTGTTACACTGATCTAACGCCAGTGACAGATGGTAGCACTGGAGACTACCATGGAACGGCAGAGCCTGCTCCAAAATACTTGGCAAGGTGAGAATTTCCCAGTGTTTTCAGATCAGGAAGGAGTTACTCAGTGCCTTCTGGGCCCCTTCAGTGTTGTCGTGCAATAGCTACGGAGGAGAAGAGCACTCCAGGTTACTGCTGAGCTGTCTAAATACAACAGACCTCCTTCCTTTGCCTCTGGAAAGTCTTTCCCTGTCTTGTTACTCTGCGGACAACGTTACCCTACATGCTTGTAACTCTACCTTAGGCTCTTAACGTAAAGGACTATTGTGAAAGCCAATGAGACAACTGGCCCAGCCCAAAGACTACAGCACATGGATACCAGATGCAGAGCCGGCTTTAGGCACTGCGGGGCCCAATTCGAATGAGCTGCCACCGAAGTCCCACCACTGTCTTCAGCGGCAGCTCAATCGCTGCCGCAGAGGAAAGACCCTCCACCGAAAACAGCAGCAACGATTGAGCTGCCGCCGCCAACAGTGCTGGGACTTTGGCAGCATCTCAATCGGCTGTCGGTGCCTTCGGTGGCACTTCGGCAGAGGGACCTTCCTCTGCAGCAGTGATTGAGCTGCCGCCGAAGACAGTGGCGAGACTTCGGCGGCAGCTCCTTCGGGATGTTGCGGGGCCCTCTTAGGGGCATGGGACCTGATCCCAGAGAATCGGCTGAATCGCCCTAAAGCCTGCCCTGACCAGATGCTAGTCTTCTGCCAGTCCTTTCTGCCTGCAAGACACATTTCCAGATGCCAAGTGGACCCAATCACTCAAGTCTGGGTTTTAGTTTCCATTAGATCAGGCCAAACGGCCTTTAGCAGCTTTCTGAACATTAAGGTTACTCAGATGCCAGTGAATCTTTTATTTCTGGCCTGCTGAACTCCCCAGAGTAGAGGATTGCCCAGGAAGCCACTTAGGATGAATAGCAAAACCAATGAGAGTGAGTATGAGAAGCCTGCTATAAACAGCCATTTAACAAGCATCAGATCCTGAAGCAACACCACAGCCTTGGTGAACCCAGAAGAGATTAGGCTGGAGAACTGTTCTCTGGCCCAACACTCAATTGCTACAATATCCCAAGAATTTGGCTTTAACAGATTCTTTTGAAGCACATTCTACTTTGCTACCCCGTCTGCTTTTAAAGAGCTTACAACAGGATTGATGATCACTTAGTGCCTAGACTGTGCACTTCCAGTGGAACAGACTCCACAGCAGTCGGGCGTAGGCCTGGACTAAAGTCATCCACAGGGACTACATTTAGAGGGGCCGAGACGCTTCGACTGTCCAAGAAGGTTGATCACAGGAACATCGAGGGCTACGGTCACTCTATCCAAGTTCTCTGCACATCTTAGTATCACCCTCCCAGTTAGTAATGCACAGACACTAATGAACGAGCTTTCAGCACGTGTCTAGAGGATTGACTCAAATCAGCCCAACGGATGGATTGGAGGGGGGTAAGTGACCCAGGTGGTTACGTGGAGAAGAGTTAAACACGCTAGATCTCGGAATTTCTTTGCTATCGCTTATATAGGAGCCACCTGTCAGCAGTAGTGATGTGAGTACCAAGAACTTGTGGCTGAGAATCTGACTAAGGTAGGATTTTAGTTCATATTAGCTTCTAGCGCCAGAATTAGTGTGTGAACAAGAGAAGCCATCGGTTCAGGCCATGATTGTTCCAGATGCTGCTTGGGAACCATTGTCAAGGGAATTACACTAAGGCTGTTCTCACTGTCAATGCTGCTCAGGTGGCTACTGACATAAAAGCCACAACAAAGAAACATGTTACACACACACACACACACACACACACACACACACACAAAGCTCAGTGCGTCGGCAGGCACAGGCTGCTAGAGCTAAAACTTAACTCATACAGATTTTCTGGCGGAGGGAAGGAAGGAGCCCTGAAATTGAGATGGCAAAAAGGAAACCAGGTTAAAGATTTCACCCCTTAGATTCGCCCCTTTTAGGTTCTCTTTTAAATTTGAGATTCTGATTCCCATATAAACAAATGTGAATTTGGTTTTAAAGGATCAGAGGCAGAAGAGTGGAAGCAGGGTGTCTGACAGGCAGAGAAAATTAGAACAGAGTTGCTTGTAGGCACAGCGCAGAGACACAGGGCTTGGGTTGGTGGCTTAGTGGTAGATCCAAAGGCTTAAGCCTGGCCTCCTGGGAAGGCAATGATCAGCACTGGGGAAGGGGAGAGAAAGCTGTTTCTGGAGCAGCAGTTACAGGGCTGGGTAGGAGAGCTGTGGCAGCAGAGGCCCAGACGTTAAGGGATCAGTTACGTAGCAGCATGGAGCTAAGAGACGTTTTAGCAGAAAGGAAGAACTTACTCCTGGGAGCCAGAAATGCCCTGTTCTAATCTCAGCTCTGGCACGGACTAGCTGGGAGGCCCAGGGCACCTCCCTGCCCCTGACAAATGGGCAGGGTGAGACACCATTACCAAGCCAGCTCCCAGGACGGTGGAGTGGACTAGCTCGTTTGTACAGCATTTTAGTCACAGAAGCAGCACAGCAGAACGCCCAGAAGGAGAGTCCTTTAGAGACTGAATACTTCCCCATTACTGATGAGTGAGACCCCACCAGGGAGCACACGAAGCTCGTTTCTGGGACTGGCACCGCAGGCGGGATCCCTCTGCAGAGATGGACTGGAGCATGTAAATCCAGCTCTTGCCTCCAGCTTTGCACGGCTCCAAATCAGAAGCAGACCAGTATGATTGGCAGCTTACATCCTGGATAATCAGATCTCCACCTTCCCATCACCGCATTACAATCTGTATTCTTACAGCCAGCGATGGAGGACCAGCTGTGATGGGACCAAATTGGAGACACGGGAGGCAACACACAGGCCCTCCGGAGGATTCACTTAGTGCTTTGGAAAGATTCATGAGATGCCACAAGAAAATGGAAGCAGCAGAACTCTGGGAAACTTACAAGATGGCTACTGATGGCTGAGATAGAGGCTTGTAAGTAGGGAGGAGTCAAGCTGAGATCACTAGAGGGGTACCTGGGCCAGACCCTCAGCTGGTGTAAGTGACTGTAGTGCCAGTGACTAATGGGGCAATACCATTTATGCCATCTTCATGTGGGCAAACTTCCCCAGGGAGAGCATGAATGGGCACTGACTCAACCGTGGGAGAGGCTGGTTTGTTTCATCAGTGACCGCTGCATCGGAACTTGCTTTCTTGCCCCTTGCAAAATGCCACTAACCCAGGACGATGTTTGACAGCAAGCAAGGCATTCTTTATGCCTGAGCTGCTGAGGCTTTCACCGGGCTCATTAGATATCCTAATGTTCGCACGATGCTCCTCTCCTGGGAGCCTGGACCTGCAGATGGTTCAGGGTCCCCTTGGTTCATTTGCCATCCTTAGTGGCAAGTGCACGCGATTCCTTGCTAGCTGTTTGTGTTGGAGGATCCCCAGAGCAGTGCCAAGGGTTGCTGGAATTCCTTAAAGGTACATGTCATCTTCTAGGGCCAAAGCCAAATTCTGTGTTGTACACTGAGCCACTACAACCTGGAAGGGGACCCACAACAGGCTCAAAACAAACCAGTTAGCAGGGAGATAAACACTTAAAATCCCCACAGACCAGCGGTTCTCAAACTGTGGGTCAGGACCCCAAAGCAGGTTACAACCTCATGTTAGTGGGATCACCAGGGCTGGTTTAGAATTGCTGGGGCCCAGGGACAAAGCCCAAGGGCTTTAGGACTCAGATTCCAGACCCCCTGTCCAGGACTGAAACCCTTGGACTTTGGCTGACCCACCCCCCCAGAGCTCCGCTTGTTCAGGCTTCAGTCCTCCCACCTGGGGTCATGTCATCATTTTTATTGTCGAAAGGGAGTCGCACTGCAATGAAGTTTGAGAACTCCTGCCATAGGCTAAGTGGTCAGATGCCTCAGTTATTCAACCCACACCAACATCTAGTGGGTCTGAGCAGTGGCAGTGAGGCAAGGAACCCAGCTTTCTACTCCCAGCTGTGACACACTCAAGCGAGGCCCTTCCCCTCTGCGCCTCGGTTGCTCCACCACGTGAGGGCCAATGCTTAAAGCTCTTTGGAGAGAAGTAGTGCCAACCAGCCTACTTAGCCAATCTCAGTTTGGACCAGGTCGTGCCTGACGCTGGATTCAGAGGCAGTTTCCAGTCCTCGTGGAAAAGGAGGCTGTTACCTTCCTATTAAGGTGGTGGTGTTAGAGCTCCTTTTACCTCCATCCCACCACAGCCTCATGAGGACGTTTGGCAGACAGAAGTGGTCTTCTCACAAGCTATTCCTAAGCTGCCTCCAGTGTGTCTGTGTACATCTCCAGGGGAACATTGGGGAAAGGACGTTTTCGGATGCTGTGAAGTACCAGCAGGGCCACCCTGACCATGGTTAAAGACTCCTCTAGCCAGAAGCAACATGCATTTCCATTTTCCTGGGCAGTCTGAGATTTGAGCCCCAGGCACACACCAGCATTTGCAACCCACCCCCTCCAGAGGGCACTGTTTGTCCCAAGGTGGCAAATTGGTTTTCATTCAATAGAGACCTCACCCTCCCTTAGAAGCAAATACACTTAAAGGAAAAGCCTTATTTGGCAGCTGTTTGTACAGGCAGGCAAGTTACTCAGTTCTTCCTTACATAAAAGGATCATCTGCGTGGATCGTCCCCACGGTAGCTGCCAGGGGGCAGACCGCTGCCAGAGAGGGCAGTTTGCACTGGTGCAGCTCACTTTGATTTCAGGCAGGGTTGGATGACACCAGCCATTTATGCTAGCGCAGCTGCTGCAGCAGATGGAATGCAGGCAGCTTCCAAGGCTTAGGAATTTGAGGTAGCAGTGCTGTCAGCCAGCCAGTTAGCCAATCTTGCTCACTGGGTTTACCAACTCATGCTCTGCTTCCCATGAGAATCATAGGACTGGAAGGGACCTTGAGGGGAATCTAGTCCAGTCTCCTGCACTCAAGGCAGGGCAAAGGATTTTCTAGACCAGTGGTATTCAAAGCCAGTCGCCACTTGTTCAAGGAAAGCCCTTGACAGGCCGGGCCTGTTTACCTACCTGCTGGATCCGCAGGTTTGGCCGAGCGCCGTTCCCACTGGCCGCAGTTTGCCACTCCAGGTCAATGGGGGCTGCGGGAAGCAGCGCAGGCCGAGGGATGTGCTGGCCACTGCTTCTCGCAGCCCTCATCGGCCTGCAGCAGTGAACTGCGGCCAGTGGGAGCAGCAATTGGCTGAATATGCGGACACGGCTGGTAAACAAACCTGAACAAGCGGTGGACCGGCTTTGAAAACCACTGATCTAGACCATCCCTGACAGGTTTTTGTCTAACCTGCTCTGAAAAATCTCCAGCGATGGAGATTCCACAACCTCCCTGGGCAATTTATTCCAGTGTTTAACCACCCTGACAGCTAGGAAACCTAAGCTGCCCTTGCTGCAATTTAAGCCCATTGCTTCTTGTCCTATCCTCAGAAGGCAGGAAGTGCCCATAATGCAATGTACTCCAGCCATACTCTTTCCCCCCAAATGCCCTTGGGAACATGGAAGCAGGCAGATGGAGGGATAAGAGATTGAAGCGGGAATATGATCTCTCATTGCATCTGTCCTAGGTATTTCTATGGCTTGACCCCACCTTCAGGGCATCAACATCTCAGTTAAGGGCTGCAGCGTTAAGTACGGACTGAGTTGCCCTCTCAGCCCAAGGCTGCTGGGTCCGTCCAGGGCAGGTAGGGGATAGCAGCAGGGGATTTCAGATGATAAACAGGTACTTCAGCCTCCCGAGGCTGTCTATGCTCCCCACTTCACACCTGTCTCTCTCCCCACAAGGTTTCCCTTTGCAGAGAAGGATCCTAACAAAGCCATGCTGCTCCATTTGGAAGGTGCCTGCTTTTCTAGACAGTAAGTGTACTCGGTTTTAAGAAGAGAGGTGTCACTTTCTTAGATTTGCGGGCGTGTATTTGTTTTTTTTTAAATGAGGTGTCTCCATCACTAGGCTTCATCTATAGTTCACTATCATACTATATGGGTACTTACCAATATCTCACCCTTTATGTGCGCAAAATTAGGATTGCGGGTAAAAAGGAAAAAAAGGACGAGGAGACAGAACAGTGAAGAAAACAAAGTGATGGAAGGGGAAGAAGAAGCAGGAAGCACAAAAATGGTAGAAAAAAGCAGAAAAAAACAGCAAAAGAAAACAGTTACATGCTATTAATTATATTTATACAGCGTTAATGTCCGTATGCGTTACATACGGCAAGACTGACACCATGCAATGGGGACATTTCTAATCCTGCTCTCAAGTCATGCAGACTAAATAGCAATACCACTCAGAACTGGAAGGCTGTGTGGAGAGAGAATCAAGGTTTAACATTGCTACCTGGTACTTTCTGATGCTAGCCTTCCCCACGCCCACCCCCTCCCAGACATCTGGCTTGTAATAAGATAGGGCACATATTCTACACATGCCCTCTGGTGCTGTTTTCCATTTGCCTAGACTATCTGTAACCTAGGAAGGGTTCAGATGTAAAGATCTATTACCCTAAGAATGGATGCAGGTGGGCAGCTAGCTATATAGGCATTTGGAGGTTCTACGCCTTGCAGCATATACCTGTATTTTGTGTCTGCAAATACACAAGGTAAAACAGAAACCCCTGCACCTTCAGACAGGGGGATAGTGCAGCAACTGGTCTGAATTCAGCTCTCCAGAGACTTCTGGGACTGCAAAATGCAGCTCTAAGATTGTACCGAATAGGTTTACATGGCTTCAAGTGGGACCCAAACATACTCAGCCACTTCTATCTACGCTACCAAGAGATGAAGTTATAAAACTGATGTGTAGTACCTGATTGGGGATGGCTCTTTTCTTGTTCAGCTGGGTGCTCCTCTGCTGGGCACTGAAATAAAAAAAGCAAAATCAGCTTCACATCGACAGCACAAGGTGACTGATAAACACTCAGCTACTGTGGTCGTTGAGACCCAGCTTGCATTCGCTGGCTATCGTCTACATCAGCAGGTCGCTTGCAAGGTACGACTTAGCACACTTAGTTAAGTCAGACAGCGAGGAGAGGAGCGGACTAGGGAATGCCTAGTCTTGGAGGGGTAAGGCCCGCTGGACAGAGCACAACACCAACAGTCTCTTCTGATGGCATCTGAGGCTATCCGAGCTCTCCACTAACAGCCAATTGAATGTGAGAGGCCAAGAGATTTCTGAAGTGTTCTGTTTATCAGCTGCACAAACCAGCAGCACTCACGGGGCACCAGGGGGCTTTCAGAGCAGTGCAGCGCAGCTAGGGAGCCTCCAGGTCAGAGCATCTGGCTGATTCACTCTAGCACAACACTCCCTCCTGGACATCCAGCAGCGACTACAGCTTGTTGTGCAAGAAGCGTCACACGTTAGCTGTATCTGGCCATTAACAGGGCAAGAGGATAAAGAATTCAAGGCCTTGGTAGTGAACTCAGCCCGAGCATGGCTATCCCCATCACCATGGAATCCAAGGGGGTAGGTAGTTTGAACATTTCTGCTCTGTATTAGATATTTGAGATGTAACTACATTCCTTTTGCTCCCCATGCTGGCATGGGGCATGCCTGGGGGTGCTGCCCAGAGCTTCCAAGCCTAAGACTGCAGTGGCAGGTAGGAGTTTGCTATGGAAGCTGGATCTGAAGGAGATTGGCAGATGGCCAGGGGAAATCCAAGGGTGTCTTTGCGGGCCAACACTTGCAGTTAAGTTGGGCGCAACTGACTAGATTCTGGACATGCTCCTGAAAGCTACAGGAGTAACTGACTCACAGTTGCTCCCTCACAGGCTGGGAGGCAGGACTGTTTGCCAAATGTTCAGCATCACTCCATGAGGCGCTCAGGTTCTGCCTAATTTAAAATCAGCATTCATAGGCTGTTCCAGCTACTGTAACTGCATTCTTCGGCACTGCTGAAGGTAAAGGCAAGCAGGAGTCTGTTCCCACAAGTCACCCAAGTACATACTGTTTCTGACAGGTACCCACCCTGTTGTCAAGTGCTGCTCAGTGTAACAGCTGGGGATGTTAGAGAAGATTCAGAAGAGTCCAGAGGAAAGAGTGAGGTGGTTCAAAGGAAAAAACAGGAAAAATTATGAGAGGAAGGAACTGTGAATGAAGTGTGAAAAGCAGAGAGACTTAAAGAGGGGGGAAAACCAGAGGGAAAACCAGAAATGAATCAGAAGGTGAGGAGGGAACCCTGATCATGCTGCCATAAGATAGCCCTTGGGCTGACTGCATTCACTCAACCAACCAGAGGGCGCTTCCATCCCTGGGGCTTGCCTACATGGGGAGTTGTTCCTGATTAACTCCACATATAGATACTCTCACTCCAGATACAGACATCCACACGGGGAGTTAATCGACTTTAAATTTACAGTCTACCTTATTAGGGATTCATTTTCATGTGTAGACAAGTCCTTGGCTCTGTTCTTCCTTTGCTATGGGAGGTTTAGTTCATACCCACTATATAGTTTGAGACATTAAAAGGTCGTGTCTGCTCTGGTGGACGTTTAGAAGATCCCTGTTTCCTTGGCCAAAACGCAAGCACCAGTCAGTGAGACTGAGAAGACCCCTACGACCCTTTCCCCTCCCCTCTGTCTGGTCTATTTTCATCTAAAGCTCTCTGGGGTAGGGATCTTCCATTACTCTGTACAGAACCCAGCCCAATGGTGCCCCAACCTTGGCTGGTCCCCAGGCACCACACCCCTGCCCCCTTCAGGCAAAGGCCTGGAACAAAGGAACTTTACCCAAGGCCCTGAAGACCAGACTCACTTTAGAGAAGCAATGGGAACAGCCCACGTGAAGCCAGTGCTGCCCCCACCAACCGCTCCCAGCCCTAAAGCATTTGACTCCAGCCCTGCAGCCGTAACAGAAGGAGGCGAAGTCTCCAACGTCCACTGAACAGGTTTACAGCTTTCAGGACCATTCAGCTCCCTGCCCTACGGGCTCTGCATGGCTGCTGCTACCCCCCTTAAACGCTCATTCCTTACTTGCAATTAAGTGCCTTGGTTACCTAGAGGTCCTGCAACCCACACTTCCCAGCTACAGCAGGTAGACACCTACTTGGCAAATCCAATGAAGTCTTCATGGTTAGTGTTGATATAGGAGAGTTCAATGTCGATCAACAGTAGAATCTGGAAAGACACATACAACCGAGTCAGCTGAACACAGTAATAGGCCTACAATGGAAGTGCCACTTTCAGCACATCAGGCGTCAGTACTGGTCAATCAAAGCTGCTCCCCAGCACAGAGACTCCTCTGGAAAGCCCTGCACAGATCAACAGTGGCAGCAGAAAGGTGCAGTTTGAATTGCTACCAGCAGAGGGTACTGTAGGATTGCTGGTGCCCTGAGCAAGAGGTGTGCTGGGCTCAGAGGATTTGCAAAGTGGAGCAGGATGTTATTTTACCGCATGGCTCTGGTTGGAAGTGCCAGGTTCTCCCCAAACAGCACCGAGATCAGACACCCTTCTGTCCTGAACGAGTCATGTTTTGCGTCACCCTCTGCATGAATCACAACCCTCAAAGTGCTGGACACATCACAGGACAGACATCACAAGAGGAGCTTACCTGGTCCTTTGTTTTTCCTTCCCGTTCCCTGATGTAAGTGGTAACAATCCTCTCTGTCTCCTCTCGTAATCTGGGGTAGGAGCCAAGCTGAGAAGCAGGGAGTAAGAGAGTGGAAGATTAGATCACAGCAGCCATCACCGTAGCCACAAAAAGCCTGACACAGAAGCACTCACAAAACTGAAGAGGGCAGGAAAGGACTGGACTAACCCCCAGTTTTGTCAGTCGGACAGAAGTGGGGCTCAGAGGACAGAAAAGAAAAAAAAGTCAGTTCTCTGCTGTTTCTGTAGAGATTAGCAGGATCAGCTTTTGGTGGGCCTTCAGCGTGTTTGGCAAATGTACTGTCTCTCTCCCACCCCCCACAGGTAAGCAGATGCCCCAAGCATGAAGCCTGGGCTAATGCTAAGCGAGGTGATCAAAATTTCTTTCCAGAGATACTGGCCCTCAGCTATTTCAGGAGCCTTTTTAGCTGTTGCTATGGTGTGAAGCAACACCTGTGCAATATGTCTCTGCAGGACCCATGCCAGAAAGCCAAGTTAACATTAGGAGTCTAGACTTGCAGGTGTGTCCTTGGCGAAAGGTGTTCAGATCCCCATGGACACAGATCCCCAAAATGTTAGTTTTATGGTCTCAAACTCACTTTGATCAGCTGGGTCCTGCGAGCCAGTACATTCCAGATGTTCAGATTAGACAGAGGAAGAATTAAGACCAGTTACCTTTTCCGCACACTTTTTAATGACAGTGGCCAGCTCTGAGACCACCAGATCCACACACTTCAAACTGGGCTCTTTGAGTTTTACAATCTGTTTTTTCACTATAGCTTCAAAAGCCATGTCAGGTGTGAAGAGCCCTGTCCTGCCTCATGCAGAGCACAAGAGTGGAAAGATGAGACACCAAAAGGCACGCAGGGTGGAAAAAACAGCAACAAAGATAGAAAGAAAAGAAAATGAGATCAAAAAAAGGTTAGTAACATGCAAAGGGAAAAGCAGCAGCACTTCCCCCGGGAAATTCCTTCAGTTTCCTCAGATTCATTTTAAAAATACATTTAATTAATTTACTATCACTATCAGGTTCTTAATTCACCTTGTTAAATCCTGGACTTCATAAAGATCCGATTCTCATTCACCAGCTCACCACTGCTGTGCCCTTATGTGATCATCTACACTGGCACAAAGTGACTACAACAGGGGGATGATGGTGAATCTTTCCCACACCCTGCCGTTTCCAGGAGCCAAAAGCAGGTGATGGCATCCCACCGGCACTTGAGCCCTGAACGTCTTGCTCAACTCAGTCTTTAATAAAGGCAAAGGTTCCTCTGCTTCCTTCCCCTCCCCGCTCCACCTCCATGCCAACCTTCAAGTTAGCAGCTGATCTAGTGCCCTGATAGGCTTCAAGCTTGCTGCTTTACCATGAGGAAGGGGATATTGCATGCTGCCCCGTGACGGCACAGAGCACCGGTTTCTTTCTTTAGCTGTTTGAGATAGCCACTGCTACGAATCACATGGAAGTTGAGGAATGGGTGAGGAAGCCGACTGCTGCCATTTCCAGATTCCCCAATCTAGTGGTTTATTAGGGCTAGAACCTATTTCCAATGAATCAGGGCGTGTCTAGACTGGGTGGGTGGTACTTGGTAAAGAGCACTGCTAGCGCCAGGAAGCCCGGCTTGAACAAGCTGCTCTGATTTGATCTGGATTCCTGTGGAAGCAGACTACCTGCCGAGGAGAACTCATCTGCATGTTACTCCTGCAAGCTGCCATGTGGACTCACTACAAAGAAGTCTCTGAGTTTTCCCTGCCACGTTAGCTGGGACTGAAGGAACTTTGGCAGCAAGTGCTGGCTTTTCCATGTTACACCAATCACTACAATCACAGCAAAACAGAGCACCACTCCTGATTCAGACACAAACAGCGCCCCCCCCCGCCCCCGCCCTACAATATGAATCACTGGACGAGTGCTGAAGTTCTCTACTCAAGCAAGGCACATTGGGAAGCAGGAGCTGGGGGCTATTTCACTTTTTGGAACGGCCTCAAAGTTGCAAGCGGCCTTTTACTACGGACATAAGTACTTGTCACCACACATATCCAGAACTTGACAGGTTGGATCAGAGCCAGGGATCCATCTAATCCAGGATCCTGTCTCTGAACAGCTAATTTTTAGAGATATGATTTTATTTTATTTTGGAAATTTCTTCAATCTATTACTACCCTATCAAGCTAAAAAGCAGAGTAGTCCCAAGAAGCTAGTTATTAAATATGGAAGTGGCTGACTTATCCTGGGCTACTGCATAGTACCAGGGTAATGAACACTTCTGGAGAGCGAGAAACCTTTCGAAATGGTGCTCACTATTGAGACTGCATTAATTGCAGGATTTATAAAACAAGTCACAATGAATGTGAAGATCATTTGCTACAATAGCTGCTTCCAGCTTTTGCTCCCATTCTCCACAGCTTCCCAGAGTGTAGCAAAGCAGCAGCTGAACTCACAGATGGAGAAGACACATGCTAAGACAGGCACCAGAACCCAGGAATAGCCTGCCCACCTGCCTGGCAGACTCCAAAGTGCTCTGAGGCAAAAGCCTCGGCAGCATCTGTTCCAATCTGCCACAGAGCACTGCAGCTGGAGGTCACAGGGACCTCGTCTGAGATCCTCCCATGGGGACAGAGCCGAGACTTTGTGCGTGTTAGGATAATCACCATCCCTAGCTCTTACATAGCACTGCTCATCAGTAGATCTTCAAGTGCCGTACCAAGCACGTCAGTAACATGACCCCCATTTTACAAACGGGCTATGCAGGCCCAGAGAAGGGGAGTGACACCCTGCAGGCCAGTGTCAGATCTGGGAACAGAACCCTAGGTGCCAGAGTCCCAGTTCGGTGCTCTATTCACTAAGCCACACTGAGACAGAGTCCCATGGTGCTGGGCGCTGCCTGGATCTTTATCATGACAGAGGGCAGGGACAGTATTCCTCAGAGCTGGGCAATGCCAGCATCTCAGGTGGGATGGAGGTATGCCCAGGGCCAGGCATGCCAATCAGGCGAGTGATAGGTTTTCACATTAGGTCAGCAAGCAGGCTAGGTGTGAAGTGTCAGTGTGACCTGTTTTGCCTACACACATCCAGCTCTGGGGAGTTTTCCAGGCAGGAGAGGACATTGCTATGTTGGCAGCACACCTGCTTTGCCACCCCACTAGTAGGAAGGGGCTGGAGAGGCTCCAGCGGGTTCAATACCTTACTGGTACACTGTCTAACTGTATTGATTAACTCCTGAATAACCAGGTCGACACACTTCAGACAAGGCTCTTTCAGCTTCACCACCTGCTTTTTCACAATGGCCTCGAATGCCAAGTCTGGCGTGAAAAGCCCCGTCCTACAGGCATCCACACGCAGGGGTGAGGGAGGGCAGAGACATGGCAGAGAAAAAACAAAATGGGTGAACAGGTTTAAAGGCAACTGTCTGTGACCTGATGAGAGAGCAGCAGAGACAGACAGACTTCCACCCCCAGACAGACAGGCCTCGATATCAACAGGACCTTCACTTGGGGGTGTGCAGCCATGGTTCTCCCATGGAGCAGGGGGTGGGTTAAACCTCCAATTGAGAGCATGATGCTGCTTTGTGACTTAGACGCACACAAAGCTGCTCTCTAGCACATGGGATCTGGAGTCACTGCCTAGTGCAGAGACACTTATGGCAATTTTATTGTAGGTCACATCTACGCTACAAGTGGACAGGCCAGGAGCCTTTTCAACCTCATCCAGCATTTCAAGAGCAGAGTAGGCAATTCAGGAGTCAATATTCAGGCAGAGAACACAAGTGGGACCAGCCCAGGAAGGCAGACATGCTAAGAGGAGGAGTAAGTCTAAGGTGAGCCCTCTTTGGGATGATGAACTCAGCCCCGTCAGGCCTAGGGTTCACTAGTTCTCAAAGCTACCTCCTCAGTGCAGCATGGGCTGAGCACCTGGATTAATCCAAGTGCAGCTCCATCACTGAGTTTAGTCTGTGCCAAATGGATCTTCTTTGACAGCATCCCTGAGCCAGAAGTTCCCAAGTGCAACAGTACAGTAATAACCTAGATCCCTTTTCCTTTAGTTGGAAGTTTAGATCTCAAAACAAACTCCCCATACACTATTTTCTGTCCATTTGGGAAGATGCACAAGGCAATGGAGGAATTTTTATCCTCCGATTTCAAGGGACAACAGGAAACAGCAAAGAGTCCTGTGGCAACTTAAAGATAGGAACAGAAAACAGATCTCACTCCTTTACTAAAGTCTACCAGCAAGACTAACAGAACCAACATTCAGAGTTCGCTCTTGGTTCTCAGTGGAGATGGCTCCATCCCTACTCCCAGAATCAGAGTTAGATCAAATACTACCCTGTTCAGACACATGGAAGAAAACTACATCGGCAAGGTAACTGTTAACCATCTAATTCTCTCTACTCATTTCCAACAATAAACTTTGGTTCTAAACACCTTTCGCTTCCACATGACACACAAGCTGGCTGTAGCTGTTCAGAACTGACAGCTACATAAGGTTCATGGTAGTGTTTATCATAGAATAATGGCATAAACATGACTGAACTGCTCATAGGAAAACAAGATGCGTGATTGGCACTAAAGATCTCCTGCTCCGATACTTGCCTTATGCCGTGGATGTTTTTAATTGCATAGCTAATTTCTCGCCTCAAGTCCTTTTCATCAAATTCCATCTAAAAAAAAGATGATGTTAGACAGTTAGATTATATAGCAAGGCCCTTCTGGGTTGAAGCACAATCACAGCTCAGGCTTCTGATTGAAGGTGGCTCATGTTTAAACTGCTTTCTCGTACAGCCACAAGAGGCAAACACATGCCTACCTGTTCGTAGATGTAGCTAGCGTGCCATTGCTACCAAGTACTTCTGACCTGTAAAGAGACACTGCCCCTCTCCCACAAGTTGCTTGCCACATAGGTAAGCAGTAGAGAGGCTGAGTGAATGAGCAGTGAATTATAGCATATCTTGTTAGCACCCTGTGTATAACAGAGGTGTGAGTGGGGGTACAGCAGACTGCCCGCCCTCCCGTAAAACCTGATGTTTTTCTGTTTTATTATGGGGTGTCTGGAGTAGGTAGAACACCTGTCAGCTGCCCTGCTTTATAAGTCAGAGGAGGTTTTGCTTACCTAGAAACATCAGCACCAACTGCTGATCTGCCACATCCCAGGACAGCTGATCCCAAAGACAACATCCCATCCCCATGTCTTCTCAAGATGGACACAGACTAGCTTGTCTCCTCATCTCACAGCTCTGCTCTGGCAAAGATTCTTATGCCAAGCAGCAATGGATGAACAGGAGGAGAGGGAGGTTCCTAACCAGCTCAGTGGTTTAGCTAAGCAGTAGATCAACCCAACACCATGGAAGGATGGTCAACAGACCCTTCTGCTGGCTGCCAAACAAGCAGAAAACCTGAAGACAGGCATACACACTGGAGATACTCCAGAGACATTTTGCTTTGCGTGGAGAGAGGAAAACACCACTGCTGGACAGAAGAATTAAAACTAGCATTAGCTTTACCTTCACCAGCTCGAAGGGGAATCTCTCGTGGAAGATGCGATTAATTCTGGCACCACCTGAGAGTTCTAGCGTGTCCACTTGGTCTCCTGAGCCTTCAATCCGCTTCTCGAAGTCCACGCCAAACTGCTGGACCATCCTGCAAAGAACCAGCAGGAGTAACAAGCATTAACCAGACTCGGCAAAGGCTGTAACGGACTAGCCATTCAGGCTACGGCCACACTATATTCAGAGCCATGCTAGCCATAATCTCTTTCATCTGGGCAGGGCCATTTGAGAATTCTCTTCTACTTCCATGAATCCTATGGGGAAAGGATTTCTTCTCCCTTTCGCTACAATTAGGGAAACAAAAACAATTGTCATTCCCCTTCTTTCAGAGCCTAAGAACATACATGCTTGTTCTCTGCTTTTATACAAGGCTTTTGACCAAAAGGATTACACAGGAGATCCTTGTAGGCACAACAAATCCAAGACAATGCAGTTATTTGCCTGCAGAGCTTGTCTGCCAGGCGTCGTAGCTACAGATTTAACAAGCCCTCCCAATGTTCCCATCAGCCTAGCGTTGCAGGGTATTTAGTCTCATGTCCATGCCAACTCTGGGTGGCACCACCCGTTAAAGCTGGCACATCCTGCCCCCACAATGCCAATTTCTAATGCCAGGTGCTAAGCATTGTGCATTTCCTTGGGATCAGCAGCTAGCTGGGATTCATACACTTCAAGCAAAGAGCAAGTTAAATATGGACCTATGTTAAAACCCATAAGTGTCAATTTCAGGCTAGACTCTCTCTCCTTCTCATTAGTGAGGTTGGTCGAAATCCAGCACCTGTATATGGAAGAGGGGATTGGAGCAACATACTGTAGCAAAGCTTTGGTTTTCCGTGTGGGGTCGTCAGGGCGGAAGTTCTTGTATTCCTCCACTTCCTTCTCCAGGGAGAGCAACTGGCTCTGCAGCTTGCTGCGCAGCGAGGGCAGGGTATCACGGATGTGGTTGGTCAGTTGCTACAAGAGGATTGGAGAAGTGGTCAGCACTGCTGGTCCTCTTACCTGCGCGAGCTTCCCCTCACTACAAGCTATGTCGAGAATGGACAGGCAAGCCAGAGCCAACACTGCACAACGGGAGACTTGAGAAAATGCTTGTCTATAGATCAGGTTTGAATGGTTTCACTGAACTGGCCACTCTAAGATCAGAAATAAGTTATAATCCAGGTCTGCTACTGTTCATTTAAAGAGACAACAGTCAGTTTCAGAGATTTTACAGCAGTCCCAGGCCTCAAACCAGTCCCATTCTGCAGCTTTACAAGTCAGATTTTCCAGTTTTAAAGTATTTTGCCTTCTCTTGCTTTGTGAAAGACCCATATGAACAAGGGGAGCTGACTATATGGGGAAAATAACAAAACTGACCACACGCTGGTGGCCAGTTGTACCATGTAAGCCAAGTAGAAGAGATTTCCCCTCCAGTCTATTGGCTACAAGCATCTTCAGCATTGCTTAGAATTCACACGGGTTCAGACAAGTGGGACTGTCATTAGTCATTCTGCAGACGGGGAAACCCAGGCTGGCCCAAGAGCAGACTTACCTAAGATCACACATTATGTTTTACGTGGGCTGGCCACAGATCCAGTCTAACTTCTCATCCCCCGTTCTAATCACTTGACAATGCGCTCCCCGCTACAACTCAGAGCTGTGAGTAAACTGACCCTCCCACCTAAGCAAGTAAGTAGGGCCTATGCACTGACATTAACCTCAGGCTGGCCTACCTGGTTGAGGACTTTCTGTAAGTGAGGTGTGCCCATTCGATCCGCCATGTGCCTGTAGGCTGGGTGAGAAAGGAAGAATTTCCGCTCTGCAGCCAGCGCTGCCCTGATGTCCTTCTTGCCTTCTATATCCTTCTGGCTCCGGTTAACGACGCCGATGTAGCCTGCAATGGGACAATTCCACATGTTAGCTCTTTCTAGAGCTTTGCACAGCTGGTGCGCCAGCCTTGAACACCTGCGCACCCTGCAGGGAACCTGGGGTTATTGATAGTTACAAAGGTGAACTTTATACTACTTGCACAAAGGGGAATATCTCCAAGAAGGTAACTAGGGTTGCCTGCAGAGCACACTCCCTGCTGGCAGGTACCATCACAGCTGCTGCAATGCAGAAGAGCTCTGGGACTTCCCTGTCTCCTATAGATTGTGAAAAACAGGAGTGTGTGGGGACCTCAGCAGAATGCAGATTGCATAAGGATGGAGATTTCTACCTCTTCTTAAAGGAAGCAGTTTGTTCTCCAGGATGTCTCTGGCATCAGTGCCCTCATCCATCAGATCTAGTTTGGTGATCACTCCAATTGTCCGTAGGCCTGAGAGAGAGTAGAAAGATCATTGGAGAAACAGCTAAACATCACATCCCATACCTTGCCAGATACGTTGAAAGCAGCTGACCAGGTCTGTAGTTAGACATGCAGAGACAGCAGCTCTTAGTTTCTGAAAGCAGGAGCAATAACCCTCAACTCAGCCTGCAGCACTTAAGTTGCAGTTTCAATGTTCACAGCTGGCTTGTGTGGAGAGATGAGCTAGTTATTAACTCCATGACTGGACAGTTTAGTGCATCAGCCTGAGTGACAGGAGTCCCATAACTCGTCAGGCAAGACCTAAGCGCGTCAAGTCACACCCTTCAGTGAAGGCTGTCAGCCAAGCCAGCCAACAGGTCACTGTGTGAGTCTGCCTGGAGGACTCTGGGAGATAAAGAACACACCTAGTGGAAGTCAGAGGACAGGCAGGTGGTAGGAAGAGTGACATGGGGGGGTGGGGGGAGATAAGGGACGATGACACACGACGTTTCAACAGGAGACCTGGCTAAAGCAACAACCACTGCCCTTAATGGGGCCAGGAGAAGAGAGCCAGGATTCTCTTCCAAAGATTCAATGACATCAAGCTACCCTGTTCTAACAGCACATTCCACTTGGCACAGCCAGCCAGGATTCCCCACAGTGGCAAGAGCTGCTCAGCAGAACACAA
Source organism: Chelonoidis abingdonii (assembly GCF_003597395.2). Lineage (NCBI taxonomy): Eukaryota > Metazoa > Chordata > Testudines > Testudinidae > Chelonoidis > Chelonoidis abingdonii. The sequence continues at coordinate 5,463,403 of NC_133794.1, forward strand.
GGGAATCCTGGTATCCCCTCCCTTTGTTAAAGGATTCTGCAGCAGTTATGTTACCACAGCAGGAGGGCACATTTGTTTTACCTTGAGGATCTACTTCTTTAGCCATTTTAAGAGCATCTGAGTTCGCCAGATCCATGTTGGCTGGAGTCACCGCAAGAATCAGGCTGCTTTCTCGGCTGATAAACTGCAAGATCATGTCCTTGATCTGGTACTCAATATCTTGGGGCTGGTCTCCCACCGGCACCTTGGTGATACCCGGAAGATCGATCAACGTCAGATTCAGCACTGAGGAGAGAGGAAAGCAAAGAGCTCATGCCTGTGAAGCGATGCAGAACATTTTATCCCTGCAGCGTATGGGGGGAAGGAAGGGGCATGTGCAGGGGGTGCACAGAGGACCAGCTAGGATAATCTGTTTGTCCTCCGTAGATCACTGCAAAGCTTGCAGCTCAGGAACAGATCTTGGTCTTTGGGGACCTTCAAACCTCGCTCTGAGATGCTGTTTCTTTTCCACTCATTGAAATGTCACAACACCCATTTCTCTAGTCTTTGCATTTAGAAGCCTGCAGACATACATGCTCTGATCAAAAGAATGCAAATCTCACTCACCGTGTGGTGAATATACCCTCAAGTTGATGGGAATAGGAGAGATTCCTTTATTGGTTCCTGTGACCCGGTCTGTCTCTGCTTCAATCTCCTGCCGAACCTCGTCAAAATCCGTGAACTTTTTGGATTTGCAGTGCAAAAACTCTGCATATTCTGGAAGAGATACATCCCCCTGGTTTATAACAAAACACACTGGTTTGCAACTAGCCTTCCTTTACCAGCCCCAGTGTACACAGACTCAGGCCCAGCAGACTTGCTGCTTACACCAACACCGAACATGGTCCTTGCCCGCTGAAACTCAGCAATGCAGCATCAGCTGTGTGGGAGCCCACTGAGCTACACACCTGAGAAGAGATGCTGGTGCAGAAAGCAGTCATGAAATCACACTACGCTTTGAGCATTATGGGGATTCAGCGCTGGAGGCAGGAAGTCAGGACAGTCTAAAGCAGGAGAGTTGGGCCAATCAGGAGAATGCAACAATGACTGCTAGAGACTGATTCAAAGCCCCACCACATTCACCCACCCCCAGGAGGTGACACTGCCTCTCAGGAGCATGATGAGAGCTGACACTCTCAGTACTGTGGAACAGAGGAACGGCCATACTGGGTCAGATCAAAGGTCCATCCAGCCCAGTATCCTGTCTGTCTGACAGTGGCCAATGCCAGGTGCCCCAGAGGGAATGAACAGAACAGGGAATCAGCAAGTGATCCATCTCCTGTCGCCCATTCCTGCCTTCTGGTAAACAGAGGATAGGGACACCATCTCTGGCTAATAGCCATTGATGGACCTGTCCTCCATGAACTTATCTAGTTCTATTCTGAACCCTGTTATACTCTTGGACTTCACAACATCTTCTGGCAAGGAGTTCCACGGGTTGACTGTGCATTGCGTGAAGAAATACTTCCTTGTGTTTGCTTTAAACGTGCTGCCTATTAATTCCATTGGGTGACCCCTAGTTCTTGTGTTATGAGGAGTAAACAACACTTCCTTATTCACTTTCTCCACAGTAGTCATGATTTTATAGACCTCTGGCATATCACCAGGAAGTGAGAATTATTTCTCTAGCACATCATTTCCAGTGCTCTTCCAACAGCTACCAGAGGGAGGAGCATCTTAACTCACAGCTAGAGCCAACCCTCATCTGCCTTCCTGTTTGTTACAAGCACCTTGCCTTCAAATTCAGCTAAGCCTTTGGTAGAGGGACTCTATTTATACAGCACAGAGCACAACCGAAGGGCTTGTTCCCGATTAGGATCTCTGGGTGCTTCCACAACAGGTTGCCTCGGGGAAGAAGAAATGGAGGCTGAGCTGCCTCTCCTTGTAAAGGTCCAGGAGCCCACACAGCAGAGGTTAGGGCACAGAGAAATCGCTTTCCAAGGAGGACATGGGCCTGAGTTGTTTTGTTCCCCTATCCAGCCAGCAAGTTCATAGATTGAGGCCCCTTTGTGCTGCACAGACTGACAGTCCCTGCCTCAAACAGCTGACCATATAAATAGATGAGGGGTAGGAGGAGAAACCGAGGCACAAACGGAAGCAATTTTCTGCAGGTCCCCAGCATGTCAGTGGCAGAGCTGCGAATAGGACATAGGCATCCTAGTGCTGCACACCAAGTACACTTGAAGAGGGGGTGAATTGCCATTTTGCTTTCAAAGGGAACTTCTGTAGACGATTCCCTTGCAGAGCTTAGACACCAATAATCAACTTCTCTTCTCAAAGCAAGGCTATAGACTCCACCTGCCTTTAAGATTCCAGGTACAGGGCACAGCACGGGATCTGCTTAGCTTCTTAATGAGCTAAAAGTGCTGCCTGCCATAAGCCACGGTAACTGCAGGACAATACAGATTTCTTTCATTATATTAACACTACAACGCCTCTTACAGTGGAGCCCGGATAAGCCATGCAAACTGCTACAAGCCTTCCACGCACTCCGTTCTGCTGTACACTACAGTTGCACTGCTCTATTCAAGACCGTTATAGAAACAAAGCCACCCTTGAACGGAGATGATTCCTAGTGTCCATAAGCTCTGTTGCTCTTGCCTTGGGCCCTCTGATGTGAGAGGCGCTTGTCTGTGTTTGACAGTTAATTTGGATTAAAGGTAAGTGGTGTGAAAGTGAAATGCAAGAGCTGTTCCTGGATAGCTCCATGTGTAGACACACCCACCGTGCTTTGTAGGTGGCCCTCTCTAGCCCAATAAAGGAGAACAAGGAAGCCTTATTCTGTGGCGAGTGGAGCAGAGCCAGAGGTTCAAGCTGGCCAAACAGTCACCCCGTGAAAGCCAGCAAGCAACGCAAGGAGAGGCCCAGAGATCATCCAGTTGGGTGTGTTTATTTGGGGCTGCTGATCAGAGATTAAGCCGGTCTAGCAGTTTCCTCTGGCTAAGGTGGAAGGAGTGAGACAATGGAAGCCAGCAGGCTCTATAGGTTAAGGTTCCACCAGCCAAGATTTTTCTTGCAGCCTCTGCGCTATTAGCAGCTGCTTTGATGTGGACACGAAATGAAGCTTTCCCTTCCAGAGGGGAAACGGCCCGTGGGTGAGATGCTAGCACACACTGGACGTTGGTTCCAGCACTAGTGCTAGCTGGTGCATCTAGACATCAATGCCAGCGTTTAGTTGCAGAAGGACTGTTCGCCTTTCATTCTCTGCCCATCATTTTAAAAACACTTCGTTGCTGAGTTTGAGCCCTGAAGAAAGGTCTGAGTCTAACCTGCCAAGATACTCATTGGCTGCATCTGAATGGCACCTGCGGACTGAAGAAAACAGATTGCAACATACCAGGCTCAGGTTCTTATCAGCCCATCACAGAGGTGTGTGAATGCCAGGTGAGAGTCACAGCATGGCCACAGAGAGCCCTTAGGGCCACCAAGCCATGAAAGAGCAGAGACAGCGGAATGTTTGTCCCATATGACCTGCTCCCATTCAGGGATCTACCGGATTGCAGGTGTCACTGCCTGTTAGCCCTGCTTGGATCTGTGCTGACAGATGTTCTACGTTAATTTCTCTTCCAGTGAGGAGCAGCAGGTTAGTGCTGTCCATTCTTTAAACACTAATCCTAGACATTGCTGGGAGGGAGGCGCGTCTCCTCCCAGAGGGGAAACTGAGGCATGGAAGCAAGTCTGTCTGGGTCTCTCAGTCACACACTCACTCCCCCAGCTCTACCACTGGTGTGTGTGTGCGCGCGCAGATTTTATTACAATCCAAGTATAGGGTCACAGGGACCAGTGTGATCTAGTCTGACCTCCCATATAACACAGGCCAGAGAACTTCTAAGATAAATGTTTAGACTCCCCCACCCCCCGACTCCCACTTCAATACAAGATGCCACTTAGACAAAATACACAGCATTGAGACAAGACCACCCCTCTGCTCTGCCCCGCCCCCCCCATCTGGGTGAGCAGTGCAAGGAAGGAGAGCCTCTGTTCTCCCCTCCCCCTAGGCACTAATGAATTTCAATAGTTGGACCAAGGAAAAGAAAGTCAGACACTCTGAGCCTCTCCTGGGACCCCGTGGATCACACTGAGGAGGCGTCTCATCACCTGCTACGAAGAGCCCATTCAGTGAATGAGGCCAAGGGGTCTGCAGGCTGGAACCCTCTTGGAGAGCAGTCATGCTAACTGGAAGGCCTGATGTTGGGGGCTCTCTCTCTCTCTCTCTCTCTCTCATGATACTGATGCCCCTAACTGGCATACTTGGTAACAGTATCATGGTACCACCCACGAGCCCCCTCATGGCCCAGGATCCATTGAGCCAGGTGCTGCACAAACACAGGCCCTGCCACCAAGAAGGGGTGGAGGGTCTCTCAATGCAAGCTCATGTGACTGGGCCTGCACTGCCTCCCTCTGGGACAGGGCAGCAGGAATCAAGCTGGTAGAAAGTTTGAGCAGCTCTGACCTCACTGGCATTTCCCAGAAACAGGCTGTTTTCTACATGAGGGCAATAAAGTTAGGAAAAGGGTTTAAATCACTGGTCACTTGCCTTCAGGGCCATGAGAGCAGGCAGGCAGGCTCTGCCTTGCTGGCACCCCAAAATAGCTGGGCGGTTGTGGGGCACATTTCCAGCACTCCTTGTCTAAATTGCTCTGTGGCTTGCACTTATCCAGTCCCAGCGCAGTCAGCGGAAGACAAGAGGGAACAACAGAGAGCTACTGATTTGAGATGTAACAGCCCTTAAGTATCAATAAGAGCAGCATGACTCCTGGGAAATGCGAATGCCTCCACACCCAGCATGTTCTGCACTTCAAGTAGAAGTCTCCAGTCATCACTTGCATGGAGCATTACATCAGCAGAAAAGGCAACAAGATTCGACTGCAGCTGAAAATCACTTCCCCTCCTTTATCTATCAGCCAAGACCTGCCACTCAGGTTTCACTTTCTCCTGCAGCCAACTACCAAACTGCAGGCACCAGCTGTTAGACAAAGAACCCTGGACTTGGGTCCTGGGAGATAAAGAGCTTGGAGGCTCATCTTCACCAGCCAGCTATTTTACTGCAGAGACAGCGTTTAAATATTAACCCAGCCACATTCCTCCAACCTTGGGGATGCCTTCGAATGGGTGGTTGGCTTGAAATGGCTGAACTGAACTATGCTGGATGCACTAAAAGCAGCTGCTGCCTGTATGCACGCAGGGCAGCGAGCAGATAAAGAAGGCCAAAGGTCTCTGGTTGGACCTTCCTGAAAACACCTGCACAAGTCTCCTCAGTGCTAGCAACAGCATCTGTGCTAAGTTCTAGATCAGTGGTTCGCAATCAGAGGTCCGGGACCCCCCCAGGGGGCCACACGCAGGTTTCAGGGGGTCCTCCAAGCATGATTAGTGTTCGACTCGCTAGGGCCCAGGGCAGAAAGTCAAAGCCCTGCCACGCAAAGCTGCAGCCCGGGGCCCCAGCCCTGCCACGTGGGGCTGAAGCCTAAGCAACTTAGTTTTGTGGGGCTCCCTGTGGCACAGAGCCCCTGTTTGCTACCCCTAATGCTGGTCCTGGCCTTTGTATGCAAAAAATCAGTTATGGCACAGCTGGACTGTGACGTTTTTATAGCATGTTGGGGGGCCTCAAAGAAAAAGGTTGAGAACCCCTGCTCTAGATGAGTTTCAGGCCCCAATCCAAAGTTCACTGAAGTCAAGGGAAAGACTCTTCCATTGATTTTAATAGGCATTCAGCCCAACAGGTAGGGCCCAGCACAGTCACTCCAGTGGTAGTGCAAGCAACACTGCATCATAGCAACACTAACTAATCCGACTTGCCTCCACTCCTCTGGAAACAAATCCATCATGCTCCAGCGGTCCCTGAAGTTGGTCCTGTGCAACAGACTCTTCCCCAAGGGCTTGGCTACACTAGAGAGTTGCAGCGCTGGTGGTGACTTTACAGTGCTGCAACTTACTCACCGTCCACACTTGCAAGGCACATACACTGCTGTATCTCTCTGGCTACAGCGCTGCATGTACTCCACCTCTGCCTGGGGAATAACAATTGTATCGCTGGTGATGCAGCGCTGCTCTGCCAGTGTGGCCACCAAAAGCACTGTTATTGGCCTCCAGAGGTATCCCAGAATGCCTGCTCAGCCACGCTGCTCATCAGTTCGAACTCTACTGCCCTGGCCTCAGGTGACCCGCCCTTTAAATGCCCCAGGAATTTTAAAAATCCCCTTCCTGTTTGCTTAGCCAGGTGTGGAGTGCAATCAGTGAATCCTCCCAGGTGACCATGCCTCCATGTGCCAAATGAGCCCCAGCATGGAGCAATGGCGAGTTGCTGGACTGCATCAGTGTTTGGAGGGGAGGAAGCTGTGCAGTCACAGCTGCGCTGTCACAGCTGCGCTCCAGCGTAGGAATTACGATACATATGGGCAGATATCAAGGGCCACGAGGAAAGGGGCCATGACTGGGACGCAGTGCAGGGTTAAAGTGAAGGAGCTGTGGAGTGCCTATTGCAAAGCCCGTGAGGGAAACATTCACTCTGGCGCTGCCCCCACGACCGGCCATTTTTACAAGGAGCTGGACGCAATACTTGGGGGTGACCCCACCGCCAATCCGAGGACCACGACAGACACTTCAGAGCGGGGGAGGAGAAAACCGAGAGTAGGGTACTGGGGTGGGGGGGAGACACCCCGGAGTCCCAGGAGGCATGCAGCCAGGAGCTCTTCTCAAGCCAGGAGGAAGGCAGCCAGTCGCAGCAGCCAGTACTTGGTGAAGGACAAGCAGAGGAGGGGGTTCCCGGTAAGCAGCTTTTATTTTCAGGATGGAAATGTTTCGGGAGACGAGGGAGGGTTAGGGCTGCATGCATGCCTAGATGTGGAATAGCCCATTGATGTGGTCTATCACGTCACGGTAATCGGCCTCGGTATTCTCTTCAAAAGTTTCAGCCAGAGTGTGGGCAATGCGCTTGCGCAAGTTTATAGGGAGAGCCACTGTGGTCCTTGTCCCAGTCAGGCTAACGCGTCCGCGCCACTGTGCCACAAGGGGTGCGGGGACCATTGCTGCACACAGGCAAGCTGCATGGGGGCCAGGGCGGAATCCGCATTGCTGTACAAGACCCTCCCGCTCTTCCCAGGTGACCCGCAGCAGCAAGATATCTTCCAGGATTAACTCCTGTGGAAAATGTTGGGAGACTGTTCAGTGTAGGTGCCCCCTGCAGCTGTTTGCTTCAGGGCGGTGCTGGGGTTTCTGTGCATTGTGGAAAGCAATCTGTCCCCCTTACTCACCATTTTGGGGCTCCTGTGGGTGATGTGAGCTCTCTTTGGTATGGGAAAATTATGCTAAAGTGAAGACTGTAAACTCCTTCACTGTGTGGGAATAACTAACTGTCTGAGATATAAACAATGCTGCCTCTGCTAACTGTTGCCTTTTTTGCCTTTCCACAAGCGACCTTGACTTCTCAGTTGCCCGCGTTATCAACAGCTCAAAGACTCCAAAACCTGCGGAAGAAGCCGCAAAAAAAGCAAAGATGACCTGCTGCAAGCAGTTATGGATCACTCTGCCAGAGAGAATAAAAAACTGCAGGACTAGAGGGAAAGGGAAAGGGAAAGCAGGATCCGTCAGAGAAATGCAGCAGCCAGGAAGAAAAGCACAAAAGCAGCTGATAAGCATCCTGGCATGCCAAGCGGACTCTATCCAGGCGCTGGTAGCCATGCAGGCAGAGCACTACCGCACGCCCCCCCCACCCGTCCCAAACCTCTTTCCCCTTGTGCCCCAATGTCAGCTCCAAACCCCCCCGTCCCCAGCATCCAGGTTCTTACCTCCACCAGCTGCCTCCAACACCTGTATCTTCACCAACCAGCCCTGAGAACTACAACCCTTACCCTCTGCACTCAACCCCCATCACCATGCAGTCTAGGCATCCTGAAGTGCAGCAGTCATTGCACAGCACTCCAGACAGGACATATTCAAACCTGTGACTGTACAGTTCCCCAGCCCACCTCCCTGCCCTTTTAGGTTCCCAAAATGTTGTATGTCTGTCAATAAAGTTATTTTCTTTTCAATAAATGAATTCTTGGCTTTGAAAACAGTCTTTATCATTGCAGAAAGTCAAAGATACCTTAGCCCATGAAAGAAACAGGTACTGCAAATCAGCTTAGGAAAAACAGATTCCTACTAACATTGTAGCCACTGCACTTCACTCCCATACAAGGCACCAAACATTCCTGTTGGTTTTCAGCCTCAAATTCCTCCCTCAAGGCATCCCTAATCCTTGAAGCCCTATGCTGGGCCTCTCTAGTAGCCCTGCTCTCTGGCTATGCAAATTCAGCCTCCAGGCGTTGAACCTCGGAGGCCCATTCCTGACTGACTGTTTCACCCTTCCCTTCACAAATATTATGGAGGGTACAGCACGCGGATATAACCGCAGGGATGCTGTTTTCCCCCCCCCAAGTCTAGCTTCCCATACAAAGATCACCAGCGCCCTTTTAAACAGCCAAAAGCACACTCCACAGTCATTTGGCACCGGCTCAGCCTGTAGTTGAACTGGTCCTTGCTCCTGTCAAGCTTCCCTGTATACGGTTTCATGAGCCAAGGCATTAACGGGTAAACAGGGTCTCCAAGGATCACAATGGGCATTTCGACGTCCCCCACTGTGATCTTCCTGTCTGGGAAAAAAGTCCCTGCCTGCAGCTTCCTGAACATGCCACTGTTCCGAAAGATGCGTGCATCATGCACCTTTCCAGGCCATCCTGTGTAAATGTCAGTGAAACGCCCACGGTGATCCACAAGCGCCTGGAGAACCATAGAGAAATACTCCTTCCGATTAATGTACTCGGATGCCAGGTGGGGTGGTGCCAGGATAGGAATATGCGTCCCATCTATTGCCCCTCCACAGTTAGGGAAACCCATTTGGGCAAAGCCATCCACAATGTCCTGCACATTCCCCAGAGTCACGGTTCGTCTGAACAGGATGCGATTAATGGCCCTGCATACTTGCATCACCACTATTCCAACGGTCGACTTTCCCACTCCAAACTGGTTTGCGACCGATCGGTAGCTGTCTGGAGTTGCCAGCTTCCAGATAGCAATAGCCACCCACTTCTCCACTGGCAGGGCAGCTCTCAATCTCGTGTCCTTGCGCCGCAGGGTGGGGCCGAGCTCAGCACACACAGTCCCATGAAAGTGGCTTCTCATCCGAAAGTTCTGCAGCCACTGCTCATCATCCCAGACTTCCATGACAATGTGATCCCACCGCTCAGTGCTTGTTTCCCGAGCCCAAAAGCGGCGTTCCACGGTGCTGAGCATTTCCATGAATGCCACAAGCAATGTCGTGTCGTATGCATTCAGCCGCCTCACTATCATCAGACTCCTCATCACTTTGGAGCTTAAGGAATATCTCAACTGCCAAATGTGATGTGCTGGCGAGACTCGTCAGCGTACTCCTCAGCAGTTCGGGCTCCATTTCCCACAGAAACCATGCTGCACAGAAACCGTTGGGAGAGTCACAATGGCGTCAAATGTGGGACTGCTGGGATGTGAAGTGATGCATCACAGGGTGTTGGGACAGGAAGCAGAATGACCCGCACCCTTCTGTCCCCTTCCCACAACCCACGGCGCCAAAATGGGATGAGGTTCTCTGTGGGATAGCTGCCCATAATGCACCACTCCTAAGAGCGCTGCAAATGCTGCAAGTGTGGCCACACTCCAGCACTAGTAGCTGTCAGGGTGGCCACACTCCAGCGATTTCCCTACACAGCTGTCTTTGTACAGCTGTTAACTCCCAGTGCTGCACACCTGCAAGTGTAGCCAAGCCCCAAGCCAGCTGAGACTGACTTGCTTCCAGGCACCTGACCCCTACCCCGCCCGTTGCTCCTTCTTCAGCCTTTGTTTTGCTTCCCAGGCCAAGAGTCACCTGGCTGCATCCCCCTCCTAGACCTCAGGTTACAAAGGCCATAGCATCTATGCAGGCAGCTGGAGCAGCCCCCCACAAAAAAGTCACACATGCTTATTCCCACCACCTAGACATTGGTGCAATACACAGGGAAACTGAGGCACACAGCATTCAATATAAGAGAAAATCCCCACTTCGTCACACAAACCAATGAGCACAGTTTGACTGAAATTTTGCAAACTCTTCACGTATTTTGGACACCAGATATTAGGATTGTTGCTCCAGGAATGCTTCGAAGATGCAGTCACATTTGGGGTGCAGGTTTCAGTCAATGCTCCAAAGAGAGAAGTCTGCCAAGCTGTGGTAGCTTTCCATAATATTAACATGCTTGCTTATTGGGCTAGCGACAACCATCTCATCTGCCGATCAATAGGAACAGACCATTAGTAGCTACTGCTCCCTACCTGTTGTCAGGGGTGGCAATGCAAGAGTTAGCTGCTGGTGGATCTATTCCCCCACTTCCCTTGGAGATCTGCATGGAAAGTACCCTTCCCAAAAGAGTTAACCCATCTTGTATTCAATACAGAATTCCCACCTGACAACACAGCCCCAGGATCCTTTGCCATCCGCTATCATGCATGGCTGTCGACTGTTGTGACTGCACTTCTCCAAACCCAAGAGGTAGAAAAGCCCACCCACCCCTCCAGGAAAAAGGCCAAAGCAAGGGAATCCTCATGCATATTTCATTCAAAGTAATGTAACAAGAGAAATCTTCCCAGAGATCAGGTTCGCCGGCATTTTAAGCATGTGCTCAAGTTAGAGCTAGGGTTTGTTTTTAGCCTTTTCACTTTTAATCACAATCAGTATCTGGGGCAGAGAGCCATGATCCAATATCAAGGTCTGTTTCTACTGTTTCTGCAAGAAGAACAGGAGTACTTGCGGGACCTCAGAGACCATCAATCGCAGAGTAACAAGGAACCGCTAGAGTGGCAGGAGAAAAGATCTAGGCCATGGTTTTATAAGCAAATTTGTTTCGTGAAGGGTTGAAGTTCTGCAAAAATCACATACGCTCACACCAGGAAAAGAGGGCTGTACCTGTGCTTTGGGATCACTAAATGCTCATGATCATGTAAGAAGAGCTATGAAGTGTCACAGTGTCTCAAAGCTATGTTTATTAAAAAGCATCTGCCATCACAATCTGCTGGAGTAAATTAACCCCGCCCCCCAAGAGTAACACTGGTAAAGCAGCAACTCCCTGACCTTTTCATTGGGAGAACAGGAATGGCTTTGTGTTAACTGACCACGTCACAGTATCAGCAGGGAGCTCAGTCTGACAGCTCCATTTGGTCTTTTCCATGGGAACAGATCAATTTACCCAACTCTCTCTCTGCTCTGCGGAATAGCAGCATGAATATCAGTGATTCTGCATGACCCAGGAGGGACTGAGGCCAGGGACAGAGAGGAAAATGCAAACTAAAAAGGAAAAGGAAACTTTCTGGTAATGTTTATGCCTGCAGTGATAGGTCCCCTGTCCAGACCAGACCAGAAGTGGGTTTGTTCTCAAAACCTTTAGGGCTACAGCTGGTTTTTAGACATCACGTATTTCCAAGATTTTAGGCTAGAAGAAACCATTATGAAAATCTACCCCACTATAAGAGGCTAGAGTTTTATATTTGTGAAGGACTGGATTTTTTTTAAAACAAATCAGAATAGGTTCATTTGGACTAATCAATTACACTGCAAGTTAAGCAGTGTAAACTGACAGATTAATGCGGAAGCGATTTGCCAAAGAGTTCCCCCCCTAGTTATCTATGCCTGTGGTACACATTCTTGATTAGCTGCACACTGAAATGACAGTACTAATGCCAAATTACACAAAGCAAGCCTCCTAGCTCATTTGCCACTTACACGGCAGCTTTCATCTCCTGAGCAGCACATTTTCTTTCCAGCAGTTTACAAAAAACCTCCCATGCCACCTTGTTCCAGGAGGATTTAAGGGAGCCAGAGCTGTTCCCTACATATTCATAAACTTGTTAAGTGGCAAGACTACAAGGGTTTCGAACAGACAGACATTCAAACAGATTTGCACTTCTTCTGATCTGCTCTGTATATCGAAAGCAGCATTTGCCAAGGGTACTAGACTTGTTATCCAGATGGAAGAGCAAACTTCAGACATCCCCAAGCCCATATCCGTAAGGGAACAGCTAGTGTTTTGCGTTATGGAGCAACAAGCTGTTCAGCCCCCCACTGTACCTGTTTTTGAGAAGATTAGCTGAAGAATAAGAGGACGTCGGGTAACAATTCCAGACCCACGGGGAAGAAAGTCTCTGTAAGGAAATAAAAGAGCTGGAGTTACTCACAAGGCTAAACTAAGGCATTCCCACACTACAGTGAGCAGTAGCATACAAGCACCTTATTTGTATAATGTTAACACCTAGAGACCCCATTGTGGCAAACCCCATACATGCTCCCGGCCCTGCTGAGCTTACAGCAAGTCATTCGCCTTTTGTTGTACCTCAATTTCCCAAAGACACTGGGGATCTGTAGCAGAACCCAGCGCTCTAGCCCCAACGCCATCCTTCCATTCAGTTTTCACCCAAGTCTCCCATATTCACAGTTCTTTCCTGTTTTCCTCTCTAAGAGGCTGGAACCTCATTACAGGAATGAGTTTCTCATTCTCCTAACTACCAGGATACCTCTCCTGAGGCCTCTGGAGAGGATGCCGCCAGTTTCATGCTACAGCAGAGCTGGCGTAGATAGAAGGAGCTGTATTGACATGCACATCATGCTGAAGAGACAAGCACAGGAGCACTGTCAAACAGAGAGGGGCACAGCTTCCGTATCCTCAGGTGCCCTTTTGCCTTATAGCCTGTAAGTGGCTGATATCAAGGTTCACAGCAGAAGGGTCTGCTTTTCCAGCCACCAACATTTTAATAATGATCAGAGATCGCAGGGTTGTTAGAAGTTATGTGCTCATCATGGCAAACTCAAAGACAGATAGTTTAACAGAGGAAAGAGACTCGGTCATTTTCTTTTTGTTCTTGGAAGCCACACCGGCGTAAGTGTTTCGAATTATTTCCCAGAAGGGCTGGATTTCTGATGAACTGCAGAAGACAAAGAGCTGGCAACACTCCTCGGACACAGACAGAAGTCTTGGAGTGAGTCACCCCCACCCCCTTCTATAGGGTAGAAACTCAAGCATGCACAGCCATTGTGAGAGACCTACATGTTGGACTCCTTTGCCCGGAAATCGTGCTCCTCCACATCCTAGGCATGCTGTTTTGTTAGAGACAATCACTGCAGACTTAACGGCTCCAGTTCTCCTCTACAACCGCGCTGAGAACAAGAGTTAGACAGAGCTGCTAGGGTAGGAGTGAGGAACACGTAATGCAGGTTTTCTGAGCCGTTTGTCTGTCTAGCATTCCTGGCTTCACCTGCTTTGAAACGGAAGAGAGAAACGCTGCCTAGGAAAGACTGCGCTGAGAGCCTTCCCATTTGTTTCGGCCAGACAGTCATCTGGCCTTCTCCAAATCCCCCTGCAGTGGGAAGCTTTTGGCCTTCCTACTCCTATAGCTTCCACTATCACTGTGATGTGCTGCAGCTGTGCCATTTGCTCTCAGATAACAGCTCAGATAAGCACATCACCACAGTGTGAAGAAGACTGCCAGGCATCTCCACTATTTTGCCCTTTATTTAGCTATTACGTAAGTGAGTGACATTTGTGTACAGTTGTGTTAATTTTGCATGCTAGGTGTGCAGACTAGCAAGCCTGGCACACCGGGTGCCCTCATTAGACCCCAGGGTTAACAGACTATGACACAGTTTTCCTCTCAGGTCTGTTTCAAGCTGCCTGCAGACTCAAGAAGATGCCAGTGAGATCCCACTCCACATTTGCAAGGTTAGCGTCTAACATGTGGATGCCTGAGTTGTGCAGAATCCAACCATGATGGGTGGCTAATTGGGGGAGCACCAAAGAGCAGGCTGGGGGCTGACACCATTCTACCCAGCTGGTGCCTTGTGCTGCAGCGCATCACAGCTTGGTAGCAAAGTGTGGGCCTGAAGCATGCCACACCGAGCACTGCACACCGAGCAGAACTGGGACAGGGCCGAGAAAAATGAGCCGTCAGAGGAAATCCAATGAACTCTTCACACCAAGCATGTGGAATAAACAACTTCCCATGAGACTGGAAATACAGATTCCGAGGACACAACATCTGCTCCTGCAACAGCAGTGGACGGGAACCAGCAGGAAGACGAAGTGTTTAGTCTGTCATGGAGGTCTGCTCTCCTTGGTTTATTTTCCCTTGTTCTCTGCTTTGCTTCAGTGCCACCTTTCAGCCACAAACCTCGGAATGACCCAAGATACGGAAGTCTCACACGAGTCCTTATGTGCCATTTGTTCTCTGGCTCCCAGCTCAATATACGTGATGTGGGCCTGCAGTCCAAGCAGCCACGCACCCCTCCATAAATCAGCAACTGGCTTCCAGCCGCTAACTTCTACTTCAGCCCCATCTACTCCCATCTTATGGGAGGAATCAGACTACCAGGGTTTGAAGAGACTTCGAGGTCACCTAGTCCAACACCCTGCTCAAAGCAGAACCAACACCAACTAAATCATCCCAGCCAGGGCTTTGTCAAGCCGGGCCTTGAAAACCTCTAAGGAAGGAGATTCCACCACTTCCCTAGGAAACCCATTCCAGTGATTCACCACCCTCCTAGTGAAATAGTTTTTCCTAATATCCAACCTAGACCTCCCCCACTGCAACTTGAGACCATTGCTCCTTGTATTGTCATCTGCCCCCACTGAGAACAGCCTAGCACCATCCTCTCTGGAACTTCCTTTCAGGTAGTAGAAGGCCGCTATCAAATCCCCCCCTCACTCTTCTCTTCTGCAGACTAAACAAGCCCAGTTCCCTCAGCCTCTCCCTGTAAGTCATGTGCCCCAGCCCCCTATTTTCAGTGCCCTCCACTAGACACTCACTCTCTCTCTCATTTGTCCACATTCTTTTTGTCGTGGGAGGCCCAAAACTGGATGCAAAACTCCAGATGCAGCCTCACCAGTGCTGAATAGAGGGGAATAATCACATTCCTTGATCTGCTGGCACTGCTCTGACTAATGCAGCCCAATGTGCCGTTAGCCTTCTTGGCAACAAGGGCACACTGCTGACTCCTATCCAGCTTCTCATCCACTGTAACCCCCAGGTCCTTTTCTGCACAACTGCTGCTCAGCCTGTCGGCCCCAGCCTGCAGCGGTGCATGGGATTCTTCCTTCCTAAGTGCAGGACTCTGCTCTTGTCCTTGTTGAACCTCATCAAATTTCTGTTGGCCCAATCCTCCAATTTGTCTAGGTCACGCTAGACTCTATCCCTACCCTTCGGTTAACTACCTCTCCCCCTAGCTTGGTGTCATACGCGACCTTGCTGAGGGTGCAATCCATCCCTTCATTAATAAAGATGTTGAACAAAGCCAGCCCCAGGACCAACCCCTGGGGTACTCCGCTTGATACCAGCTGCCAACTAGACATTGAGCCGTTGATCAGTACCCGTTGAGCCCGTCAATCTAGCCAGCTTTCTATCCACCTTATAGTCCATTAACCCAATCCATACTTTTTTAACTTGCTAGCAAGAATGCTGTCAGATACCATATCAAAAGCTTTGCAAAAGTCAAGACGCGTCATGTCCACTGCTTTCCCCGTATCCACAGAGCCAGTTAGCTCACCATAGAAGGCAATCAGGTTGGTCAGGCATGACTTGCCATTGGTGAATCCATGTTGACTCTTTCTGATCACCTTCCTCTCCTCCAAGAGCTTCAAAATGGATTCCTTGAGGACCTGCTCCATGATTTTTCCAGGGACTGAGGTGAGGGTGACTAGTCTGTAGTTCCCCAGATTCTCCTTCCCTTTTTTAAAGATGGGCACTATAGTTGCCTTTTCCAATCATCCAGGACCTCCCCCAACTGCCAGGAGTTGTCAAAGATAATTGTCAATGACTTTGCAATCACATTAGCCAATTCCCACAGCACCCTTGGATGCGTTAGATCTGGACCCATTGACTTGTGCATGTTCAGCTTTTCTAAATAGTCCTGAACCTGTTCCTTCACCACTGAGGGCTGCTCACCTCCCCCACACACTGTGTTGGTCAGGACATCACAGACCAGGTCAGCTCCCACACTGAAGACCAAGGCAAAAAAAGCATTGAGTACTTCAGCTTTTTCCACAACATCTGTCACTAGGTTGCCTCCCCCATTCATTAAGTGCCCCACACTTTCCCTGACCTTTTTCTTGTTGCTAATACACCTGTAGAAACCCTTCTTGTTGCCCTTCACACCCCTTGCTAGCTACAACTCCAGTTGTGTTTTGGCTTTCTGATTACACCCCTACATGCTCGAGCAATATTTTTATACTCCTCCTTAGTCATCTGTCCAAGTTTCCACTTCTTGTAAACTTCCTTTTTGTATTTAAGCTCACTGAAGCCAAGCTGGTCGCCTGCCATATTTGCTATTCTTTCTGCACATCGAGATGGTTTGTTCCTGCGCCCTCAATGAGCTTTCTTTAAAATATAGCCAGCTTTTCTGGACTCCTTTCCCCCTCATATTAGCCTCCCAGGGGATCCTGCCCTTCCGTTCCCTAAGGGAGTCAAAGTCTGCTTTTCTGAAGTCCAGGGTCTGTATTTTATTACTCTCCTTTCTTCCTTTTGTGAGGATCCTGAACTCAACCATCTCATGGTCACTGCTAGAGACCTGACCGGTTTGTTAAAACCCATCCTAAATATGGGTGATAAAATAAGACTACGTCTCTCAATAACCTATTCCCTGTTCTGTTTTCCTCTCGCCCTTTCACCAGGAACTGTTGGAATTACATTATACTGTCCAATTCGGGGCCTGATCTCAAAACATGATGCATTTACACGGCACTTTTGTCCCAAGGTTATTGGGGCCCTAGAGCACCAAGGTACATCAATGAGAACGTTCTGTTCAGAAGAAACGTGAACATGGCTGCTAGCATCCAGATCTGCATCATCAGACGCCATTCCAAATACAATTTTAAAACGGTTTGGAACTGCAGTGGCATTGTTCTCTGTCTGGGCCCAGAGATGACTGAAGTACTAGTATCTGTCACGAGGCTGCTTGGACCAACCCTTGGAGTTATAACTAGTTTTTCTAGTGTTTATCTCTAAGGATGTTCTGGTCCATTTTTTTAATTAGGAAGTGAATGGTCTTTTTAAAAGGGTGTTTTCCTTGTGGGTTCAATGTCTGGGCCCCATCAACTGTGGCTGGGCAAGCTGCATTAGAAGCAGTATAGAGGAAGCCTTGAAATACAATTCTAGAAACCTTAGGTTCTGTCCACACTATGATTAAATCATGCTACGAACTAAATGAGAGAGGCTAGGATGGCCCAGAACTACCTTAAGGCCTATGCACTATTTGCCCAGTTAATAAGTTGGGGCACAGGGAAGGCCGAAGATAAAAGTACAGGCTACTTCTACTGGCAGGGGCAGGGGAGAAATAGCCAGCATGCACTTCTGTGTTCTGTAACTAGGAGACCAAAAGGTTTCTTGTAACCCATGTTTGTTTTTCTAAAAGGTGACCCCTGAGTAGGCTGCATAATCCAGCCTCAACTCAGAGTCACCCAAGTTCTCCAGGGCAACCTTTGAGATTTCATGGGGGGGCTTTATCTTTACAAAGCCTCCCTGTTTCACCTGCTAAATCTTCGTGACATTTGCCTTCAGTGCCCATGGAAATGACTTCCCTCCCCTACATAACAGAAGTTCAGTCTGAGCTTTATTTTAAGATCCTTTGTGCATGGACCTTGCTCTTTTAGACTGTAAAGTGGCATGCACACCCAATTCTCTATAAACAGTTAACTCTTTACAATCCCATAGTCATCTGTTACAGCGCAGCAAAGCACAGGTTATTAACACAATGAGCTGCACTTCCACGGATTTTTGTCTAGCCATTGAATAGCACCTGTACACACACGACTTTACAAAACTTAGTGCTCACAACCCCAGTGACAAAGGGAAGTGGGACTGCAGTGCACTAGCACTGTGAGTCAAGGGCAGAGGCAGGAAACAGAACCCAGATTCCTGCTGCATGTTCATTTCACACAGGGCTAAAGGAATCAGGCCAAACAGCACAAACTTGTTTGCCCTTAAGTCCCAGGGTCAAAGGTGAACACGGTTTGTTCCTGCAGGAGAATGCAGGGTGATGTACTATTTAAACGTAAAGCTACAAGGGAGATTAGGTGTCTGCTGTTTAAGAAAGATTACTGAGAGGGAGAGGGAACGCCTATGTGGCAAATGAGACATGGGCCAACCTTTGTGTGCTACTGAAGCCAGTCCGTTCCTAAGCGGTGTCCATGAATGGCAGTGCGTGGGCGTTTTACAACTGAAGGGCGTTGCCACATTCACTTCGGGTCAGGCACGCTTATCTTGTGGGCAGCATAAATGGGAGTCGTCTTATCCATGAGAAACTTTGGTTCAGAAGATGTGTCAAAGGGGACTCGGACCCTACGCAAAGGTCCTTTCCTCATTTAAAATGGCTCAGTTGTACACAGTGAGGCAGTAACTGGAATGGCCAGTTCTGCAAGAGCTATTGGCAGCCAGAGGTTGAGCATGTGAAAAGTGTATTCCAAAAGCAAATGGAAGTTGGTTCAAGAAAAGACCCACCTTGTCTTTTCAAGACACTGCCATAGCACACAAGACTTCCTTTATTGCTGCTCTGCACCTGCCTCCAGTTTTACCCATTAGCAGCCAATACAGCTTACTTAGCAAGACTGAAGCGAGTAGGATGCCATTTAATACCCTCCTGTTATTTGCACCATCTCCATTAGCAAAGGCCCTTCAAGTCAGCTCCCTAGCCTCAAGTCTCTTTGTATTTCACCACTTGGAAGGTCTTGCTTGCACTTGTCAGGCTCATGGCTCTGTGGCTTCCCTGCACTGGTCTCCTTCTATTAGAGGTTAAATCTTCCTGGAATGCTGTTTATCTTGGCAGATTCTTCATAAGGGCTCCACGCCTGCTCTTCCTCAAACAAAGCGAAGAGGGGCTTCCTCCTCCACCCCTCACAATGGCAGACTTACTGGGTGGCTTTGGACAAATCACTTTACCTCTGCGACTCTGATCACACCCAAAGGCCCCAGTCAGGACTGGCCCTGCTGTACCGTGTGTGGTACAAACACACACAGACAATTCCTGGCAGAACTCACTACAGCTGGGATAACACGCCCCTCCCAAAGGGGGAGGGATCTCATTAGTATATGTAAAGTGCTTGGAGAGCCTCAGCTAGAAGCTGCTCAGACTTAGAATGAAGTTCATAAAGCCATATCCTGGCCAGAGGAACAGATGTCTAGATATGGTGGGAACAGTCTAACATGCTGGAGATGGAAGTGCATCACTGACAGGTGCTCAATTTATTCTTAGTTACTTCACCCTTCTGTGGCTCTCTCTCAAACCAGCTCGCTATTCTGCCATGGATACTCCAAGTTCTAGTTTTCCTCATGCACCTGAGACCACAGGTGATCATTCACTACTCCCCTAGCCTAGTAATAAAATCTTGAGCCATTCAGACACAGCCATAATTCAGATGCACTGAGCTGCATCTCAACGGGCTCACTAAAATCCAGCGAGACAACTCACTCTACACACACTATTGATTTCAGACCATTTCTTAGTATTACCACCCAGCAACTTGACATAAGACCCAGTTATTTGTATCTAACAGAAGCTGTAATATTCTATCAGCGTTGTTCTGGAAGTTCTCTCTACCTAGATTTATGAATACAGATTTATTTATTTGTTGCCTCTCTGATCCATTTCCTCTGAAGCTCACTGCTACTGCTCCAACATTTCACTATTAATGGTGGACTGCAAATGTTTTACTAGAGATTGCAGGATGCAGGCAGGGGTGAGGACAGAGCTGTTGAGAAGCACAACTGCTGCTGCATGTCACCAGAATTGAGACATTTAAAAGTTGCTGAGAAACCTCATCTGCATCCTTCCTGGTTTCATTAACGTTTTATTTACAACCACTAACAGTATTGATAACATGTGATGAACAAGATATAATGGCCACATTGACAATACAGTCGAGGAACCAAATGTCAATGGACAGACCTCCCAACTGTGTGGCTCACAATGACTCCATTGTGATCCTTGGGCCCAGTGAGCCAAGGACGCACTACAAGTCAATGGTCAAATTTTATGTAGATTGAAATGTCTTTTACACTTCCATTTGTCAGGCTGTCACTGGCAGAGCCACTGCAGGGTCAGTGGCAGATTCAGAGCATTTAGCACATTTGTACTGACACTAGAAGGGTTCCAAAGATGGATTAGTCAATGTGCATTTCATTTGTGACATCAACAGGCTGGGCTAGAATACTGCTAGTAATGCAATTTTAATGCACCACTTTATATTTCCTCTTACATTTCTCTCCATAAGAGGGTTGAAATGACTCATCTCTATTGAGAAGATCATCATCGGCAAGAGCACCTACTACTCTGTTTCCCCTTGCATCTTTTTCAGTGGGTATTATGGACAAAATAGCTTCACCCTGAATACATTTTACTCCCTGCATCTCATTAAAATAACGAGCACACTTACACTGGGACCCTGAACATCTGAGCTCAATTTCTGCTCTGCTACAGCCTCTTTATGTGACCTTGGACAAGTCATTTTGTCAATGCTTCCATTTCCCCGTTGGTAAAAGGGGGCTCATAAACTTTCCTTTCTCTCATCTATTCAGACTCAGAATTTCAGAGCACGGGCTGTTTTCCTGTGTCTGCACTGTGCTCAGCACTATGGGATCCCAATTTAATTGAGGCCTCTAGGCTCTATCACAAAACAAATCAAAATTGATTTTGAATAATTAACTTATGTCACAAAGATCCAAAACCCCTCACTGTGCTACCCCTCCCCCACTCTCCACCGCATTATCTTTGGCCAATAAGCTAAATAAACCTCAAGGCTTGTGACTAACCTGAGCAGGTAAAGCAAAGCATACTCCTGCTTTCTGAACAGCAAGTACTGGAGCTCAGGTGCTATTACAGCCTGGGAACAAGCGCTGCTATTAAGGGAAGCAGACCTGAAATGTTCCCTCTCATTACTGCTAGAAAGTGGCAGTTTTTCCAGGCATTTCTCAGGATTTCTCTGTGCCTAACTAATTAAGGCAACTCTGAACTTAAGGTAGCCTGAGATGTAGTGGTGTCACTAGAGAATCTTCCCCCTTCCTCTGACGCATCTGGGGACAGGATACTGAAATTACTCAGCCATTAATGACACTTCCTAGGCAATAATTTACAGCCCACACATTAGCTGGCCCTCCAATTTGTTACCGTAGGACTATTAAACCAGACCAGTATGATAGAGCAAACAAAAATCTTAAAGGGTAATTTACCAGCATCAAATATTTCCATGTATAGGCAAGAGGGTCAGTAGTTTCACAATACAAAAGGATGGAAATTTTTAGAAACAAAGCCGGTAAATTGTTAGATGGAAACTGATCAAAATAATTCCCTGTATTACTAACATTAGCCATTACTCCAAGGTGCCATGGTGAGAGCCACGGAAAAGCAGGCTGAAAAGCTGTTTCCAAAATAATAATAATTTCCTTTTCTCTGTTGGCATCACTCACATTTCAACTCTTCACTCAGCTCCCACAAGCTTCCCAACAAACAGGACTGGTCTATTTCACTCCCTTGTTTTCATGCATCAGCCCAGCGCTATTCTGTTTGGATTGCAAATATCCCCAAGAGATGTTGACATCCAAACAGACTATTTACATAGAAATGACAAATTTCCGTTAAGTGTGGCAAATAAAACTCAAAGCCGTGGGGCTCTTAAGGAGGGGAGATGTTTGTCTTAAAAGAACCTGACTAGAAACCCAGTCATCACCATTAGGGCCAGAACCTGCAACAGTTTAATTTTACACATACAAGCAGTCCTGTTGACAGAAATGGGACCACTCTTGCAAGTAAAATTAAGCAGGTGCTTAAGAGTTCAAAGGTTCTGGCCCACTGCATGGAAATGAATGATTTACCTTAAGCTTGTATGCAGCGTAGACCAGAAGAAGAGCTCTGTGCAAGCTCAAAAGCTTGCCTCTCCCCAAAAGAAACTGGTCAAAGATGATATCACCTCACCTTAAGCTTGTTAGGCTCACTATCTACAACAAATGTTATGCAGCATGGTTCTCCCTGCACCCCTCCAATGGCTCCCCTGTCTCTACTGCGTCAAACACAGGCTGCTTGGCTTCACTTGCAAGGCATTTATGCCTTCTCTCTCATTCACTAGATGTCAACTCCCATCTCTGACAGGCCAAGATCCTAGCACCCACTTGTTACGTTTTCAAACATGCCCCTTCATGTATTCCCCCAGCTGCCCCTCACAAATGTACTGGGCCTGTTTCAAACTCTGCTTTGCTGTGATGCCTCCAAAGACTTAACAGTTACCCTGCTGGTCTGCTGAGTGTACTGCTTCCATGCTGACCCGTACGGTCTTCTTTCCTTTCACTCGCCCATTAGTCCGTCTGTATCCACCGGCCATTTCCTCTTACGCCTAGACTGGAAGCTCTTTGAGGCAGGGACCATCTTTTTGTTCAATGTACAGCACCCTGCGCAATGCAGTCAGCATTCATTCCAAAAAGCCTGAACTGTCCAGCATCCAGCCCCCACCTTCTCATACACAAAATATTAGATCTGTCCCAAAGTAGACAAATCCAGGTCTATCTCCAAGTGTACAGCTGTCATCTGATCCAGAATTGGAACATGGAACTCGGTAAACATTTGTGTTGTTGTAACACATCGTGGTAAGCATGGTGCCACAATACAAGCAGATGGTCCCAGCCTTGAATATCTTACAACCTTAATACTGAGTTAACTGTTTCAGGGCTATCCATCCTTTATTCTGAACCCTACTGCAAACCAGCAGCTAACACTATTACAAATATATGGATTCAGATCTACATTCTCTTTTAATTTTGTCCCAAATGCTTTTCTACTTCTGTCGTATGAAAGCAAAATGTGGATGTTACCATGCCACTGTTATTACCACACAGGGAGAATCTTCTTGGTCTTGTGGCTCAGAGTGCTGAAACACTACTTTGAGGACACCAAGTGAAGGCAGAATTCGCCAAAGACATAATAATTATCCTCAATTATGAACACAAGGGCCCCACTGTAACAAAGTTAGAGATACAAGATTCGACTGGAAGATTCCAGGTTACCAAAAAAACCCTCATGTAAAACCTGCCTAATTCAGACCGTTACTGAAAGAGATTCTATAGATTTTGGTGAACCCCTTATTACAGGCCTCCTTGTTGAAGGCTTAAAAGCCATGGAACAAAGATTTTTAATTATGGTGCTGAGCTTGCAGTGTCACTATAATTACAGGCTGCCAGTATAGCCATTGGCAGCTTTTGAGGAGGTAATAACTTGACCATGTTGTTCCCAATTGTAACAAAGCTTGGCACAATGCATCAGCCCAGGTGCAAATTTTGTTTTACAAAATTGGATGTCAATTGATCCAGCTGCCTTTTATAAACCTAGCAAGTAATAAAGATGGAAGCAGTGGGCTTCCAATTCCCCCTAGCACAAACCTCTTTGCAAGCTGCTAACCCAGAACATGGCTCAAACCCATGTGATAATGAAAAATCAAGCCTCAGATGCCACATCACAAGGCCCCAGATTCTGATCTCAAACATATGGGCACATATTGCCACCAACCTAGGGAAATTTTAAATAAGTGAAAAGATTCAACTGCAGGAGCAAGACAGTGGAAAACCCCATGGGACCTTATTCTAACAGAAAAAATAAAAGTATTGGTCTGAGATCGTTGTGATTAGAGGCTAAAGCATCCAAAAACATAAGGAAAACAGCCCAGCCTGAGTCAAACAGAACATCATCTCTTTTCCAAAAAGCAGTGAAGACACGACTTGTACTCAAGCCCAAGCATTACAGAGGAGGTGGGGAGTGGAACTGCAGGACAGAGTTTTAGGCACAGTCAGATACTTTACATATCAAGAAGAACCCAATACAGTATCTGCTTTAACCCAAATGGGGCCCCACTGTGCTGCGCGTTTTACAGACATATTAAGAACCCATCCTTGCCCAAAAGGCCTTACACAGTCTAAAACAAGACTAAGGGTGGGAGGGGAACAGAGCCACAGAAAGGTAAAATGACAAAGTGACTTGCCCAAGGTCACTCAGCAGGTCAGTGGCAGAGGAAGAACTAGAACCCAGGTCTCCTGACTCCCCGTTCAGTGTCTGATCCACTGGACCACACAGCTTCCCAGTGCGCCGCACTGATCTTTATTGAAACTACCCACCATCCAATACCATGAGGCACTGCTGGAGACAGATTCTATATATACCCCTTTAGTTAAATTTGTAGTACATTATAAAGAAATCCTACAAGTAGCAAGAGTCACATTAGTTACCAGCCCTTCACCACCATCCTTTAAAGCTAAGACAAGCTATAGAAAAGGCATAGATTAAACACACAGAAAACTTAGATAACTCTAGCAAGACAAAACAGCACCTTGTAAGTCCTAATTTTTGTCTTAAGAAGTGACTTTGTTCCCCAGGTCACAGGGGTTAGGCACTGTAGAAGCAGAAATTATTAAAAGCTACTATTCATCTCCAAAGATGGAGACAGGTGTAAGTCAAGTCTTTAAAAACCCAAAGCTCTAATGGACTCTGAAGTCCACTTGTGCAGTAGCTACCCTCTGTCATCACATTACCTTGACACCATCATCTCAGCCTCTGCCCCATCTCCCCACTTTGTCTGTCAACCCCACTTGTTGCGTCTTGTCTTCGAATGTAAACTCTCTCTCTTTTGATCTTCCTAGATCCTGCAGCCAGATCCATGAAGGTGGGTCCCATGCAGAAGCCTAATGACTCCAATACAGGTTTATAGTTTCCAGGTCTTCGTGTGTACCGCACTAGCAACCCCAATTTGAACTGAGCCCACTGGCCATTATTGCCATAGTAACAGAAGAAGCTAGACAAAGCTGAGTCTGTGTTTTCAAAGATTAACTTGAGTAAATTAATAGAGTCAGGTTGAACGCTATTAAAATGAACAGGTTCCAGTTTCTAGAGGCTTTGTACTAAGAATTGCTCTCAGGATACCTTGTCAGCTACTTTGACATAAGACTTCCTTCCACCCTCTTCAGACACTTGTTCTCTTGTAGATCCTTGTATCATTGTTAAAAGTGTTTTGCAGGTAATGACTAAGAACTTCAAAGACACTGACATCTACCCAAACAATCTGCAAGGAAAGTGCCAGTCAGTAAGACAACAACCCAAGCTGTTCAGTTGAAGTATCACACAGAGCTTGACTCCAGATCTTGAGCTACCAATGCAAATAAAACACAGATGCACAGTGCAATTAACTCTAGCAATCCAGGTTATTTTTGGACCATTGAAATAAAACACAGACCAAACCCAGCCTGACTACAGAAGACAGGTGCACTTTCTTTTTCACATGATCAATTTTCAGCAGTTCCTGAAGTCCACCTCTGCTCCAATTCTCAGTGGTTTGGAAAACTATCAATGAACTGCGGACCATCACTTCAATTTACAGTGTCCAGGCAGTACCATAATGCAGATCCAGTGTGTTCAGGGTTTACATGAAAATTTGTTTAATGTACAATCAGTAATATCAAACAGGGTGCTGGCTCCTACCACTACAAAGATTAAAGATATTCCTCCTTGGAGCATAAGGAATTCAGACTGATACTAAAATAACCTTCCATGCCAAATGGCCTACTCTGCTTATATCATGCATCTCTAGCTTCTTGCATCATGAAGGATCCCAACAGGCATTCAAGTTACTGGCCCCAAATCGGATCCCATTGACTTGAAAGGGAGATGGCTTAACAACAAGACAAACAGGAATTACCCCTTCTCTCTCCTCTCTCTCTCTGGGGTAACATACAGCACACCAGGATAACAATGGGGGTGGAGAGGAAAAGGGATCTGCCTGGGGACAAAGGCAAGAAGGTGGTACCTGGGACCTTATGAAAAGCTCCGTGGGGTCTTTAAGGGACATACCAAGTGGGCAAGACCTCAGCTTCTGCTGCAGGAGCTGCAGAGGGAGGCAGTTAAGGAAAAGTTGTCCCTTCAGCAGGCACAGGGACCACAGCAAGTGGGGCCAACGCCCACAGCCCTGCTCCCAAGGTTCAGGAGGGACTAGCACAGGCCCAGCCTGAGCACCTCATTAAGTCACAGGTAACTCCCACCCTGTCCTCCAACCACCAGGGTGCAGGTCAGCTCAGGGAGAGCAGAATCCTGTATCTCCCACCACATACACCCAAGTCCTGCTCCCTGGGCAGGGGGGCCAGCCCAGGGGAGTTCATGGCTCCCCGACAGGACAGGGGGACGTGCCCCAGCCACTGGGGCGGGCGCATCGCTGTGTCCCAGGACTGGGGGTCCCCGGGGGAGGGGATGCGCCCAGGGAGTGCTCCTGCCCCCCCCCTCCCACACAGGGCCCGGGATGACAGGCCAGACCCCCGCCCCGCAGCCAGCCCAGAACTACCACTCTCCAGTGCTATTCACAGAGCGACCTACGCCAGCTGCGTCCACCGAGACACCCTCCCCCTTGGAAAGACCCCGGTTTAAGCCACTGGCGTAAGGACCGCGGCGCCCACACAAGGCTCCCAGGCCAAGCGCGCTCCACCCAAGCCGCCGGGAAGCGGCCCAGCTAACGCCGCCGGGGTAAACCCACCAGCGCGCCCTACGCCAACTGCGCACGGCTCCGCGGGTACCAGACCACAGAGCGGGCTCAGCTAACGCAATCGGCGTACAACCCACCCAGGCGCTATTCGCAAAGGGGGCCGAGGCGGTCTCGCGCTTAGCGCAAGGCCGCCGGGGAGATTCACAGACCCCAACTACGCCAGCAGCGTAGCATCCCAGCCATTCTAATGCCACGGATTTACGCAAACGGCGTACACACGGCCGAAGGATTCACCAACGGAGCTCCGGCGAACTACGTCGCATCCCTGCCTTTGCGTGCGAAGGGAAACGGGGGGCAAGTTACGCAGGTTGCGTATGTCTCCCCGGAGGCCCGGGACTCACCGGCCCACGAAGTTCTCGAGCACGGAGCTCTTGCCGGCGCTCTGGCCGCCCACCACGGCGATCTGCGGCAGGTCGAGGTGGCAGCTCTGCCCGATGGAGCTGAACGCGTCCTGCAGCTTGTTCACCAGCGGGATCAGGTCCTCCATCCCCCGGTTCCCCATGGCGGCCGCGGGGAGCTCGGGCGGCGGCTCCTCAAACGGCTCTCGGCGGCGGCCAAACTTCCCCTCAGAGTCTCCTCATCCGGCTCCAGCGCCACCCTCGGCTCTTCACTCCGCCTCAGGCCTGTTTGCGGCGAATCCTATTGGTCGGCACGGCTGTCACCCTGTGGATCTAACCAATAGAGAGGCCATATAGACAGTGTTCAATCTGAGTGGGCGGTGTTTAGACTCCCTCGCCAACTTTCCGCATTACTATTGGTCTCTTGTGCTGTCACTCTTTTCTTCCAACCAATAGAGTTCATTCATGACCTAGCGAGGAAGACGGTACTTTTAGATCCCGCCCAATTTTTTTGGTTTTTCATTGGAGGAGAAGACTGTCGCTCTAAGAGGCACTCAAAAAAAATTCACTCCGTCCTTACCCCCATTGGACAGAATTTCTGCCACACTGCCACACCATCCAATTCATTGCGAGAGGCGGGCTTCTCGAAAAAAAGTTGTGTACTATTTGTAGAGAAGCCATATCTGATTCGTGATCACAATGTCAATCACGTTAACCCTCGTTATGATTGGTCTCTTTTTATCTCTTCTCCCCCCCCCCGACGGAGGCGGTATTAGAAGAGATCGGGTACCGTATTGCCTCAGATGGAACGCACACCCCATTTAGTACCTCATTTCTCCTTATAGAAGCCCACACATATATTAGTGTATGTCGCCTTATGGAAGACACCTTTAGTTTTTTGTTACCGTATATCTCCCTATAGAAGGAAATAAGGACAATTCATGTTAACTTCTGGACCCGGAAAGATAATGGAGCAAATAATTAAGCAATCAACTAAGGTGGCCAACCTTAAATCCGCATACAAAGGTTTGGGACTGTTAATAGAGTCCTGGCTCTACCCCTTCTCCCCCAGTGATGCACTCTGGCCATTCTCCCATCCAGCCCAGGATGTTCATGCAGCTGCCCATCACCCTGGGTTCTGGGCACTTTCCATGTAAATCAGTAGCAAAGGCACTAGGAGATTTCATGGAGTTTCTGCCACTTCTCTTTTCTTGGGGGCAGGGGAGAGAAAGTTCTGGCTGGGCTTTTTCCACTGATCATTTTTGTAAAGGTTGATTTGTCTGAGGGATTTTTGCTGCTGGGGGGGTTTATTGGGTAGAATGGGAGGGCTAGTGCTGGGGTGCAGTAGGGTGACCAGATGTCCCAATATTACCAGGACCACACCACTATTAGGGGCTTTGTCTATATAAACCCCACCACCCTGGCCTGATTTTTCACACTTGCTACGTGGTCACCCTATGCACAAGTGTCAGCCCTGGAGAGAAAAGCTTTGAAGACAAAGTTCTCTCAGCATTTCCTAACACCAGCTGACTCTGGCTGGGCCTGCTCTCCTCTGTACGTTTGCCTCAAGCCAGATTCCCCGCCATGCAACACAGCTCGTGACTGCTTCTGCCCACTCACGGCTCCAGCTCAGGAAAGCATCTGCAATGAAGCTAGAAGTGCTTTCCTGCACAGGGACTTCACAGCAGGCTCTAGGACAGAGGTGGGCAAACTATGGCCCACACGGCTGTCCTGTCCGGCCCCTGAGCTCCTGGCTGGCCCCCTCCCGTACAGGCTCAGCTCACTGTGCCAGCAGCACGGCTAGCTCCAGCTGGATGGCACAGCTCAGATTTACCAGTGAACACAGGGTGCCCTGGCATGCATCCCCCCCAAGAACAGAAGGCTCCAGGGCCACGTACTCGGGCAGCTCAGCGCCGGCACACCCCCCGTGGGGAGGGGAGAAAGACTGCACTGCAGGGACATGGGAACAGGCAGGTGGTGCAGATGGCACCACTGTTGCAGGAGCATGGGGAATGCAGCCAGAGGACTCAGCAGGAGCACCGCACGGCCCCACAGTTGGCTGGACAGAAGCAGTACTTTGAAGGGGAAACCACCGCTTCTCTTTGACTGCGTGGCTGCCCCTGCTCCTCCTGAGTCTTCTGCCCATGTTTGCAGGGCCACATCCTGAAAGGGGCTGGGGTCACAGGGGGCAGTTAGGGGAAGGTGGTCCCAGGAGGGGGTGGTCAGGGGACAAGGAGCAGTGGGGGTTAGATGGGTTGGCAGATCTGGGGGGTGGGGGGGCGCATAGCCTTCCCTACACAGCCCTCCATACTCTTTCACAACCCTAATGTTGCCCTGGGGCCAAAAAGTTTGCCTACCCCTGCTCTAGGAGCTGCGGGAGCCCAGCCGAGCTCAAGGACCCTGGCAGCTCACAGGTGAGGACGGGGTCTGTAATGTAGCTGGGACCCAAATCCCAAGAACCTTGAGGATCAGGCCCAAGAACTGGCAGCAGAGCGGGAGCTATAAAACCAGCTGTTTTGTGAAGAAAGGTCTACAAAGTTATTTTGCATATGCAACAGGAGCCCGAGAGAGAAACTAAAGCCAGTTTCCTACTGAAAGAGGGGAGGGGACAGCCAGCTGGGAGGCTCTGCCCCTTCCAATCCACACAATTCTTATAAGTAGTGTCCTGGGCATCATATTAACATCTGCACTGCCCCAAACTCAACTAACGGTGGGCAGGAAGCTTTCCAGGCAGGCACGTATTTGCAAGAGTTTGAATCAAAATGTCTGCAACCCCAACAAAAAACTCAGTGGGGGTCAGGCCAAATGTTTTCTTTCTCGGCTGCTTAGTTAGATTTCAAAGCAAAACATAGCTCCAAACAGAAGTTGGTTATTTAAAGAAAAAAGACCAAACAAAATGGACAATTGCAAACTTTCTCCAACAGGCAGGAGATTCATCCAAAACAGTCCCGAGTCATGAACAGTTTCGAGGAATCAGTTTCCCGCCCAAAAAAAAATTTGCAGGAAAAAAAGGATTTCCAAGCTGTTTTCCTCAGTAACAGCCTCTCTGGCTGCTAGCAGTTCACTCATGGGCTCTGGGAACATCAGAAGCACTTGGCCGTGCCAGGGCCTCACCCCTCTCATGAGGAAGTTGGTTTGTATTAATGCTCGGATCAGGGCCGGCTTTAGGAGGTGCGGGGCCCAATTCCAACAGTTTTGATGGGGCCCTGGCAGGGATGAAGTAAAACAAACACGTGGGGCTTGTATCACTGGGCAGTACTCCAAGTCTTTGGCAACAGGTCCTTCACTCGCTCCAGGTCTTCAGCGGCACTGAAGGACCCACCGCCGAAGTGCCGCAGCGCTGCCAGGTGAGAAATTAAAAAGGCGCCTCTAGCCAGGGAAGGGATTCTCACTGGGCACGGGGCCTGATTCAGGGGAACAGGCCTATAGCCGGCCCTGGCTCAGATAACAACGCTGTTGGGGCTTCTTATGGCACACGCTGTGTTCCTCTGCGGTGTGAAGCGAGGAGCTGGAGAGTCCGGTCACTCGGGCACTGCTCCATAGTGCTCTCCCAGCACAACTCCAGAGCTCAACAGATTTATTATTCATATCTTAGAACCTAGAGGCTCCAACCATGACCAGGGCCCCCCTTGTACCAGGTGCTGCACAGATAGTGAGAAATAGCCCTACCCTGAACACTGACAATCTAAATAGACACAGGATGGGAGGGGAAACTGAGGCACAGAGTAAGTACCCAAGGTCCCCTAACAGGTCAGTGGCAAAGCTAGACTAGAACACAGATCTCCCCCATCCCCCTAGCAGGGGAGAGAGGGGGAGGTGGCTGGGACTCTCCCTTGTATTTTCTTTGGGGGTTGCTTGATCCAGACCTCCTGGTGCCAATTGGTAGAGGGCGTAAGGGTTACATGACTCCAGAGTCTGGTATTTACAGAGTGTCTCATGAGGTCTAATAGAAAATGTGTTAGAAAGACGGGAGTGGGGGGGAGAAATCTTTCATTGTACCCATGGCTGTTGGGGAGACAAGCTTTCAGGCTCACACCCAGAGCTCTTTCAGGAGATCCTCACACCCCTAGTTGTCACCTACCAACCCACACTGGAGCCCATACAGGTTATCATTAAACAATTACAACCCATTCTCAATGGGAACCACATCCTGAAAGAAATCCTCCCCACCCACTACTTCTTCTGGCCTTCAAACACTTCCCCCCAGCCTCACCACCCCAGAAATAAGCTCTGCACAGACCCCTCCCCCAATGCAAACCAGCACCAGACCCTGCCAGAACAGAGGCAAAACCTGCACCTATGCCCCCCTGCCCCAACACACCTTTTGAGATCAATGTCTCCTACAGATGCAGTCTACCCCACCCAGTGCACAAAATGCGTCAACAACATGGGTAAATGAGACAATCATGATGCTCTGAAACAAACTCAACACAGAAGAACGATAAAACCCCACATCACCTGTGGGAACGTTGGTCACAGAGCGATCACTCCATATCTCATCTCTCAGGCCTTGTCCTCAAAGGCCGGTCCTTCAAAAGATGAGCTTAAACTCATAACTTTGCTAGACACTAGAAATCAAGGAAGACACTGGATTTATGGATCATTACAACAATCTGTAACCCAGTAACCATTCCCCCCTTTTTTTAGGGTGGGGTGGGGAATCCAGTGGCCACAGAGGCATTAGCTGGTCACTTCAGCTTGAATGGGGTCTTGGAATATGTGTTAGCTACTTATGCTAGAGCAAATCTGTTCCATCTTGTATTTATCAGTGATGCTGAGCACCTTTCCCAGATCTCAAAAGCTTGTCTTTCACCACTAGAAGTTGGTCCAATAAAGGATCCCTCAGCCACCTTGTCTCTAACAAGAACCAGTAGCACTAACTCACGTGCTCATGAACAGCCAGTGGGGACTTGAGAAAGAAACTAATGAGAAAACCAGCAGGTCAGGGGAATGTTAGCTTGATGTGGTCAAGGTTTATTTGACTATAGTTGGAGGACAAAGATGGCACCTAGTCATCCTCTATGAAGAAAACTTGCTGCCTGGTTCCTCTGAACAAAGGGTCCTCAACCAGATTTGATTGAAAACACTTGGGCAAGATGATCTTCTTTCAAGAGGAGGTTAATCTGCTAGTTAAGTGCAGTCTCTAGAGGGGGTTGTTGTCTTATATGTAACCAGGGTTTCCAATATCCTCCTTCCCCTGCTGTTCTTTGATCAAGTTACCCTTGTTTTCACTATAAGTATATCTAAGTGGTGATGCTGAACTGAATCTGACAAGCTGCTGTGCCCTAGTCCTTTGGAAATAGCCGGCCTGGTCATTCGGGGGTGGGCCTAGGAGAACAGGGCTGGATGTAACAGAGGACAAATGCCAAGGCCACAGTGGCTGGGGTGAAGCAGCTGCTAACTTGTCCCTAGAAAGCAAGGCCTGCAAAGCCCTGCTTGGGCTGCCAGAGGCTGGTGGTTTCAGGGAGCTGATCTCCACACAGACTTCCACATGCTAGCAGGTGATGGGGTGATGCCCCCCAGCTCAGGGGTGCCCCCTGGGGGGCATCAGTTACACTGAAATGGATTTGCTCACATGCTGGAGTAAGTTGCATTCACTTAGTTGGGTCACTCTCATTTGGCTCCCTCTAGTGGTGGAAGTGCCATTAGCCGGGGAAAGCTAATTACTAGCCTGCTGGTACCGGTGAGACATCCCTTAATGAACCGGAAGCGGAGGGGAAGCCTAGTTTACACACACACCACTCAAGGTTCTGTGGGCAGGTGAAGGAGGGAGGGGAGCTGTTGGAAAAGGAACAGAACAGTTTTAATGCTTTATTTTAACAAGCCAAAGTCATTTGGATTTAAACATCCACTGCAGGGGTGGGAAGCAAGCAGAGGGGGGAAGCCCCCCCCCAGGGTTCAGACACCAGCCTAATGCTCAGGACACCTAGAACCATTCCCAACTGCACCACTAACTCCTCATGCCTCAGTTTCCCCATCTCCCATCCTGCACCACTTGTCTCTCTAGACTGAGGTTCTTCAGGACAGGGACAGTCTCACTGTGCAGTGCCCCACCCCCAATCTCTGCTGGGGTCCATCAGTGCTACTGCGACACCCTGTGTTCAGGGCAGTGCCGGCCTTGTGGTCTATAGAGGGTCCGGCCCTGGCCCCCCCTCTGGCCAGCAGCAGGCTGAGTTAAAGCAGTTCGCTGGAACAAGGACAAGCCCCCAGGAGCCTTCACAGTGCAGAGAGTCTTTTATTTAAGATGCCTTTGGTTACACACATTAACTGCAGGGGGGAAGCAGGGCTGGGGCAGCCAGGGCCCTGCTGGGTTTGTAAAACAGTTGGCTCTCAAGTACAATCCCCCCCACCCCCCTTGGAGACACCAGCAATTTCCAGAGGCCACAAGTCCTGCCCAGCCAGGAGCAGACTCATGTCCCCCTCCACCACCATCCCCTGCCCCATCAGTCATTCCTAGCAGGCCCCTTTTCCACCCTGTGTCTGTTGCTGCTTCCTGTCAGACTCCGGCTGCATCCGGTGCCCATGGCTGCGGCACACAGCTTCACCTGCCTTGGTCTTGCTGCCAGTGACCTTGCCTGGGGTAACACTGGGCTGTGCAGCCAGATTTCTTGCACCCTGAGGAGAGGGTGACACACGGGCTCGCAGCCCAGGACTCTGCATCCCGGTCACAAGCTGACTGAGCCCCATGGGGAAGTGGCCAACACACAGTGCTTCTGTGCTCCTCCTGGGGCTCCTGGAAGAGAAAGAAACATCAGGCTGCCCTCCTCACAGCCTAAGAGGCACAGCTTCCAGAATAGACACCACCCTCTAATGGATGGGTCCAGAACTGCCCTGTATCACCAACAGCTAATGGAGATGGTCCTCAGGCTCGAGTGACAGGGGCTCCAAGTGCTTCCCTCATGGAGTTCTGCATGGTCACAGCATGCAGCCTAGCAGCAGCTGAGTGATCAGGAGTTTCCTTAGCTTGTCAGCTCCTTGGAACAAGGACTGTATTTGTACAGCACCTAGCGTGAAGGAGCACTAGTCCATGTCTGGGGCTCTGCACCTACTAAAAAATGAATAGGCCACTGCAGTGTCAAATGCCTGGCTGCTCAGCTCAAGGTGGAGCACTGCATGCTAGGAGTCAGTTTCCCTGGGCTCCATCTCCATGTCCGAGGCAAGGCATCAAGCTATATTGTATGCCAGGTTTAGCAGAAGCAGCCCATGGCGTGGGCCCTCTGTCCTGTAGTTACCTGAGGTCTGGAGAGCTGCAGGGGCTCTTGGTAGGAGAGAAGGGGAAGGCAGGCAGGGAGTGACGCTTGCGTGAGAGGCAGCCTTTCGGCAGATCCTGGGGCAGCTCCACATCCAGGCGCTCCAGGGGCAGCGCCATCTCTGAGCAGGAAGAGAAGAGGGATGTGTCAGCCCAATAATGCTGGCCCAGGACCACCATGGGAAAGTGCCACATGCACTGGCCCTGGTGCAAGTCCTGCCACCAACTCCACCAGCCTTTTGGCCAGAGAGCTAGGCAAGCGGCACCCCCCTTGTGGGTAAAGGAAAGAGGC
Source organism: Chelonoidis abingdonii (assembly GCF_003597395.2). Lineage (NCBI taxonomy): Eukaryota > Metazoa > Chordata > Testudines > Testudinidae > Chelonoidis > Chelonoidis abingdonii. The sequence goes on from NC_133794.1 coordinate 5,497,900, forward strand.
AGAGGCTCAAGGCACCTATGAAACCCGAGTGTCTGGGACTCCAGAGCCTCTGCACCAAGTCACAGTGAAAGGAGGCTCTCATGCGACACCCTGCCCCAGGCACTGGGCCCGGCCAGGGGCAGGAAAGCATGTGGTGCCCCAGTCAAAGGTGAGCTGTGCCAGGCTAGGGGCCTGGTGAAACCACAGGCACACAGTCTGACAGGGAGCAACACTGCAGAGCCAGGCTGGACAGAGCAGCACGGTCATCTTCAACTGAGACCATTCCAAGCTTCTCATTGGGGTTGCCTGGATTCTCTTCCTGGCTCCATGATCTGGAGCAACTCACTTCGCCTCTGAGCTGCTGGTTCCCTTCCCACCCCTGGTCTGCCCAGGCTAGGAGCTCTCAGGGGCAGGGTCTGTCTCTCTGGGCCCAGATCTTGATGGGCACTTGGGGACACAGGGTCCCTAAGAGGTGAGGGCTGCTCATCCTCACAGGCAATACAGGATCCATTGGGCCCCAGCAGGGTCAAGGCCCAAATTCCCCTCCATCTCCAGCCCCGTTTCCCCTCCCCCTCCCCCCTTGAGGCCTTACCACTCCTGATCCGGCTCAGTTCTGGCCCCAGCAGCTTCCCATCTAGGCTCAGCAGGACGTATTTCTCCACCTTGATCTCTGGGCTCAGCTGATCCACAGCCCGCAGGTTCGGCCGCTCCATCGCCTCCACTCGGGGCGCAGCCAGGTGCTCTGAGCGCAACGCATGCACCATGTTCATCTTCGGCTTGGAGAGAGAGTGGGAGGGTGTAACAGGCCAGCACAGCTCCCCGTAGATCATTTCCCCACCCTGAGGGTAGGGCCAGTAGCTGGTGCCCTTCAAAATACACCAGGGAGAAGGTCTATGAGCTGGCATGCGAGTGGGGGTGACCCCTGCTGTGCCACTGCCACCTGGGGGGCTGCAGGTGTTGGGTCTCAGTGGTGCCTGTGTGGCTTCTGCCTAGGGGGTTGGTGCTGGGTAAAGATCAAAAGACCCAGCTACCTGTGTTTATGGAGATAAAAGGCCTGGCTGTGTACATCCTACTGTGCCAGCTGACCTGGGAAAGCCCCTAAAACACAGTGAGCACCGCTAGTGGGCTCACAAGCTATTTAAAGAGATGTTCTCCTAATCCTATGTGGCATCTAGAACCCCCATGAATAGGAGTGAGCTCTTTTAGCTCAGGCTTTCAGATCCTGAGCTCAGATTTGATCCCTGCTGACAACCACACACACTCAGGGACAACACAACACACACACAGGACATGACAACCACCCCGTGTGGTTATCTTGCTGCTGTCTGGGCTACCCAAGGCCTTCAGGATGGCATGTAGCCCCCATGGCAATTGATTTCTAGCCCTACCCAAATGACCAGAAGCAACGCATGGGGCTAGCCACCTACACAGCCTGAAGAGACATCAGGGCATGCTCTCACCCCCACCGAGAGGCTCAGACAGTGATCAAGTCCCCCTCATGCCACACTCTGCCCGAACAAGCTCAGTCTACATAGGGATGTCCCCCCTGGAGGGGACCAAGGCACAAAGAGGCTCCGTGACTTGCCCACAGTCACATGGACTCAGTGGCAGAGCTGGGATTAGAACCCAGATCTCCAGCGTCCTGGTCCTGTCTGCCTCCACCTGGGGTCATCACCCCACCCACCTTGTGTTCTGGCAGCTTTGCTCCCTAATTGCTCAGCCCTTCTGGAAAAGCAGCTCAGGGTTTCTGGGCTCAGAGCTACCTCCCTCTGCATCCTCAGCAGGACTTTGATAACCCTGCAGAGCAGAACCTCCACCAGTGCTACGTGCTCACACACGCCCCCTTTGCCCAGCAGCTGCAGAATTGCAGGTTCTCTGATCCTGGCCAGATTGTACCTGGTTTGTATTTCACACCAGCTCAGTTCAGTACAGACACATGACAGCGTTCCTCTGTCCTGTACCTGCCAGACAAGGTCAGGCCATTGGTCTAGCTTGCCTCACATCCTGCCTTTGGTGCTCACAGCCTGATATTTTCTCCTTCCACAGGACAGGTAACCCTGCCAATATGACATATTCAACACTGCACAGCTGACTAGGAACATAATGAAGCTAACCAACTGTGCAGCGCTGGAGACAGAGAAGCCTTGAGGGACTGTGATGCCCCACATGGTGGGCAATTTAACCCAATCATCCAGAGGCCGCAGTTTAACTGAAAACACACCCCTTTGGCAGACACCAAATTGCTGTGCAGGGAGAACACGGTGTTCTAAAGGACAAGAAAAAAAATACATTGATTTTGTTGCTTGCAGATGCAGAGAGAGATTACCAGGGCTGAATGGTCAGAATGATTGAACTGGAGAGGTGACAAGGGAGCCCATGAAAATAAGTGGTGGGCCAGCAGTAGCTAATGATTTCTCTTTTCCCCCCACCTCTGGCTTTCTGGGTAGAGCTAATTAAATCCCTCACCCGATTAAATCTATTACCCAGATTTCCAGCTGGGGTTTGTGCGGGCAGCTGGCTGTTTGCTACAGAGACAGCCCTCGATTAGTTTCCATTCGGGAGCACAGTCCAGTAAATGAGCCAGGCTTTGCCTACAGATTCTTGCTGCGCCCTGCTAGGAAACACGTTTGTGAAAGCCCAGGGCTCAGCCTGCAAGCAATGATGAGCTCATGCTCCAAGTGCTGGGCTGAAACTCTGGCGATAGGGGTTTGATTCCTGGTTCGGCCATAGACTCCCTGGAGTACCTCACATCAACTAGGTGCCTCAGTTTCCCCATCTGTGAAGTGGGAGCAATGATGGTTCCTTGTTTAGTCAAGCACTAAGCCCCAGTCTCTCATTAGGTATCTGTATAGCACCTAGGGGCCTCTCCCACACACAAGCAGCACATTCTTTCCATAACATCCTTAGAAATGCACCCCCACCCCCAAGCACTGTCAGTGGGAATCTGTTTGTTCCATAGCCATGGAGACAGCCTGGCACTGCTGGACTATGGAGTCTGTGGGAGAAAGGTGCTGGATTTATCTCCTTGCAGGCCCCCAGCAATAGAACAGATGCAGCATGAACAGGGCTTGCACCCCCTGAAGAACACCCAGCCCTCTTTGCTTGTAAATCTGAGGACAGACAAGCCAGAGCCAGGCCAGCAGGCAGAGCCCACCCCAAGACACATTTGCCTTTACTGTCCAGGCCTCTGTATTACCATGTATTTCTGCTGCAGCACCTCAGAGCACCAGCTGCAGAGCTGCCCTCCAGTGTGCTAGGCACTGTACAAATAGATCAACAGGCCATTACTTTTTAGCAAACAAGAAAAGACACCTAGGAGCTGCCAGGTCAGCTCAGGCTCAGGTCCCCATAGCTCACTAACCAGTCTCCAACAGCCAGAGCTAGTTGCTGCAAAGGAAAATCATGAAGTTTTAGAGCCCTTCTGAAAAGCTTTACAAAAAGCTATGGACTAGAAGGACTCCAGGGAGCCTTGTTTTCCAGAGAGCACTGGAAAAGTCACCTAAGATTTAATGCTTCCGTAACAGCCTAAGACAATAAACTTCACTGTTTAATTATGCAGCACTTGCAAGATGGATGAGAGGAACCATGCTTCCATTTGCCACCTTTTGTTTTAATTGGCCCCTTGCTCTTGTGTTACAAGATGGGGAGAGTAAACATGGCAGGCTCTTCTCAATACCCTCCTGTATTGTGCACGCTTTGTGCACTCTCTCACCACCTCCTGATCTAGGTAGGCACAGATGCCACACCACACCCCCTCACTGCAGGGCCAGAATACATGATAGGGTTAAGGAGAGCACTGGCCTGCCTGTCAGGAGGGTCCCTACCTCAGCAAGGCCATCAGTCATAACTAACATGCACAGCCATCTCCCCTAGGAGAGATTAGAGACAGACATCAATTATCCCTCACACCAAGGGCTGTCCCAAGTTTTAGTCCCACAGTTAGCTACAGGCCATTAAAAAAAAAAAAAAAAAAAAAACCCAAAAACCATTTTCAGCATGGTATCTTGACAACAAGAGGAATAAAAACCCAGAACCCTGGGGCTGCAGAAAAACACCCTGACACCAATCCTACCACATTGTAAGCCCCCTACCTGACTAATATTTCTACGCTCCTCTTGGGGCATAGCAGGGCCAACCTAGATACCTTAGCAGATCAAGCTTAACCCAAACACTTAAAAACAAACATCTTACCCCCTGGCTACCTTCCCTTGACACCTGCCTGCCAGACACATCCCACAGCCACGCCTGGCCCTATATACTAGGAGCCTTGACGCCCTCACGCAGCAACCTGACACCTCACACCTGACCCCCGCCACACCTAATTCAATCGGCCCCTTATTAGCCACTCCCAATTCAACCCCAACTGCTTTCTAATAAGGTTTAGGGAGATGATTTCTCTGCAAGTCAGTATCTTGCTCTTTTGGGGGGCTGGAGCAGGGGTTTTACTCTCCAGGGCATGAGGGGACTGTGGGGGAGAACATGGGATGTTTTGCTCTGGGGCACAAGGGGGCTTGGGCCCTTGGTGGGCAGGAGCAGGGGGCACATTGCTCTGGGGGCATGAGGGGGCTTGGGCCATGGGGGGATTTGCTCTGGGACGTGAGGGGGCTTGGGCAGTTGTGGGGGTGGGCTGGGGCAGATGACATGTTGCTCTGGGGGCTGAGGGCGCTTGGGTCGTTGGGGGGCTGGAGTGGGGGGCATCGCTCGGGGTATGAGATGGCTCAGGCCTTTGTGGGGCAGGCTGGAGTGAGGGGTGTTGCTCTGGGGCATGAGGGGGTTCTGGCCATGGGGGGGCTGGAGTGGGAGGCATCAATCTGGGACATGAGGGGGCTTGGGCTGTGGGGGGCACGTTGCTCTGGGACATGGGGGGGGCAGAGGAGGGAGGCGCGTTGCTCTGCGGCACGAGGGGGCTCGGGCCTAGTGGTGAGGCTGAAGCCTGCTTCGCTACCCGCACTTCCGTGTTGCCAAGGCAACGAGAGCGGCTCGGAATCACATGACCTTACCCAAGATGGCGGCGCCCAATGAAGCGTCACGTGACTCCCGGCCAAGATGGCGTCGCCCAGCGTTAGCGGCCCGGCGCTGTCTCTGCGCGTGGTGGCCGAGTGCGGGCTGAGCAAGGCCCGGGCCTGCGAGCTGTGGCTGCCGCACGGCCCCGTGCTCAGCCCGGTCTTCATGCCCGTGGGCACGCAGGGCACCATGAAGGGGATCACGGCCCGGCAGCTGGAGGGGCTGGGCTGCCGCATCTGCCTGGGCAACACCTACCACCTGGGCATGAGGCCGGTGAGTGACCCCCCCACCGGGGGGGCCTGACCCCCTCCCCCATCTACCACCTGGGCATGAGGCCGGTGAGTGACCCCCGCGGGGGGGCCCTGCACCAACCCCTTCCCCACCTACACTGGGGCATGAGGACGTGATGCCCCCACGGGCGGGATGACCCCTCCCCTCCTACTACGCTGGCATGAGCAGGTGAGTGACCCCCCACCGGGGGCTGACCCTCCCATCTCCATGGGCATCGAGGCGGTGAGTGACCCCCCCACCGGGGGGCCTGAGCCCCAACCCCCACCACCACCTGGGCATGAGGCCGGTGAGTGACCCCCCACCGGGGGGGCCTGACCCCCTCCCCCATCTACCAGCTGGGCATGAGGCCGGTGAGTGACCCCCCCCCCGCCGGGGGGCCTGACCCCCAACCCCTTCCCCCACCTACCACCTGGGCATGAGGCCGGTGAGTGACCCCCCCCAGCGGGGTGCCTGACCCCCTTCCCCACCTACCACCTGGGCATGAGGCCAGTGAGTGACCCCCCCACCGGGGTGCCTGACCCCCAGCCCCTCCTCCTCTCCCACCTACCACCTGGGCATGAGGCTAGTGAGTGACCCCCCACCGGGAGGGCCTGACCCCCTTCCCCACCTACCACCTGGGCATGAGGCCAGTGAGTGAACCCCCCGCTGGGGGAGCCTGACCCTCAACCCCCTCCCCCACCTACCACCTGGGCATGAAGCCAGTGAGTGACACACCCCCCGGCGGGGGGCCTGACCCCCTCTCCCACCTACCACCTGGGCATGAGGCCGGTGAGTGAGCGCCCCCCGGTGGGGGGGCCTGACCCCCAACCCCCTCCTCCTCCCCCACCTACCACCGGGGGACAAGGCCGGGGAGTGACCCTGTCCCTGCAATCTAGGAATAGTCTGTAGGGTGGGTGCAAGCATCATTTGGCTGGGGGGTGGTTAGCTGGGGTTTCTGGAGTTCTGGTTTCTGGAGAAGCCTTGGGTCTGTGTTCACATTTCTCACACACTTTTTCCCCTCCCCCTCTAAATCCGCTTTAGGGGCCTGAGCTCATCAAACAAGCCAACGGCCTTCATGGGTTCATGAACTGGCAGCAGAACCTGCTCACGGTGAGTGGGGCTCCCCAGGGCAGGGCCAGGAGGCCTGATCCCTGTGGCTTGTTGCGACAGGGGGCAGCGGGTTAGAAGCCAGGCACTCCGGCAGCCTCTCATGGGAGCTTGGCTCTGGGGGGTGAATTGGGGGCCCCTGTGGGCAGCGTGGAGGGTGGGTGGTCAGGATTGGGGCCCCTGTGGGCAGCATGCTGCGTGCTGCAGCATTTCAGAGCTGGGTTGCAGCATGGAGCCCCAGTATGTTCCCCTTATGCTGACTCTTACGTGGTGTCCGGCTACTGTTGTTTTGTTCCAGGTTTCTACAGCACCTCATACTGCCATGGGGTCCTAGGTGCTACCGTAATACATCTAATACATAATGTACAGCTCCTAGCACAATGGGCCATACTGGGTGCCTAGGTGCTACCATAATACACCTAACAGATAATACAAAGAGTACATTTAGTGCTGGTGGAAGGTCCCACGTTGAAGTGGCATCTGTACTGTGTATCTGCCGGTTCAGCCTGGGCACCAGCTGGGCAAGCTCCTCCAAGATACTGCCCATAGCTAACATGCCTCTTTGCTGCCTCAGCAGCATGCGGGGAAGCCTCTGAGGCTGCTGTTTAGTACCGTTTGCCTCACTGAGCACCCAGGAGAGGGTGACTAGCAACGGGCCTCATGGTGAAGGCATCGGTCTGGCACTTGGGGGATCTAGCTTGAGGCCGACTCCCTGTCGGACTTGGACAAGTCTGTGACTGTCCGTGCCTCAGTTTCCTCATCTGCAAAGAAGGCATTGCAAGCAAGCTCACTAATGATTGAAGTGCTCAGATGCTCCAGTGATGGCCCCATGGAACAACTGCAGTACATGGGCCACTGTCAATGCAGAGTGGGCTCAGAGCAGAGGCCTGGAGTCTGTTCCCCTCCCTCAAACTGTCCAGACTCCTTTCTCCCTGTGTTGCACACTTGACCCCTGCACAGTATCTCTGGCATAAATCTCAGCACCCTCAGGCCCAGTACTCTCTAGCTCCTGATGGGCTTGTTCACAGGACAGCGGCGGGTTCCAGATGGTCTCCCTGGTGGAGCTGTCCGAGGTGACGGAGGAGGGCGTCCGATTCCGATCTCCGTACGATGGGGAAGAGATCCTGCTGACGCCGGAGAAATCCATCGAAATCCAGAACGCGCTGGGTAACTCGTGCTGTTTGGGAGCCGCTGGCTGGGTCCCTGGTGCCTGCCAGTGACTGCACACAATGGGCTCATCCCCGAGGTGCAGACCAACCAAGAAAACTAATGTAACTCTGGAAACGGTTTAGGCCCCAGTCCTGCAACAGGGCTTGGGAGGGGTCAGTGCTTTGAAGACGTTAATTGCTGTGGATGCTTTTCCTTTGGTTAAAGCAGAGTGGGGTCTAGTGGGCTGAGGGAAGGGGGGCTGGGAGCCAGGACTCCTGGGTCCTGTTATGGGCTCTGGAACGGGATGTGAAATTCAGGGCAGAGAATCAGAGAATGGCCCTCCCCCGGCTCGCAGGGCCCAGCTTATGCTGCCTCTCCCTCATTCCCTTCCTAGGCTCAGACATCATGATGCAGCTGGATGACGTGGTGAGCAGCACCCTTACGGGGCCACGGGTGGAGGAAGCCATGTACAGGTTTGTCGAGTCTCTGTAGCGCCCCCCACCTCTGTGCCTGCTGGATAATGCCCAGCAGAGCCTTCCTCAAGCGGCAGTGTCTGGATGATGGGCAGGTGCCCCACTTGGGCTCCTCCGCCCGGTGCTTTATCCATTGCCCCAGGAGCGTGAGGGGTGGGGGGGTTAACCCTCAGCAGGCCAAAGCCTCATCACCTAGGGGTCCCAGCTACGGGCGGATCGAGGGCGTTCCCGTCTTGCCCAGTTCACCCCCCGTGTGGGTTCTCGTCATCTCTGGAGTCTGATTTTTGTCACTGTCCTGCCCTGCCTGCATGTTCCTCCTTGCGAGGGGTACCCCTGGATGGGGGGGGTACAGTGGGACTCTAACAAGGTTAGGTGGCCCAGTAGGGTAGGAATCAGGATGCCAAGGTTCTGCATCCTGATGCAGATGTCGCCTGGCTTGGCCATCTGATGGCTTCAGTTGCTGACTCTCTCTGCCTTGTTTTCCCATCTCTAACATGGGGATGGGGCTAATCCCTAGCTCCTGGCTGAGCTGTGTGTCTCCAAGTGCTTTCCGAAGCAGGTCCCTATCATTACTATCCCCGTTTTACAGATGGGGAAACTGAGGCACAGGGCAGTGAAGTGGCTTGCGCAGGATGGCGCAGCAGGTCGAGAGGCAGGGCCAGGAACAGAACCCAGCCCTGCCGAGTCCCAGTCCAGGGCTCTGTCCATGAGGCCCTGTTGCTGCCGAGTCTCCCATGGGCTGGCAGGGACTGAGCAGGCTGGGTGCATTACAGGTCAATTCGCTGGCTGGACCGCTGCATCGCCGCCAACAGCAGACCCGACAAGCAGAACCTCTTTGCCATCATCCAGGGCGGGCTGGACCCTGCCCTCCGCACCAAGTGTCTGGAAGGTAATGGAGACCTGGCTCTGCTCCCTCTGGCAACAGCTGGTCTCTGTGCTCCGAGCCCGGGGATGGATGGGCTGGACTTGGGGGCTGGGGTGACTGCGGCAAGTCCCTGGAGCTCTCTGGGCCCCAGTTCCCATCTGGACAGTGGTAACTCTTCCCGTGTCTAGATGGACCGTGAGCTCCTTGGGACGGGCCTGATCTCAGGCGCAGCCTCGGTGCTCCTGTACCTGCTTCTGAGCGGTTTCACCTCTCCGGAGCTTAGAGCCACCAGACAGCAAGTGTGACAAATCGGGGTGGGGGTGGGAGGTAATAGGTGCTATATAAGATAAAGTTCCAAATATCAGCACTGTCCCTATAAAATCAGGACATCTGGTCACCCTAGGAGCTGCTGGGAAGCTGGGCAGGGCCTGGTTTGGGGTCTTCAGCCCCACTTTGGTCGTGGGAGCTGTGGGGGGCCGTGCTGCCTGCAGCAGGAAGCCCCCAGCTGGCTTTGGGGTAGGATCTGGAGCTGCTGGCAAGACTGAGGACACTAACCATGGGATGGGGGCATGCCCTGGGGGTGGGGCAAAGGAAGGGGGTGTAGAAGCTGCATATGCCCTCTTAGCTTGTGGAGACCCTCAGGAGGGCTTGGGTGGGTGCGATCCTGCCCTCCCCCTCCCCACTTAGGTACAGGATTTTCCTAGCTCTGTTTCCATCTCCAGAGATGATGCAGCGGGATGTGCCCGGCTTTGCCATTGGGGGGCTTAGCGGTGGCGAGGCGAAGGATCACTTCTGGAGGGTGGTGACCCTCAGCACCGACCGCCTCCCCAGGGAAAAGCCCCGCTACCTCATGGGGGTCGGGTAGGTGTTGGCGCCGAGCAGCGCCCGCTCCTCCTTTTTCTGGAGCTTTCGGCTGGGCTTGGGATCTTGGGGGACTGGTTTCCTCCACGTGGGCTCAGGGATTGTCCCGTCTACGCAGCACCCGCTGCTGCTGAGCTTTGGCCCAGCCTATGGGGCAGGTGGTGGTTCATGCTGCCAAACTGTGGGGGTTCAGGCACCTGGGAGCCTGGGGCAGCGGTGCTTCATGCTGCTGAACTGAAGGGGTTTAGGCACTTGAGAGCCTGGGGAAGGGGGTGCTTCATGCTGCAGAACCGTGGGGGTTCAGGCACCTGGGAGCCTGGGGCAGCAGTGCTTCATGCTGCAGAACCGAGGGGAATTCAGGCACCTGGGATATGGGTTGCCTCATGCTGAGAACCAAGGGGGTTCAGGTGCTTGAGGCCTGTTGTGCAAGTTGAAGCCTAAACATGGCTGCCTAGTTACCCCACTTCCTCTTGGGCCATGAGAGGAGAGCACGTGACCCTTTGCCAAGAGGGTGGTGCCCAGGGGCTGGCAGGTACAGCCCATTCACTGGCAGGGCAGGTCCCCAATGCTAACATCCCTCCCCACCCATGTGCCTCGCCGTGCCCTCCAGGGATCCCCACTATGGCACCCCCTCTCTTGAGGTTCCCCAGGCTTGAGCTGGAGCCCGGCTATGCTGAGTGTCCAGGGCCCTAGGCTGAGACCCGATGTGCTCATGGGCCAGTTTGCAGAGCTGCCGTCTTCCCCCCACAGCTACGCCACGGACTTGGTGGTCTGCGTTGCCCTGGGCTGTGACATGTTCGACTGTGTCTTCCCCACCCGGACTGCGGTGAGTGGCTGCCCCTGGGGACAGGGTAGGGGGTGTCAGTCTGCCCGGCTGCACCCTGGGCTGCTCTTGTGTATGTCTGGAAAGCAGCTGGGATCACACACACCCCTCCCCCAATAACCCCTTGTTGGCCGCTGTCCCAGTGACCCACCAGATCCTTCCTCTCCCAGCGCTTCGGCTCGGCCCTGGTGCCCTGGGGCTCCCTGCCGGTGAAGAACAAGCAGTTTGCCAAGGACTTCCGGCCCATCGACGAGAACTGCGACTGCCCCACCTGCCACAGGTGCGTGCCCTGGGTCGGGTGGGGAGGGGCAGGCAGGGGTCATTCTCCTCCCCCTGGCCACATCCTCGCCCCGCAGATGGGCTGGGAGCCAGCGGCTGTGCTGGGCACCTCGAAGTGGGTTAGTGCTTGGGGGCAGGGGATGTTGGGTCCCCGCCCTCAGCACAGATCTCCTGCCCTGGTGGCAGGGAATGGGGACAGAGCTCCCCCCACCCCCGCAAGCTGCCCCCACCCCCAGGTACTGACCCTGGGTCCCAGCCTTTCGGCCCCGGCTCGTCACCAGGGGCTCCTGTGTACCTCTCGAGCGCTGTCCCTTCTGAGGAGGGTCGGTTCCTGCGGCCTGCACCTCCTTCACCATGGCGTTTCCCCATCCCAGGTACAGCCGGGCCTTCCTGCACGCCCTGTTCCGCAGTGAGACAGCAGCCATGCACCTCCTCACGGTGCACAACATCGCCTACCAGGTGGGTCCCCAGGGCGCCCGCCCCAGGAGTTCTGCCCTCTGGGCCGGGCATTAACAGCCCTGGAGGCTGGGGGGCGAAGTGGGGCTATTACATTGGCTATTGCTTCCTCCTCGGAGCCAGGTGGGTTCTGGGCGTGTGGTGAGCCTGTAGGTCTGTCCCCGGTCGGTGTGGGAGGGGATGTGGGCAGTATCCGAGCTGTTCAGGGTGTAATCTGCCCCCCTCCCCCCCAGCTGAATCTGATGCGGTCGATCCGGGAGAGCATCGTGGAGCAGAGGTTCCTGCAGTTTGTCCGAGACTTCATGAGAACCATGTACAGCGGCCAGGAGCGGTACCCGCTGTGGGCCGTGGAAGCCCTGGCCTCGGTCAATATCACCCTGGAGTGACGCCGGGGGGGTGTTTTACAAAGAAGATGAGCTTGGAGGGGCACAGAGAATCTTTTTGGCCTGGATTATCCCAGCAACCCCACCTGGCAGATCTCCCTCAGCCCCCTGCGGTCGAAGGGGTCAGATGTGCAGCCCAGCTGGCTGGAAGGCTCAGGAACAAAGCCGCCCCATTTTCTGAGGCCCATGTCCAGCGGTGGCTGCTCTTCGCAGCATGGGATGAGGGGGGGCAGCGAGGCTGCAGCACTGAGCTCCTCTGTGCAAAGGGTTCTGGGTAACACAGGAGCCCCGCCTCAGGATCGGGGCAGGAGCAATGTGGGTGCCTGGACTGGGATCCAAAGAGTTAAATCCCAGCAGCCTCCAAACTCATTAGGAAGGGGGTGTGGGAATGATTTTAAACTTGGATTTTGTTTTACTGTTCCCTCCCACCCCCTTTTGTACATGGTTTGTAATTAACGGTTGGATTTTTAATGAGGTGGAGCCAGGTGCTCTGCTCCCCACTGGGCCGGGCACTGCCCACCAGCCCCCAATAAAAGCTGCAAAGCTGCCAGTGGAAATGGAACAGACTGTTTGGGGGGGAGCTGACTTGCATGGGGCATGGCTGCCCTGGGGCACAGACTAGATTTCCCCCCCCCCCCCCATCCCAGAGCCACTGTGGGGCACCAGAGCCCCACACAAGGCAGGGCACATACCTGCTTGTGATGCAGAGAGGGGGGCAAATCCCCTTACAGCATGTACAGGGGAGGCAGCCCCAGAGCTCTTCTGTGTCCCTGGGGCTGGGTCTGAACCTGCTCAAGAGCATCTGCCTCCAGGCTGTGGTGCAGGGGCTGTCTCTACAGGGGTCCTGCGCTCAGATGCAGCCACTTCTGGGATGGGACCTGGCAGCTGTTCAACAGCAATACCCAGCCCCTGCTCTGGACATGGAGCGAGCAGGAGTGCTGGGAGGCAGGGCTGGGCCTGTGCCCAGGCTATCTGGGGAATCTTTGATGCTCATCTCCAACCTGCTCTGCGCCTGATGGTGGCTGATGTGGGTGGGGCCTGGGGCTAGGCTTGTGGGTGCGCCCCCTGGTCTAACTCAGGCAGGATCTAGCCAGTCTGTCCACCCACAGCCTGTTACAGACCCTACTGGGTGCCCCTGTCCCTATGCACTGGGTGGAGGGAGGAGAGGAAGCAGGGCCCAGAGGTTAGGATATGAGCTGGGGCCTCCTGGACCTGGCTTCAAGTCCCTGCTGTGATGCAGCCTCCCTGTGTGACTTTGCACCAGTGGCTTAATGTCTCTGTGCCTCAGTTTCCCCATGGGTACAGTGGCAGTACCAGCCCTGCCTCCCTGCTTAGAATGGGAGTGTCTGCAGCCCTGTGAGGATCCCATTCCCCTTCCATACCCGCACTCCTGCCTCTCCCCCAAGCACAGCCCCAGGGGGGCCCCCCAGCAGAAGCCCGGCAACCTGCACCCCAGCACGTTGTGATCTACTCTGCGGGGAAAGCATCCGCAGGGGAACCAGCTGCTGGGAACGGAGGTTCCCCCATCGGCCAGCAGGGGGCAGCAGGTGCCCGACGAAACGGGGCTCTGGCGGCGCCGCAGCGAGCTCCAGAGGTTCTGCTGCGTGCGTGCAGGGGTGTTTACGGTAAGTGCTCTTCTCTTCCAAACGGGGACCCTGCGCTGGCTTCTGTCCTGGAGCAGGTACTGCTGGGGGGAGGAGTGAGCCGGTACTAGAAGAACCCAGGAGTCCTGGCTCCCAGCCCCCACTCCCCTACCAGAGCTGGGGAGAAAACCCAGGAGTCCTGGCTCCCAGCCCCCCTGCTCTAACCCACCAGACCCCTCTCCCCTCCCTGAGCTGGGGACAGAACCCAGGAGTCCTGGCTCCCAGTCCCCACTCCCCCCAACCCACCAGCCCCCACTCCCGTCCCAGAGCTGGGGAGAGAACCCAGGAGTCCTGGCTCCTGGCTCCCAGCTCCCACTCCCCTCCCAGAGCTGGGGAGAGAACCCAGGAGTCCTGGCTCCTAGCCACCCCTCAATCTAACCCAACTAGCCCCACTCCCTTCCCAGAGCCAGGGAGAGAACCCAGGAGTCCTGGCTCCCAGTGCCCCTTCTCTAACCCAACTAGCCCCACTCCCTTCCCAGAGCCGGGGAAAGAAGCCAGGAGTCCTGGCTTCCAGCCCCCTGCTCTATCCACTAGACCCCACTCCCCTCCCAGAGCACCGATCCTGGCTTGCTGAGTGGAGTTCCTGTGGCTGCCCACCTGGCTTGTGTGGGGGCCGTGTGTGCCTGGTAAAGCAGCTGGCTGGGAAGATCTGCGTGCATTTGTTAGCTCTGCCGCCTCCATCCATCCTGCGTTTGCCCTGGGTCCCTCTCGTTCCCTTGCCAGCTGGAACAGGGCAGCCAGGAAGTGAGCCCAATTGAGGTGAGGGGCCTGGGTCTGGGTACTGTTGCCCAGGCACACCTGGTGAGTGGGTAAGCCCGAGGCTGGTGCTGGGCGCCTCTGTTCTGGTCAGATTCAAGCTTTTGCAACCTCCAGCGCCAAGAGATCCGCCCTTGGCCGGGTTCCCCTGCCTGGGCCATCGCATTAACAGGACAGGTGCTTGCCAGGCATGGGGCACTTCTACCCTGCCCAGGCATCTCTTCTACCTGGTACACTGGGGCAGAGGGTTGATCCAGGGGTTTAAGCTGTACATGCTTGGGCTCAGGAGCGCATGTGCCAGGCTGTTTACATGGCATGATGCATTGACACGGGTGTCAGGATGGGCGGGGTGTTTGGTGAGGGTGCCCTGACAAAGGAGAGGGGAGCCCGTGTGGTGGGGAGGCAAGGTGTGAGGAGGGGTGCCATGGTGCTGGGGGGGAGACGTTGCTTTAGGGCCAAGCGCACCACTCAAGGAGTATGCACAGCGAGGGCCAGGGCTTTGTGCACTATAAGCTGTGTGAGTCAGCCGTCGGGATCCACTGCACCGAGGGGAGGGGAGGGGAGGGAGTGGAGCTGGGAGCCAGGACTTCCTGTGTTCTCTCCTGGCTCTGGGAGAGGGTTGGGTCTCAGGGTTAGAAGCAGGACTTCTGGGTTCTCTTCTCGGCTCTGTGAGGGGAGTGGGGGCTTGTGGGTCAGAAGCGGTGAGGGGGGGCTGGGTATCAGGACGTCTGGGTTCTTTCTCGGCTCTGGGGAGTGGGAGTGGGCTGTGGGTCAGAGCGGGGGGCTGGAGCCGGACTCCTGGCGTTCTCTCTCCAGCTGTGGGGGGGAGTGGGGCTGGTGGCGTCAGAGCCGGGGGGGGGCTGGGAGCCAGGACGCCTGGGTTCTCTCTCGGCTCTGGGAGGGGAGTGGGGGCTGGTGGGTCAGAGCGGGGGGGGCTGGGAGCCTGGACTCCTGGGTTCTCTCCCCAGCTGTGGGAGGGGAGTGGGGGCTGGGAGCATCTTGTCCCCTCTCCCGCAGCCCGAGGTTAGGGAAGCGCCGCGGCCGCAGGTGGCCGAGGCAGGGAGGGAGGGGAGGGGACAGGACAGCAGCCCCCAGGCGAGGGGCGGATCGGGGCGGCCCCTCCTGGCTGAAACCGCCCCCCGCATCCCTGCCGGAGACCGAGGCGCGCTCAGCCGGCTGTCTCCCTTCCCCTGCCTCCGGAGCCCCGAGCCTGCCTGGCAGGGGCCGCCTGCCCCCCGGCCTGCCAGCTGGGGGGGCCGTGCCATGGGCTAGAGGCAGCATCCGCTGGGGGCACCTCCCAGGCTGCTGCAGGAGCCGGGCACCGGTCGGCTGGCAAGGCGAGGCTGATGGCACCAGCTGCTCGCTTCCCTCCCCAGCCCAGGCAGCCGGTGGCGGAGAGCTGCTCCCGGATGCCCACCCTGCCCCACCATGCCCGTGGGCCCCGGGCGTAGCGGGCCGCCCTGGCTAGCGGCTCCCGGCATCCGCAAGCCACCGGGGCACAGCTGAGCGACGGCAGGACGGCGGCGTCGAGGGCCAACATGGTGGAGCTGGAGAAGGAGGTGCTGCCCCTGCCCCCTCGCTACCGCTTCCGAGACCTGCTGCTGGGGGACTGGCAGGCTGACGAGAGGTGAGCGGAGCCTGGCACGGGAAGGGTCCAGGGAGCCCTGCGCTGGTGCTTGGGCACGGTGGGCACTGGTGCCCTGGGGGGCCTGGGCGAGGGGCACATGGAGTGAACTGGAGCCGCCCCGAAGCCCCGGAGATGCTGGTCCCAGCTCCAGCTTTGCCAGCCCACCTAGGGCGAGCTGTGCCCAGGCGGTGCTGGGGGCGTCGGGCTCTCTGGGGCGTAGCCCCCTGTCGTGGTTCCTGTGCTGCCTGCTGCAGCCTCCCTGGGCTCTTGGCCTGGGTGGTGGGTGGTAGGTCTGCTGCCTGCCTGCCCAAAGCATTTTGCCCTGGGAGCTGGGGGCATGATGCCCCCTGGGCAGCCCCTCGTCTTCCCCTTCGCCTCCATCCTCCCTTTGAGGCCAGGGGGAACAGGCTCCAGGTTTGGACTTGTGGGGGGCTCGGTTCCCCTCCCTGACCACCCCAGGAGCCTCCCCCATGCTCCCTGCTGATGTCTGTGTCTCCTGCCACTTATGGGCCCCGCCCCCCCGCATGAGGGATGGGGACAAATGGGGAGGTGCTGCCCCTGGGCGTTGAGAGGGAAGGGAGCGGCAGCATGGTCTGGTGTTTGGGGGAGTGCCAGGACTCCCGCATTCTGTTCCCAGTTCTGGGAGGGGAGTGGGGTCTAGTGGTTAGAGCAGGAGGTGGGTGGGAGCCAGGACTCCTGGGTTCTCCCCCCAGCTCTGGGAGAAGGTGTAGGCTCTGGATCAGAACTGCTGGCACCATCTCTGAGGAAGCCAGGGCTGTTTACTAGCCCGTGTTGGGTGGTTTGGGACACAAGCTGGTTTTCGGTGGCTCTCTGTAGCGTCGCCTGGCATCCTGGGGTCCTTTGTGGCTCTGACAGCTGCTGCATGGGATCTGCGGGGTGCTGCCTGAGCGCAGCAGGAGCCTCCGTGGCTCTGTGTGGCGCTGCTGAGCATGGGGGCAGGTCCCGCACTGGGTGGAGCTGGGCGGTTTCCCCGTGGCATGGTGGGTGGAGGGGGGGTCCATGGCACTATGTGGGGCACTGTGTGTGGGGCTCTGGTGTCTCCTAGGGTCTCCCTGGCTCTGACTGGCATGCACAGGCACGGCCTGGTGCTGCAATGTCCCTCCGCCCCCAGCCGCTGGCCTAGTGGGCCCCCCACCCCCAGCTGCACCATGTGGGGGCAGGGGCTCCAGGCAATGGCAGTGTGCCCCACCCCCAGCCCTGCCCAGTGGGACACTCCGTCTCCATCGCTCATGCGGTCCCCAGCCTCTCTGCCAAGGCAGCCAGTCCCCCTGGAGATCCCGCCCCTGGGGTCAGATTGGAGCCAGGGTCCCCCTGAAGGGAAAGGTCCCATGTCCCATTCCCCCCGTCCCCTGGGCCAGCCAGTCCCTGCTGCTCTGGGGCTGGATGGTGAGGGGTAGAGGGGAGCACAGCGGTTCAGGTCAGGAGTGAGGGGCACAGAGGGGGGGGGCTCCACGTCAGGCTTGAGGGGCACCAGCGAAGCTGGGGGGGAGGGCGTGCCCAGGGCTGGGCTAGTAGGGCTCTGCAGGTCAGGAGCAAGGGGATGCTAGCAGAGCCTGGGTGGGGGGAGCCCAGCGTGGGGCGGCTCTAGGTCTGTTCTTCCAGTGACCCAAGTCTCAGTTCGGTGGCCTGGGGCTGCTGGGACCTAGCAGCTCCCAAGGGGTTAATGAAGCTGTAAGCCCAGACTGGGGGAAAGGGGGTGTCTTTAGAGCTTCCCTGGAGCCCATTCTCCCCCCCTCCCATCCACCCACACCCCTCCTGTTTCTAGCCTGCTTCCTGCGACAGTCACCGGCTGCTGCCTGACTCCAGCGCCTGCTCATTGGAGCGGGGGATACGGGGTAGCTTCAGTGCACCCTGGGCTAGTGTGGGTGTGGGGTGGATACGGGGCAGAGACGGGAAGGAGCAGGAGGGGGGGTGGGATACCCTCTTCAATCTCAGCTCATTTTCCCCCTGTTGCTCCTGCTCCTCCCCCTTGAGGGGAGGCCTCCTGGAGCCAGCTCCCTGCAGCCTGAGCAGGTACCCGGGGCTGTCAGCTGGTGCCAGCAAGGGGAACCTTCAGGGGCTTTAAGTGCCAGCCTGGATCTGGCCCAGTGGGCAGAGGCTGGGTGGAGGAGATCTGTTGTGGTTAATTAAGTGTGTCTCACTATGGTGTGGACAGACCACAGCCCAGCTCCGAGGTGAGAGCCCATCCCTCCCCCAGAGAGCTCCTGAAGGATCATTCTCACCCGCTTACAAAGGGAGAACTGAAGCCCAAAACAGCCAAAGATTTGGAGGGGAAACTGAGGCATGGAGCAGGCAAGTGACTCACCCTGCTCACTGGGTGGCAGAGCTGGGCATAGAACCCAGGAGTCCTGCATGCCAGGGCTGTGCCTGCCTAGTAAGGCCAGGCCCCCTGTGGGATTTTGCCTCCCCCTGAACGTTGCATACAGAGCGTCTCAGCAGAACGTGCCATAGAATCATAGATTATTAGGTTTGGAAGGGACCTCAAGAGATGTCTAGTCCAACCCTCTGCTCAAAGCAGGATCAATCCCCAAATCCCTAAATAGCCCCCTCAAGGATTGAACTCACAACCCTGGGTTATCTCGGTGGCTGTTCCCTGATGAACGGGCAGCCCCCCAGCCAGGGCTGGCTTTAGGACGGGCGGGGCCCGATTCGAAAGAGCTGCAGCTGAAATGCCGCCAAAGATAGCGGCAGCAATTCGGCGGCAGCTCAATCTGTTGCTGCTGCTTCTGGCGGCTCTTCAGCAGAAGGTGTGGGGCCTGATTCCTGGGAACTGGGGGAATCGCCCTAAACCCGGCCCTGCCCCCAGCGCAGCCTGTCTCTCTGCTCTCCCCCCCACACCCCGGCCCCGAATACTGAGCCATCCCTGCCAGGCTTAGAAGCAGCCAGAGTGATTAACGGTCGCTTGACTCGCTGAGGAAGGGAGATCGATAGACCCACAGCCACGCTGGTGTCTCAAGGTGGTGGTTGCTGGTTGCAAGGCCCACTCCCCCTCCCTGCCTCGGTATCGACCCCCATCGTCGACTTCACCCCAGCCTGGCATCCCCTGGCCTGCCTCTCCCCACCCCCTCCCCAGGGGGCAAGGCCTGGACCAATGCACTTCCCACCAATGTCTCAATTTCAAACACCAAGGTACAGCCTGCTGAGACTACAGCTCCCAGCATGCATTGCTCCCTCCCACCATTTATGCTTGGCTAGCGATAGAGTGGTGCATACTGGGCATTGTAGTTTCCTGGGGCTGCAGAGCCAAGAGTAGAGAACAGGGCAGTTGCAGCAGTGGGATACTGGCCTTTTGCCGACAAGGCATCGCTTGGCTGGGCTGGAACCCTAGCTGTAGGAGGGAAAGAGGGGGTAGATGGGGGAGGGGCTAGAGTGAGGACTCCTGGCTTCTAATCACGGATTGGTGACCTGGGCTGAGCCCTTTCCCTGCTCTGTGACTCAGTTTCCCCCTCTGCACAATGCTGGTAGCTCCCCATCCTCTTCCAGGGTGAGGGGCTGTGTGGCTTCACCTCGCTGTGGGCATGGAGGTGGTCAGGTGCCCATCTGGAGCTGGATGGGGCCCTGGGCGGAATGAGCGGACCAAGCCTGGCCCAGGCTGGCATTGGGCCTCTCCGGATTCGCTGCTGGCCTCCAGCTCCTCAGGGAGCTGAAGTCTTGATGGCACCAGGAAAATGGGTCCCCGCCAGTGGCTTGTGGCCCTTCCTGAGCCTCCACTGGCCAAGGTATCAGCGGGCTGGGTAGGGGCTGTCTCTCGCTATGTCTGTGCAGCATCAATCTCCCTCAGCACCTGGCACAATGAGCACCCAGTGGTGCCCAGTGCAACGGGGGCCCCTATTGGCACAACTCTCAACGGCTGGCTCTGGAGCAGCAAAGGGAGGCAGAGCGCGGGGGTTGTGCCCAGCAGAATGCTGGGCGCAGCTGATGGTGGGAACGAACAGCTTCGTTCCACGTGCGTCTCCTGCAATTGAAACAAGGCATCGCAGGAGGGACTGAGCCGGCCCCTTGCACCCCGGGTCCTGATACGCTGATGCCCCTGTGCCCGCTGGCCCAGGGAGGGTGAGCTGGAGCAGTGACACACGTCCCCCCAGCTAGGCCCCGGAGCAGAACCAATGTGGAGAAAGCCCTGGGAGCGTCAGCAGAACCAGGGGCAGGCAGGCCCAGTGCGACTTCCTGGTCTGAAGTGGGGGCTGGATTCTGATCTCAGTCGCCTGCCCCAGGGGCCCGGGGGAGCTGCCCCCAGCACTGACTGCTCAGCTGGGCCAGGCAGGGGCCACGCCCCCCCCCATCCGCACCAGCTGGTTCCCCACCCAGTGCCCACCACTAGCTACTTGCCAAGGCCCTTCCGAGTTCTGCCCCTCCTGCCTGACCCACCCCACCATCTCCCTGCATTGGGACCGTGCACCCCACCTGCAGACACCCCCAGGCCCCAACTTCCCCAATAGAATCCGGATTGGCACCAGAGCCAGACCCAGCTGTCCGATGGGAGCGGCTTTTACCGGCACGACACATTTACCGAGGCACGGGGCTGAGATTGATTTGATCAGCCCCTGCGCTGAGCTGCAGCTGGGAGCCCCGGGGCCAGGCAGGGAGCGCTGAAATATGGGGCCTGTCTTGCGTGTGATCTGCAGGGAGCTCCCCGGCCAGCAGCCGCGGGAGCCGTACTGGGAGCAGGTCGGGGGAGTGATCGGCCTGGAGGCTGTTCTCCATGGCTGTGTCTTGGCAGCAGGGTTTAATGGGGACTGGGATTTCTGAGGCTGCCAGTGCTACTGATGGGGACGATGGGTTCAGTGGTGCTGCGGGGGCTGGCGCCGGGCTGAGGAGGTTTCATGGGTGCTGTGTTCTGCAGGGCGGCACTTTAGGAACAGAGCTGGGTGGCTCAGCCCCCAGAGCACCTAGAGACCCTACAATAACAAACCAGCACATGGAGCCCCTGCATGACCCTCTATTAACATACGGGTCAGTGCAGCTGCCGTGCTCATAACTGATCCTACACTAAGGAAACACCATAGGGGTCTGCGCACCCTACGATAAACCAGTGTCCAGCTCCGCGCACCCTACGATAACCAGCGCCCAGCTCCGCGCACCCTACGATAACAAACCAGTGTCCAGCTCCGCGCACCCTACGATAACCAGCGCCCAGCTCCGCTCACCCTACGATAACAAACCCGTGTCCAGCTCCGCACACCCTACGATAACCAGCGCCCAGCTCCGCTCACCCTACGATAACAAACCCGTGTCCTGCTCCGCACACCCTACGATAACCAGCGCCCAGCTCCACACACCCTACAATAATAAGCCAGTGCTCAACTCCGCGCACCCTACAATAACAATCCGGCCCCCAGCTCCAAGCACCCAGTGTGCCAGGCGGCATGGTGAGTGCTGATAACGGTGCCAGTTCCGCCCCCTTCCCAGCAGCTGGGGGAGGCGTCTAACTGGCAAATTACTGTTTTTCTTGGACTGTCACAGGAGCTGGGTGCTGGGTGGGCGCCGAACGAGAATGCAGCCGGCGAGAGATTCCCTCATTGGGCCACCCACCCGCCACGCAGGAGCTCCAGCAGGGCTGATCACCACATCCTGTTCCTGGGGGCCTTGGAGGGCTGGGTTCATGGCTGCAGGGGCTGGGGCAGGGGAGGTAGCTGCTAAGGCAGCACCAATGGGAAATGCTCCTAAAGGGTGGAGCCTCAGTGGGAAAGGGATCCAGGATTCACCCCCACTCTCCAACCTGGATGACAGAGTCCTGGAAATAGAACCCAGGTGTCCAGCTCCCTGCTCTAACTACTAGACCCCACTGCCCTCTGAGTGGCAGAGAGAGAACCCAGGAGTCCTGGCTCCCAGAGTCCTAGGGGATATTGCCTCCCGCCAGCCCCTCTGTCCCCTGTGGACTCTGCCTGGCCCCAGTGGTTCTCAGCCTCGGCCAGAGCGGAGGGGAAATCTGGGAGCTGCTCTTGGATCCTTTCATTGCTGGTCTCAGCTGCCCAGGAAGACTCCGGCCCACCAACTGCAGCCTCAATTCGGCCTTCGCCTGCCAGGCAGGCCTCTCCCTTCCCCCTCCCAGCCTGCAGGGAAAGGGGCTTTGGGTTCTTCCCTGTTACTGGGGGTGGGGGACAAGAGGAGGAAAAAGTTCCCTCAGCTGCACAGAGCTGGAGTGTCAGAGACAGGCGGGAGTGTGGGCAAGAAAGAGGCAAGATTTCCTCCAGCTCTGCTGGTGCCCCTCAGCCCTGACCCACAGCCCAGCTCTCTAGCCCAGGGGTTAGGCGTGGGGTGCGCAGCCTCCTGCCCCTTGGCTGGATGCGTCAGGAAATCGCTCCCACCTAACGCGAGGTGGAAGCTGGAACCCGTGTCAATTTCCCTCCCCCTGTCCGCTTGTTTGTCAGCGGAGCGAGTCTCCCAGGGGGTCCCAGCCTATCTGCTCAGCCCCAACCCCCCGAGCCCAGCTCCGGCTCTGCTCCCAATAAATCCCAGGGCTGATCCGTTAGCTATCGTTGAAAGGGGCCTCGCGCCTGCCACCTTCAAAGGACAGCAGCTTCCCCCTCAGCCCCTTGGGGAAGGCTCAGCTTGTCCCTCCCCCAGTCCCAGAATCCATCTTTGCACCAGCTGCCTCACTTGTCTAGTGGCTTTCTTGAGGCTTCTGTGGTGTGGGAGCCGAGTGGCTGCACCCCATCGTCCCCGGGAGAGACGCTGCGTCTGGCCGGACTGCGAGTCCCCTTTCTGCCTCGGTAGCCAGCTCTGGGGGTGGAGAGAGGCCCCAGCCTCGAGCACAGTGCCTGCCTGGGAGATCCATGTCCCACAGGTGGGTCCCTGCTCTGGCCACGCCTTGCTGGCAACCAACCCACCGTCCCCTGGATTGCCCAGCTCTCCCCAGCTGTGGCACTCAAGCCCCACAGGTCCTTGTGCAGCTGCTGGCACCGGTGCAACGTGGGTGTGAAACGCTCCCAGCCAGCCTCTCCCTGTCCTGGGGGTGGCAGTGGGGGCGTGTCACAGGTGCCCGGCTGCATGGGGTGTGCACAGGGCCACGTGAGAGACGCAGCTTTTATAGGGCACCACACGGGACATCTCTGGCAGCCAATCTGTGCCTGGGCGTAGCACTGCCAAAAGCCAACCAGAATGTGGGTGGTGGCATGCCCCTGACAGCTAATTAGCGTGGGTGTGGCACTGCCAACAGCCAATCAGAATGTGGGGGTGGGGGTGGCAGGCTCTCTGACAGCCAATCAGAGCAGGAGTGTGGCACAATTGACAGCCAATCAGAAGTGGGGTGACCTAGACACCAAGTGTGGAAATTCGGTATGGGGGTGGGGGGTAATAGGAGCCTATATAAGAAAAAGACCCAAAAATCGGGACTGTCCCTATAAAATCGGGACATCTGGTCACTCTGATCAGAGGATGGGTGTGGTGTTCTCCCTGACAGCCAATCAGAGTACGGGGGTGACCTGAGCGTCAGCCAATGAGAACGAGCCTGTGGTTTATCCCGCCCCATAAGAGCCCTGGGGCTGGTGCTCTGTACTGACAGAGACCCCAGAGTTGGGGTGCTGGCCCCCCTCTCCTGACGCTGTGCACCTCTCTCGCCCAGCACCCCCTGGCGTTTGGTGAAGGGGGCAGCCAGGGCCTAGCAGGATCAGCTGGCTCCCAGCTGGGCGAGAGCGGGGCTGCCCCCCAAGGCTGAGTGGTGATGCTAGGAACCCTCTGCACCAGGCTTTTTGCTGCGGGTCCTGGCTGGCTGCAGCGGGGCTGATCTGTATTCCACGCAGGCCGCCAGCTCTAATGACCCTCTTTAATCGCCGGCGCTTCGGCGCCCGCCAGCCGAGGTGACTCCTGCTGGTTCCCGAGAGTGCCGAAAGCGTTAACCCTTTGTGGCAAGGCTGACCTGTGACCTCTGACCTTCCGAGAACATTTTCCTGTGGGTGGTTAATAAGTGGTTGGGGGGGTGTCATGGAGTAGGGGGAAGTCAGGGCCCTGCACCCCTCTTCTTGCGAATCACTGTGACTCTCAGCCAGCCAGTAAAGCAGAAGGTTTTGTAGCCGACAGGAACATAGTCCCAAGCAGGGCTTGTAGGTACAACCAGGACCTGTCAGTCAGGTCCTTCTGGGGGGCAGGGAGCTTAGACCCCAGCTTGGGGTTCCCTGCATTCCACCACCCAGCCCCAAACTGAAAGCAAAACCCCCTCCAGCCTCTCTCTCCCCTTCCGCTCGGCTCCTCCCCTCCCTTTGTCCAGTTTCCCCCGCAAAGGTGTCACCTGGCCCCATCCCCCTCTTGGCTCAGGTTACAGGCTCAGGTAACTCTCAGGTAAAATCACCCCCTGCTCTCCTGTCCCCCATGCAGCCAGCCCCAGTAACTAGGCACATTCGCCTGGCTCCCTGCTGCATCACGGGGGCAGGGATGCCCTAGCCCTATTTTGATGGTCTTCCAACAAGCTAAGAGGGGGACAGCATCAGCGCTTGGGGGTCCCCTAAGCCAGGGGAGGCCTGGCTGGAATCAACCACCCCAGGCCTGCAGCGGCCGGGCACAGGCAGGAGCTGTCATCACCCCCCAAAAGGCTTCTGCCCCTGCAGCCTGGGGGAGCCGTTCCCCAGCAAGCTGCAGACGTAGAGCCCACCTGGCTCTGGTCCAGCTGACCCCTCTGCAGTCAGAGCCCTAGGGTGGGCGTTCCCCTCCCAGTGCCCCGGAGGCAGGGCATGGCACGTGCCCCAGGGAGCAGCGAGGGGAGAATGAAGCCAAGGGGGCAGGGTCTCATTAGTATCTCATGCAGGCCAGCCGTGGGGCCAGCCTGGGACATTCCCCCCACATCCCAGCGCACTCCTGGGGGTATCCTCGGTGGGGCCAAAGGGGCAGAACTCCACTGGTATCACCAGGGCTTGTGCAATGTGCATAATCACAGGCCTAGACACCGCCCCCCCCATGCCATCCCCCCGTTTCCTGGGGACTCAGATCATTTCCCTACCTGCCCAGCCTCCCATTGCCCGGGGGCAGCTGCCTGTGTGGATCCTACTTCCTGACAGACTCACCCCTGCCACTGCAGACACCCTGCCCAGCCCCACTGGGACAAAAAGAAGGGGTGACCGGGACCCCCCCCACAAAGAAATGCCTAATGCAGCCTCCATCAGCTAGCACCTGTTACCCGTGTTCTAAATAGCTCCATGCAAGCTGGGACGGGGGGGTACCCCCAGCAATGGCCCTTTGGGAGCAAAGGGGTCTGCTGAGGACAAAGCCTTGTTGTGCTAACGATTGGACCCCCCCTGGGGTGAGCTGGGGAAGGGGAGGTCTCCTCCAGCCAAGGGGAGCTGAGAGCAGCCCCCACACGTCTGGGTGTCGGCAGCTCATGGCACCAGCTGCGTCCCATACTGAGCTCTAACGAGGTTTGTTATTTCTCCTCTCGCCGGATCCGCGGGGCTGCATTGCTGTCCCCTGGCCCCACACTGGGATTCGATATTGCCTGGGGTGTAGGGGGTGGAACAGAGCCGCTGCGCACCAGGCTGCCCCACACTCTCACTTCAACCGTGGACCCCTTCTGAGCCGCCCAAAGATGGAATGGGTCATGGGGACTTTCTCCTCTAGGGATGTCAGTTCCAGTCTGGCCCCAGAGCAGGGGGCTGGCTGGGTTGGCGGGGGCAGGGCACAGGGCCTTTCCCCTCTAGGGAGCTCCAGCTCCATCTGGCTCCAGGGCAGGGAACCAGCTGGCTCAGAGGAGAAGGGAATAGGCACCTTCCTTGCTAGGTGAGTCCCTATGGTGGTGGTGGTGGGGGTCAGGGACATGTCCCTCCTGCCCCTGCCCTGGCCTCACTGCGACAGTCACACTCAGGGCAGCTCCCCATCTCACAGCGATGGGCTCAGGCTCCCTGCACACCCAGGCAGACACTAGCGCGTCACATGTCCACACATCCTCTGGGCAACACAATGGCAGATGAAATTCAGTATTGATAAATGGAAAGTAATTCACCTTAGAAAACATCATCCCAACTATATGTATGAAATGATGGGGTCTAAATTAGCTGTTACCACTCGAGAGAGATCCTGACATCCTTGGGATAGTTCTCTGAAAACATCCACTCAATGTGCAGCAGAGTCAAAAAAAGTGAGCAGAATGTTGGGAATCATTAATAAAGGGAGAGATAATAAGACAGAAAATATCATATTGCCTCTATATAAATCCATGGTATGTCCCCAACTTGAATACTGTGTGCAGATGTGGTCGCCCTGTCTCAAAAAACGTATATTGGAACTGGAAAAGGTTTAGAAAAGGGCAACAGAAATGATTCGGAGGATGGAACGGCTGCTGTATGAGGAGAGATTAATAAGACTGGGACTTTTCAGCTTGGAAAAGCGATGACTGAGGGGGATATGATCGAGGTCTATAAAATCATGACTGGTGTGGAGAAAGTAAACAGGGAAGTGTTATTTACTCCTTCTCATAACACAAGAACTAGGGGTCACCAAATGAAATTAATAGGCAGCAGGTTTAAAGCAAACACAAGGAAGTGTTTCTTCACGCAATGCACAGTCAACCTGTGGAACTCACTGCCAGAGGATGTTGTGAAGGCCAAGAGTATAACAGGGTTCAAAAAAGAGCTAGATAAATTCATGGTGGATAGATCCATCAATGGCTATTAGCCAAGCTGGGCAGGGATGATGTCCTTGGCCTCTGTTTGCCAGAAGCTGGGGACAGAGGATGGGTCACTCTGGGGCACCTGGCACTGGCTACTGTCGGCCGACAGGACGCTGGGCTGGCTGGACCTTTGTTCTGACCCAGGCTGGCCATTTTGATGTTCTTTAAAGTTTTCCTTTGCAAACCACAAGGGCTAGACACGTAATTGGTGGATGAACATCGCGAGGCTGCTCTCACCCGCAGATGCCAGGCGCTGGGCCCAAGTCCCAGTGCGGGGCTGTAACCTAGCCCTGCCCCCCAGGACCGCTGGTTCCCGGGGTGAATGACATGGGCAAAGCGAAGTCCTGGGTTTCAAGCAGGTGGGGGGACCTGAAATTACAGCAGCTGCCACCCTCCTCCCGGTGCATTGTCCGATGATTGAGATGATGGATGCAGGATCCCTGACCAATGCAAATGAGGCAGGTGCTCTGTGGAGGGGCAGGGAGAAACCAACAGCTAAGAATCCCTTCAGCAGGCCTCACACAGCCGCTCACTGGCCTGCCATGGCTGGTGTAGCAAGTCAGGACGCCTGGGTTCTCCCCAGCTCTGGCATGGGGGCTGGTCCTGGCCCTGAGGATGTTCCAGTTGAACGTGAAGCCACACAGGGAGCCTGCATGTGACAGCATCTGCTCCTGCCTAGGGCTGAGATCTGGCAGCACACAGGTTGCCGGAGCTGGTGCCTTGTGGCTTATCAGAAGTGAGAACATGCCAGTGCACGGATCTGGGAGCCGTTCAGCCAGGCCTGTGGCTGGGCACAGAGCTGGCGGGGGGATGCGCCACCTGCAGCAAGATGGTCGGTTCTAGAAGCAGGGCTGTGCTGTGGGGATACAGAGGGGTTTGGGCTGAGTCGCCCTGCAAGCAGATCAGGGGCGGCCTATCAGCTCCCGTCCAGTGAAGTGGGAGGCCGGAGGCGTCTCTCAGAGGCAGAGGGTGGCCCAGAGCGCTGGCTCAGGCTGAGGGATGTATCTGAATTTAGTGAGCTATTTCAGAAGGTGCTGCAGGTCAGAACCGAGGTGTCGGGGCAGCCCGGGGCTGGGACGGCAGGGGACTGTGGGGCACCAGCAGAGCTGGGGGGAGCCCAGGGCTGCAGGCTGGTCTCATAACCTGAGCCCTTGATCTGATGGAGGCTCTGAGGTCTTGGAGCCAGCAATTCCACCAATGAGCCTGGAGCGGAGCCAGGGGAAAGGTCCGATCGTCACTGCTCTTCTGGGGGCAGACGGTGGCACAAGGGGATTTGTCTGGCTGCTCCCTGCATCCTGGCACATCATTGATGCCAGCGTCCCTCCCCGCACTCCCCCAGGCCTGGTACCACCCCGGGCTCCCTCTCCGGCTCAGTGATCACAGCTAATGAGATGCTGATCGGTGGAGGCCAAGCGAAGGGAGTCTAGCTTAGGGTCCTGCCAGCCAATTAGCGCGCAGCAGTAAGTGATGTGCTGGAGTGAGGACCTGGAGCAGCCGGGCTCTGCCAGCCCAAGGGAAAGGGGCACTGCAGCCTGATAGGACCCTGGTGGGGAGAGTCTGGTCGTGTGATGCAGGCGCTGGGCCGGGACTCGGAGATCTGGAGTGGCCACCCATCTCTGCCACTGACTCCCTGTGGGCGAGTCACTGATCCTGCCCTGCCTCCCTGGGCGCTGTCTCTGGTGCTGACCCATGCCTGGCAGCCCCGTCCCAAGCAGGCAGGTCCCTGCAGCCTCAGCGTTTCCCCCCTGACCCTGTCTCTCTCTCGCAGGGTCCAAGTGGAGTTTTACGTCAATGAAAACACCTTCAAGGAGCGGCTGAAACTCTTCTTCATCAAGAACCAGCGCTCCAGTGAGTCGCTCTGGCGACCCCCATCATGGGGGGGGGGGGCCTGGCACATAGTCTGGGATGGCCAGAGCAGGGCGCGGCCTCCCTAGGGCCCAGGCACCACAGCCCGCGGCGATGGGCGGTTCTGTGGGTCTGCAGCTGCCAGGGCCCCAAACACGGTCTGCCTGGGCCACAGGGGTTGGGACCAGATCACAGCTCGGAGCCCCCAGGAACCTCTCATTTCCCCCCTCCAGCCCCAGCTCCTCCCTCACCTCATGAGCGTGACTCTGTCTTTCTTGGTGCCCAGCTAAGCTGTGGGCTTGAAGCAGGAACCCTGTGATCCAGGACTCCTGGGTTGATTCCCAACTCTGGGAGGGGCAGTGGTTAGAGCAGTGGGGGGCAGGGACTCCAGGGTTCTAGCTAATTCTGGCAAGGGGAGTGGTGTCTAGTGGTTAGAGCAGGGAGGCCTGGGTCTCAGGACTCCTGGGTTCCCTTGTAGGAAGTAGGGTGGGGGCTTTGCCCTCGCAGTCTGTGCTCCCCCCAGCGTGGCACTAGGGGCCCTGCCAGTCTCACCCTCCTGTGTGTGTTTCAGGTTTGCGGGTGCGTCTGTTTAACTTCTCTCTCAAGCTGCTCAGCTGCCTCCTGTACATCATCCGGGTGCTGCTGGACGACCCCCAGGAGGGCCGAGGGGGCTGGTGAGTGAGGCCCCCCTGCCCTGGTTGGGACTAGCTCAGAGACAGCCCCACGGTGCCCGGCAGAGCTGTGCTGGGAGCCGCACAGAAAGGGTGGTGTGGTGCCCCGTGGGCAGCCCCCACGGGCCTCGTTATCCAGAATGCTCTCTGCCGCGGGCACTGGTGGGTTTGCTGGCTTGGCCCGGGGCTCCAATCACCCCACCCTGCCCAGGAACATGCCAGCTGCACGTGCGGGGCAGGAGAGGCTGTCTGAGCAACCTTGGCATGGGGATCACAGCGGGCACCCTGGGGTGGGAATAGGGGGGCAGAAACCAGGCCCGGCCCGGTGAATGACTCAGCCTCCGGGGAGACGATGGCCAGGGGCTCAGAAGTCTGTCTGTCTGTCTGTCTATCTGTCTCCTTCTGCTTTTCCAGCTGGGGCTGCCCGAGGCAGAACCACTCTGCTCACCACCTGAGTAAATTTGACTGGTAAGTGTCTGGAGGCGCCGAGCCAGTGGGGCCAGGGCTGGGGAGCTCTGGAGCCTGCCCTCAGTGTGACTTTTCTCTTCCAGGACCCCGATTATCTGGGTGAATAGGCCTCTGCCCCTCTGGGGGCTGCAGGTGAGTGGGGGGATCTGCAGGGGGAGCTGCGGGGGGCTGGAGAGCATGGGGGTTAGTGACTTGTGGGGACCTAGAAGTCTGTGTCCCAGTATTAGGGGGGTTGCCTTGAGGGTGTGATGGACACATGGAAGGACCCCCCCACTGGGAGGGGACTGAGCTGGTCACACAGGTCATTGAGGGAGGTGGCATATTGTCAGTTTCACCAGCCTCTTTCCTCCCAAAGGATCCCAGAGTTACTTCTCTGTGTGCTGACATGCAGCCACCTCTGGGGTGGGGCGTGGGCACCCAGCAATGTTTAACAGCTGCTGGGCAATGCGGCACAACAGCTTAGGGTGACACAAGGGGCAAGGGAACAGAGCTGATCCCAGGCAGCAAAGAGCAGAAGCCAGGAAGGCCCAGGACTCGGAAGCCCCAGCCAGCCTGGGGGTGGGGGGTCAGGGTCGAGGTGGAGAAAGCAGCAGCCTGGCTTGACTCACTTTAAATATCTACCCTCTGGCCAAGGGCCCCGGGGATCATTACAGCTATGGATGGAATCTGTGACTTCCAAAGACCTCCGTGACTTCAGCACCGGAGGCTGGGAACTGCAGGGTCCTGCCTGGGGCAGTGGGGCCCCCAAACACCCAGCCGCCATGGGAAGCAGGGGAATCCCCACAGCTCCCCGCTGCTGTGGGTGGCAGGGCGACCCCGGAGCTCTGAGCCCCCACAGGCGGTGCCGGCCCCGGA
This sequence comes from Chelonoidis abingdonii, assembly GCF_003597395.2. NCBI lineage: Eukaryota > Metazoa > Chordata > Testudines > Testudinidae > Chelonoidis > Chelonoidis abingdonii. Next base: position 5,528,029 of record NC_133794.1, read on the forward strand.
GCTCCCAGCCACCCCACAGGACTGGGAGAGGACCCCGGCTCCCACCAAGCAGCCGTCGGCCTCGCAGGCCCAAGGATTATGGTAAGATTTGGTCATGGGTATTTTTAGTAAAAGTCAGGGACAGGTCGTGGGCTCAGTGAATTTTTCTTTTTTGCCCATGACCTGTCCCTGACTTTTACTAAAAATACCCATGACCAAATCTTAGCCGTAATCCTCGGGCCTGCGGGGCCGATGGCTGCTTGGTGGGAGCCGGGGTCCTCTCCCAGGCCCTTGGGACAGCCCGAGGCCGTGCACTGGTGGGGAAAGCTCTGGGCTCTGTGTGGGGCTGGCAGCATCGTTCCCTTACTGACCCCCCTGCTGCTCCACACCCCCAGGTGCTGGTGGCTTTGATCAGTTTCCTGGAGACAATGCTGCTGGTGTATCTCGGATACAAGGTACAACTGTGGGGCGGGGGCTGCTCTGTGCAAATCGCCTTGGCCTGAACCAACCCCCCCTGCCCCTCAATGGGTCCCGGGGGCAGGAATCCCTGGCACTGGACTCTCCCTGGGAGGCCAATGCCAGGAGAAAGCGGGTACCCCCTCTGGCCCCCCATGCTGCCCCTCCCGGGATCTCTGCCTTTCCACTGCTATCACCTGCTACAGCAGGGGGGTCCCTCTGAGCGAGCCAGGGGTGGGGGCCAGACTTGGCACGAGTGTACATCAGTGGAACCACCCTGGTTTACCCCAGCTCAGGATCTGGCCCTCGGGGCTCCAGCCCCGTCCCCTATCCCCTAGGACATGGGAACCCCCTGCTGAGGCAACTGACGGACACCCCTGGAGTGATGAGCTCTCTGGGGGGGATGGGCAGAGAGGGACCCCCCCCCCCCCCGTCCTGGGATCATCCCATTCCCTGGTGATGGGGGGAGTGGGGCTGGGACTGGAAGGGAGAGAGGCTGTAGCTGGGGGGGCAGGGTAGATGGATTTAATGCCCCCCCCCCAGTCTTGATATTGACAAGGCCAGTTCTCCCCAATCAGCCGTCTGGTGCCCAAGTGGATGGGGGTTCCCAGATCTTTCCCCTTTATTAACCCCCCCCCTTTGAGCTGACTCATTAAAACTGTGGGATCGGGGGGAGACAAGCACCCGCAGAGCCCCCCAACCCCCTGGCTTTACAACAGGCTGTGGTAGTTTGGTGAAAGACTGATAGAGCCGCGTGGACAGGACCAATGGAAACTGCTCCCCCCACACCCCCAGCTCGGCTGGTTCCCCTCAGTCCGGACCCCCAGCCCCACATTAGCCCAGCCCTGGGGTGCTCTTCTGCTCGGCCAGTGCCCCTCACTCCCGCCCCACAGCCCCTGCTAGCCCAGCCCCAGGCTCTCCCCAAACCCGGCTCGGCCAGTGCCCGTCACACCCGCCCCACAGCCCAGCCCTGGGCTGCCTTCCCGCTTAGCCAGTGCCCGTCACTCCTGCCCCACAGCCCCTGCTAGCCCAGCCCTGGGCTCTTCCCCCCGGCTCTGCAAGTGCCCGTTACACCCGCCCCACAGCCCCTGCTAGCCCAGCCCTGGGTTCCCTTGCCAGGTCAGCCAATGCCCCTCACTCCTGAGTGAACTGGGGAAAGCGGGCCAGGCCTGGGGGGCTGGGGGGCCATGGCTGGGGGGCAGGGAGGCCAGGCCTGGGGGGCTGGGG